>NW_022589708.1:2607990-2873231 GCF_004348235.1 Phoca vitulina
ACCTGGGATCCTGCTTACCTGGGAGCGCACCTCCACCTGGGATCCTGGGATGCTGCTCACCTGGGAGCGCACCTCCACCAGGGATGCCGCTCAGCCCACACACCTGGGAGCGCACCTCCACCTGGGATCCTGGGATGCTGCTCACCTGGGAGCGCACCTCCACCTGGGATGCCGCTCAGCCCGCGCACCTGGAGCGCAAGGGACCGAACAGTCCTAGACAACTCCTGACCATGAGGGGCAAGAGCTGGTGGAGGGCAACGTCCCTTTTTTGCGCCTTAGCTGCACAAGCCGAGGCTCCTTCTGTGGCTTTCCTCGGTGGGTGCCCACAGGACGGAGCCCTAAATTCCCCTTGGCGGTAACCCCCTTAGGAAGGTGTCCTCTTTCCTGGGTTCACTCTGCCAGGCCCCCTCCATTCCCTGATTGGGACTCATATCCCCGAATAACCCTCCTGTGCAGAGTCCTTGTCCTGGTCAGCTTCTGGGGGAGTGCGAATCAAGGTGGTTGCTGATATATTTCAAATGACATTATCAGACGGAAAACTTACTTTATGATGTGGAAATTGTTCTTAGAAAAGTTTACTATGAGATTGAATTTTAAAGGGTAACAATAAATTCTGAGCTGGGCTCCCAAGACCAGCCAGGTTCCAGAGAAACTGAAACCAGAAATGTGCATGGAGGTTTCTTGGAAGTATGGAGAGCTGCTCTGGGGTGCTGGGTGAGAACTGAGTGACTTTGCAAGTGCGTCTCCGCAGGGACCATCCTCCCAACGCCCACGAGTGGTGGCTGGGGTGTCTGAACACACACGGCTCCCTGAGAAGTGAACGGCAGGCCACAGACTTGGGTTCAGGTCTGCGGGAACTCGGGAAAGCGCAGCAGGGGGCCCGGCTCACCCACGGCAGGCTCGTGGGCCCAAATGCCGTGCGGGGTCGGGGGGAGGGCTCGTGCCGGCCACCTGTGCTCTCCGGACACGAATGAAGGCAGCCAGCCACTCGGGGTATAAAAAGCTCAAAACCAACTTTTATTCTGTGGCCGTTACAGAGGTTAGATAAGTCATAGGCATACAAGTCCCCAAGGACAGAGGGTCAATCGCCGGGGCCACCTGGGGCCGAGGATTCTCGAGTGCGCCGCCCGGTGGCGTGGCTGACATCAGGTGCTGACAGGGTCCCCGCTCCTGGTGTCTGTGAGGACGTGGGGGGAGGGGAGCTCGTGCCGGGGCGACCTAAGGCTTTTAAAACAAAAGGCACCCCTGGCCTTCCTGAGGGGATTCAAATTCACATCAGTGGTCTTTGGGAGAAAACAGAGCTGCCCGCAGAGCGGCCGGAGACCGGCCGTGGGGACCGCAGCAGGGAGTTCAGGCTTCCTTTGTCTACACCACCCTGTTAAGTGGGTCCAGTACGCGGGTCGGCGGCGGGGCGCTCGGAAGCAGAGTGACTGTGCAGTGCAGATGAAGAAGTTGGCGACACCTAGCACGTGATGTATGGCCGGACAGGGGTGCTGGGGCAGGGGACAGCCCCCCACGGGAGAGGGGGGCCGGCACCTGCGCACGGCGAGGGGCTACTTGGTAGAAGCGCCGGTGCTGAATTCCTTTGGAAGCCTTTCCATTGGGTTTTTAAAGAAAAGAACAAGATCCGTTTGGGGGCGTCCTCTGAGGTAATGAGTTAAGAGTAAGCACCAAAGTGGCCCCCGGGCTGAGCGTGGCCCTGGAGAGAAGCGCGTCCGGCCCCTCACAGGTTCTTCATGCACACCTGGCAGCGGCTGATGTGCGTCCGGATGAGCCCCGCCTTGAGCGTGTCGGCGGACGGCGCGCCCTGGAAGCTCTGCTCGGGGATGGTGGTGAGCCAGAAGCTGTACTTGTTGGCATAGTAGTGGCAGGTCCCGCGGCCCCCGTTGCACTCGATGAAGGGCGTGGCGCGGAAGTCCTCCAGGCAGCTGCCCGGCGACACCAGCGACTGGCCGCCACCCTCGTCACCGGCGGCTGTGTGCTGTGCGGGGGACACGGGGCAGGGCCGTGAGTGCGCCCCCGGGACGGCCCGGGGCCTCGGATGCACCCCAGCTCTGGAGCATCTGCCCTGGTCTACACAGCCCGCCGCACCGCACTCTTTAATGCTAGGAGCGCGGCGGGGTGGAGCCCGCGGATGGCAGCCCGGGGCGCACGCGGCAGGTGCGGGTCCAGGGCCGTGAGCCCACGCCCATGATGTGCGGCTAAGTGAAAACCTGAACGGAAGCGGGGTATGGCCAGTGGACGCGGCGGACCTCATCTGGGGGGAAATACCGTCTCCCGCATCACCCACTCAAAGAAAGGGGCGTTTGCCTGGCGGGAGAGATACCAGAGTGTGACCTTTTTTTTTTAAAGGAAAAATACAGTCAGCGTGTGGGTCAGCCTGGCAGGTTGGTGAGGTAGAAATAAGGAGCAAAGACAGTGGCCCTCCAGCCCCTCCGCGGCTTGCGCGCGTGCAGAGGGCGTGGGAGCGGTTTGGAGAACCCCCCTTGCTGACCCCCCTTGCTGACTTGTCGCTAACCGTCCTGGGACTCGTGTGGCCATTACTGCTCCCATCAGAGGGCGCCTGAGCTGACGGTGCGGCTGTTGCCGGGAGGCGGGCCCGGCGTCACAGGGACCCTTTCTCTGGGTCTCGCGAATGGCAGAGCTCTGGTTTGGGCCCCCTGGAGGCTCATGTAGACACGCGCCGTGTGGCTCGGAGGCCTGGGCTGTGTGCAGCGGGAGGGGACTCGCTGCAGGCTGTGGGGCAAGGGAGGCTGTCCTGGGACGCGCTGGGCAGGGAGCCTCTCTGCACAAAACCACGGCAACAGAAAGCCTTGGAGTGTCCCGCGCACAGAAGGCAGGGGCCCCCCAGCCCAGAGCCGCCGGGCTCCGCTTGGGTGAGCAGCGCCGCCCGCCACACAAGGTGTGAAGGAGCTGAGGCCACGCGGGGAAGGAGGGAGCCGTCGGGCGGCGGTCAGGACGAAGTGCCCTGAGGGGAGCCTCAGACCTGGGACCACTTCACTCCCTCTGCAAGGGGGCAGCTTAGTTTTCATTTTTGAATTTCCAATGCAGGTTAAAAGATCTGAGGACCACAGCTTATTCCTCGGGCCTGGAGGCTCCCTGATGGTCACGTGCAACCAAAAGGGGTTTTTCTGTCTGTCCTCAAAGGTCACCTTACAGGGTCATGGACTTTCCTTTCTCCCTACCATGGCGGAGTAAGCAGGAAAACTTGAGGGCTGCCATCAGGGTAGCCCAGTTTATCCTGATTATGGCCTGCACAAAGGCCTGGTGGCAAATTAATGGGCCCCTTCTGGGTGGGGGCACCCATGCCGAACATGGCTCAGTTAGCAAAGTGCAGGCAAAAGTGCAGGCTGTATTCCAGCTCACATCCCCTGGGCCGGGTGCCCTTGTGCAGTGCACAACCTGAACAACTGTCCTGTGTGGTTATTCTTACAAAGGCAGCTGTTCTTGCTTCCCCAGGCAGGGTGTGGTTGGCGAGAGGAACTAGATTTTCACCCAGTTCCACGCTCAGAGAGAAAGTGGGCAAGTACCACATACCATGAGGAAGGAGTATCCAATCCACAGACTCCGCCATCCAGCTGGGCAGTGGGGGATGGAGACATCTTGGCTGTGCACCGCGATGGCGACGGCTGGGGCCTCGCACACGGAGCAGCGACTGATGTAGGGCCTGATGTCGTCCTCGGCCACGGGCATCATGGGCAGCGGGGCGGTGGTGGACAGCCAGTAGGACTTGTCGTTCCGACTGGCATAGTAGCACACATCCCCGGGGTTGCAGTATAAGAAGGGCATGGTGCTGAACCGAGCCAGGCAGGAGCCTGCCAGTCCTGCGGAGAGGGGTCACCGCTGAGCGGGGCGGACGCTGCTCCCCCGGCCTGGCCAGGCCCCGGGGCCCCTGGCGGGGCTCAGACCTGCACTGGGGACCCGGACCGAGCCAGGGTTCTGCAGTTCCTTGTTTCGGAGCAGACCCCGCTGGTGTTTCAGCCCCGCCCTTCCAGAAGTTCTCACGCAGGCCTCTGCGCCGGGCCGGGTTGTCAGGGAGCGGGTCTTTATGAACGAGCACCCCGTGGTGGGGGTCTTAACGCACCAGCCCCATGAATCCCCTGATGGGATCCCAGACGAGGGCCTGGCTTAGCCCACCCTGAGGGGCCCTCCCAGAAGGACTGCTGGCCGCACCCACCCCAGGGAACCTTCACCGCCCGGGGTACAGGGCAGGCCAGAGCGAGGACTGAGCGGAGCCGGCTGCCGGGCTCCCAGGCACGGCCCGAGCCTAGAGCCCACGGGGCGGCACCCGCAAGCTGGCCCGGCGCTGCGGCCTAGGCTCCGTCCTCGCTTCGCACTGGCCCTGTTGTCGTTTCCGTTAGACTTAGTCTGCAGGCCCGACGCGTCGACAGGAACGTGCACAGACCACCGGGTTCGGCCTGACGGGTTCCCCACCGCCGTCCCGCCACAGATCCACAGACTCAGGCACCCTCCCGCACAGCCCTGCTTCTAGCCGGGGCTTGCCGCAGGCCTTCTGTGTGCCCGGAAGTCATTTTAATTCCTCTGGCGACCAGGCTCACTTAAATACAGACGTGCACACACATCCGTATCTGCTCTCCTGGGGCTTCTGCGTGAGGCCCGGCCTGGCCCCAGCCTGCTTTCAGAGCCCGCCGGAGCCGCTGCTGGCCTCGGGGGGAGTGCGGCCAGCCCCGGGCGGGGGGCAGCCCTGGGTGGGCACGCTGGAGCCCGCCGGAGGCCGCTGCTGGCCTCGGGGGGAGTGCGGCCAGCCCCGGGCGGGGGGCGGCCCTGGGTGGGCACGCTGGAGCCCGCGGAGGCCGCTGCCGCGCACTCTCTGCGGCCCTGACCTGGGGTTTAGAGGTTTCCAAGGCCGTTTTAGTGTTTTCTGCAGCCCCAGGGTGTGGACGGCCCCCCTGAGCGCCTGCTCGAACCTCGCCGGGGCTCAGCGGTGCCACCTACCCAGGTCCTGGTTGTGGGCTTTCTCCTGGCCTTCGAAGTACAGCAGGCTGTACCCGCTCCAGAGCTTGTTCATGCCCACGGGGCACATGGGCTCCTGGTCCGTCTGGCTGTGCTTCACCAGCAAGTAGCCGATGCTGACGCTGCGGCCGGGCATGCCCGGCAGGCCGGGGGACCCTGGGCGGCCCGGCTCCCCTAGAAGCGAGAGACAGTGGCCGCCTTTCAGCTGCCGCGTGGACTTTGGCGTGTGGCTGACATGCTTGCCTCTTGAGGCCGCTGTCCGCGCTCTCCCCGAAGCCTGGCCCTCACTGGCTCTGCCCCTTGCAGGCCGAGAGCCTCCTGCGGACGACCTGATCCACGAGGGTCCTGAACCAGGGGCCAGGGGTTGCAACACCCGGAGGCAGAAGGGCCCAGAGGACTGCAGTCCAGCCCCCACCCAACACACGGGCCTCCTCTGCCCCGAGAGCCAGGCCCCCCTGGCTGGACCTCCCGGGACAGGCAGCTCTGTGCACACGTGGGCACTCGTCCCGCCATGATGCCTGCCCAGGGGCGATTCTGGCCCCAGAGCACAGCAGAACGTCCAATCTGCCTCCAGCAGGACGTCCCTTCAAACGTTCGGAATCCGCGGTCCTGGTTGACCCTGGCTTTCTGTACCCCTGTCCTCCGCGGACGCCCTCACTTGTCATCACTTCCTCATGGGACGTCCCCGCCCCCGCCCCCCTCGGCCTGTCCTCTCTGCTTGTCTCGGTGCTCGTTCCTCCCTCCCCGAATACCACAGTCCGTTCGTCATCCACCACTCACCTTCCTGGCCCACCGGCCCCTGCTGTCCCGTGGGCCCCTGGTCTCCTCGGAATCCAGGAATAGCAGACACACCACCTCTGCCCTGGGGCCCTGCCTTCCCGGGAGCCCCGCGGAAACCTGCCAAGCCACAGAAACGAGTGTGACTAGCAGGGACGAGTGACGATGCTCGGCATCACTGCTGCCGAACAAAGGCTTTTCAGCCAGAAAACCGAAGTGAAAACAAAGCAAACAGGAGAAAGAGCCTTTCCCTGGCTGCTCTGCAGCAGGGCTCCCACCTGGTTCTCCTGGGGGGCCCTGGGGCCCCATCTCTCCCTGTGCCCCCGGGGGGCCTCTCCTTCCCTGCGGACCCACTGGCCCCGGCTGGATGGCAATCTTCTGGGGGATTCCTGCAATCCCAGGGGATCCCATGGAACCGGGGGCACCTGGAAAGGGAAAAGAAAGCCCAGTTGGCACAGCAGAACCCCTGGGCTTTCTTGCTTTGACCTGTATTCCATTGTTTCATCCGCTGAATCCAATGGTGGAGCTTTCCGGAACCATCTTGCTCTCCAGAGACGAGATGGATACTACCCATCTGAGAGGTCGCTCAGCCCTTTTGGCAATTCGTGTCATTTACCACATCCCAGTGGGGGTGATGGCAGGTCCCCATGACCGAGGGAGCCCTTAGAGGGGTCCCCAAGCCTGAGGGGCAGGGACAGTCCCGAGGCCCACTCCTGGTGGCAGCTGACTGGAGACGGGCTCTGCAGGTGTATGAATGGCCACTTACCTGGGAGTCCTCGGTCTCCCTTGGGTCCCCTGGGGCCTCGGTCGCCCACACTCCCGGTGGCTCCTGTGTTTCCCATGAATCCTGGCTCCCCTCTGGGCCCTTCAAGGTAAGCAGGACATGGAGGACTCACCTGTCTGGCTGGGGGCTCCAGCCATCTCTGACCGGTGCCGCCAGCCTCCCTAAGACGAGGAGCCCTAGGGCGGCGCCGTTACCTTTCTCTCCCGGGAGACCGAACACGCCGGGCCGGCCTTGGGGCCCAGGGTCCCCGCCCCATCCTTTGGTCCCGGGGTTTCCTGGAGCTCCTGGGTTCCCCACATCTCCTTTGCCTCCAGGAAGAGCGGCAGGCCCAGGCGGCCCGGGGGGACCTCGATAACCTATTGACGTGCATCACAAGAAAGAAGTTACACGGGAGGAAGGCGCGGGCTCGGCCACGCGGCACCAGGACGCGCTGCAGGAGGCGCTCAGGGGACCAGACGCAAGGTCTCCTGTTTGGGGGGAGTCTTTGGCCAGTCTAACACCGGACGACTTTCTTCATATACGTATGTTAAAACTTAGCATGTTAACCATTTCTAAGTGTGCGGTTCAGGGGCACTGAGTACATCCACCGTGCTGAGTGGCTATCACCACCTTGCACCGCAGAACTTTCTCGTCTTCCCAAACTGAAGCTCCGTCCCCAGGAGTCAGCGACTCTCCACCAGCTCCCCCAGCCCCGGCACACTTCCTCCCTTCCATCTGTGGATCTCAGCGCTCTTGGGACCTCACACAGCGCTCGTCCCTTCATGTGTACCTTATTTCACTTCACACAATAATGTCCTCAAGGTGGAAACGACGTCTGTTCCATCCCCAAAGTAAGCCGGTCCCCACGAGCTACTGCCCCCGCAGAAATGGGAGTCCTGCTTACCTTCCAGGCCAAATATGCCCGGTGCCCCTTTGTCACCAGGGAAGCCAGACACGTTGGAGGGGGGGGTGATGCCTGGGAAGCCCTGAAGTCCTGGGCTCCCGACTGGGCCTCGTTCCCCTTGGGAGGGAAACAGAAGAAGTCCGTTTGAGCATCAGCATCCAACATTTCGATCGACGGTTCCCCGCCCCCATCCCGCCACTTCCTGTCCCAGAGCAGGGGCCGGGAAGTGCCCGAGGCCAGGTCCGGGGAGGCCACCAGCCCCTCCTGCTGCCCAGAGGCCCCCACGCATCGAGCTCAGCGATGTGGCTACTTGTGGATGGTGCGCGGCCCTGAGAGGTTGGCTCTGTTGCTCATAAGCCCTGGTGCTGGGACCGGAGGCTCCAGTCCTGGCGGGACGAGGCCTCTGGGCCACACAGATGCTTTCAGTCCCCCTGCGGCCACCCTTCAGTAGCTTGGGCCACAGGTTTACGGAGTGGGTCCCCACTGCTCACAGTCTGTCCCTGCCAATCGCCCACTCCCCAAGATCTGGTGATCCCAGATCAGTACTGGCGTCCCTTCCAGACGAGCAGAAGGGGCGGAACCCTGGAGTTCCCACTGAGCTCCTTTGTTTCAGCTCAGTGTCCACAGGGATGTCCTAGCGGAGAGTCCCCTTCCCCAATCACGGCCGAGTCTGTGGCCCGGCGGGCACAGAAGCCACCAGGTCATGGGGCAGCTGCGGTTTCTGTGTAGGGTGAGGACCTCACAGTGGACAGCTGCTTTAAAAAGGGCCACTAGTTTGGGAGCCCGTACGTCCCAGGTCCCTGGGATGGAGTGCAGGGCTCCCCAGCAGGGGCGATAAGGATTCTGAGAAACACGCTGCATGGACAGCGAGCAGAGGGATGAGTAGGGGTAAGCCAGGGACGCTCTGGGGCACGCAGCGCAGCAGAGGTCAGGAGGACTTCCGGGGTCACGGTATTCTTCCTGAACAGATAGTTATCGGACACTTAACTCTGGAGCAGGCATTTCACCGAGGTATAAACGGGAATAAGGTGATTTCTGCCCCGGTGGAAACTGTGATGTCCCCCGTTGCCAGGGTCGGAGGCTGAACAGCACGCAGTGAGTGTCAGGGGTCGGCACTCACTGTCACACGGAGAGCAGTCGTGGGGGTGTCGCGAGCGCTGTCTACGGTCAGGATGGCATGCACCACGCGGGACCTACGCCTCTCTCCTCCCTCTGTCCCGGGTCTCACCTCCGAATCCCATGGCTGCGTGCCCTGACCCCTTCCAGAGGGCAGATCCCCTAACAAGGAGGACCCTCTGAAAACATGCTGCCTTGAGGACTTCTGGAGAAGCCAGCATGTTTGCTGGGCTCCTGTGTGTAAGAGCTTCATCTGTATTAACTCGCTGAATCCTCTCGACACCCAAAAGGTGTGTTTCTACCTTCAATTTATAAACAAAGCTATGTCTGTGGTCGCACCAAGCAAAAGGCAGAACGAGAACACACATGCAGGCAGCTGACTTCAAAGTCATGGGAACTGACCCTAGATCCTCACCCGAGTGGGGATGTGCTGGTGGACCGACCCTAGATCCTCACCCGAGTGGGGATGTACTGGTGGACCGACCCTGGATCCTCACCCCCGACTAGAGACGCGCTGGTGGACTGACCTTAGATCTTCACCCCCAAGTGGGGATGTGCTGGTGGACTAACCCTAGACCTTCACCCCTGTCTAGAGATGCGCTGGTGGACTGACCCTAGATCCTCACCCCCAACTAGAGATGCGCTGGTGGACTGACCTTAGATCCTCACCCCCAAGTGGGGATGTGCTGGTGGACTGACCCTAGACCTTCACCCCCGACTAGAGATGCGCTGGTGGACTGACCCTGGATCCTCACTTCTGACTAGAGCCGCACTGGTGGACTGACCCTGGATCCTCACTCCCGACCAGAGATGCGCTGGTGGACTGACCCTGGATCCTCACTCCCGACCAGAGATGCGCTGGTGGACTGACCCTGGATCCTCACTCCCGACCAGAGATGTGCTGGTGGACTGACCCTGGATCCTCACTCCCGACCAGAGATGCGCTGGTGGACTGACGCTGGATCCTCACTCCTGACCAGAGATGCGCTGGTGGACTGACCCTGGATCCTCACCCCAATAACTACCCCGAGGGTGATAACAGTACAATGGTGGGGGGCTGGCCAAGAGGTTCTGCAGAACAACCAGCACTGCCCGTGTCTGCTCTGGACCTTATCTCTCGGACTCACAGACACACTGGGTCTGGTTCTGCAGTGGTGCCACTGGGCGGTGCTTGGCCTCACCTGGATCTCCTCGCTCCCCTTTCTGTCCTGGGGCTCCGAAAGGGCCTGGGCGGGTGTTGGGCTCTCCTGGGTCACCCCGGTCCCCACCAGGACCGGGGAAGCCGGGGTCTCCGTGGATGTCCGCACCTGTGGGGGGGATAACAGCAGTGATGTTAGCAACCTCCCCTGCGCCAGGCTGATCTTCTGAAGGGGAAGGACAGTCACACTGTGCCATGAGACTCGGGAACAGAGCCAGAGGTCAGCCATGGCGATTTCGGCTAGCCACGCGGCCTCAGCGTCCCAGATCTGATGGTAGCTGAACCCCTTCTCGGTCTGCAGAGCCCCCGGGGCCCCTGTCCATGTGGCCCCCGGATGACCACACAGCCCTCCCGGCGCCATCCTGCTCCTGAGCCCCCCAGTCCGGGATGCCGCGCAGCACCCCTCCCCTGCTGCTGGGCGTGGCTGCGTGGCTGGGGCAGCGTCGGGTACCTGGGGATCCCGGAAAGCCTTTGGTGCCTGGCAGGCCGTGCAGTCCGCTGATGCCTCGGATGCCGGGAAAACCTGTGCGGGTTTCACTCACGGTTATTCCGCGCACCAGAGAGCAACGCAGCTCGCAAGGTAGCTCAGACCTGCTTCTGTTGGCTAGTCATGGTCACCTGTCCACCTCCCTCAGAAGCACAGGGAGCATTCTGCACAGCGTGACGTCCGTGCCACCCAGGAGAAGCACTCACATCAAGACTGTTCTGGAATCTTTCTGCAGATTCCTTACACCTTTGAGGGAACTGGAAATGGTGTGTCGTTTCTCCCCCTGACGCCCGAGTCACTCTATAGATTTCGTTCCTAAGCACTGTGCTTGGAACCAACAGTCTGGCATGATTCCATTCCCTCTGGATTCCCGAGGACAAACATTTCTAAAGTAGGACCCGGGAGGCAGGGGGCGAGGCCTCCTGTGATGTGGGCAGTGAGTGTGGGCGGGGTGGGCCCCCTTCATGCTGAGCAAGACAGCCCTCGAGGGCCGGGTGACCCCCAGCTCCGGCCAGCCCTGGCTCAGCGGGCAGCTGGGAGCCCTGGACAGAACATCGGGGACACCAGCCTCCGTCCCTCTCGCCAGATCTGCACTGCCAGGGTGCCCACCAGAGAGGCCAACCTGGCTAACGGCGCCTCCCCCCAACCGGCCGGGCTGGCTCTGAGCAACTCTGCGTGTCGTGTCTGCAAGGGGAGAAATGCCCTTTCTTACCTGGCGAGCCTGGAATCCCTGGCCAGCCGTGGTCTCCTTTGTCACCGGGCAATCCCACTCGCCCTGGCTCTCCCTGCGGCCCCTGCAGCCCTGTCAGTCCTGGGAAGCCTGGGGGGACACATGCATCCTTAAGTGGGACTGGAACCCCGAACTCAGGTCCCAGCTGGAGGAGGAGGGGCTTTGTGAGGAAGGACGAGCCTTCCTTCCAGCAGGGAATGCACCCCACATGCAGGTTCAGTGGGGGTGGCTCAGCCTCGCCAAAGAGAGAGCAGCTTGCGTTCCCCCATTCTCGTCCTGTCATCCAAGTAGGGGTGCAGAGAGAACCCAGGAGACTCTGGAGGATTAGCGTCAGGACTCCCAGGTCCCACGTGAAGCAAGGCAAAACAAAGCCAAAGCAGCAGCAAGAAGAAAGCTCGAAACTAGTCCCCTGTTCGCTTTCCATCTTAACTCAGGATCTGCAAACGCGTTTCCGTGTATTCAAATGCACGGAAGGGGTCCTGGAGCCAGGACTCGGTCTGCGTTCCCGGGGAGATGGACGCTGGGCCACACGAGCACGTGCGTCAGCTCCCCGTGCGTCTCCCCGTGGCCGGCGGCTCGGTCCTCCCCGCGAGTTTGGTCCTAAGGCAGAGCTAGGTCATGGGCATCACGCAAGAGCCCGCCTCCCGGGGTGGAGTGTGGTCACAGCAGACAAGGACACAGGCACGCCGGCCGCTCCGTGCTGGGGGCCTGGGGGTTCGGAGCTCAGCTGTGCAGGGGAGGGTGTGCGCGGGGAGGCCGTGTGACGGCAAGATCTCATACCTGTTTGCCCTTTGGGTCCGGGGGGGCCCTGGACGCCTGGCACGCCTGTTATCCCGGGGAAGCCGACTTCGCCCACCGTTCCTTTTTCCCCAAAGAATCCCTTTAGACCTGTAAGCACAGAGTTCCTGCTTGGAGCAGAGCAGGACCTGCCTCCCTGGGGCCTAGCCCTGGCAGGGCTCAAGGGGACACCAGGAAAGGGACGCTGTCATTCCACATTCGTGCCTCTGCTGTGAACGGGCTGCGCATTTGAGCATGATCCTTCCCTGACAGCATGATCCTTCCCTAATATGTTCTCTAACTCAGTGGCCCCACGTCCTGGTACCCATGCCCTTGTGCTTGGACGGGGCTGACCGGGGCAGAAATGCAGGTGTGTCACTTCAAGCCTTGGCCATAAAATGCATCATGGCTTTCCTTTGTCCCCTCTTCGGGTGGCTGGCTCTGGAGAAGGCCAGCTGCCCGGCCGTGAGGACACCCAAGCCCATGGGAGAGGCCCATGTGGTGAGGAGCTGGGGCGCCCTGCCCTCGGCTCCTGGAGGGCACCGTCTTGGGGGTGGACCCTCCCGTCCCAGATCAGCCTGCGGACGGTGCGGCCCCGGAGTCAGACCCGCCCAGCACCCGAATTCCTGGTCCTCATGCACTGGGAGATGGCACCGCTTGTGGACGCCCCCTGAGGGCGGCTGATGCGCATGTTGCGGCCCCACTTCCCCTGGGACTGGAGTCCTGTGCGCACAGTGGGAGGCTCTGCTTCCTGGGCCCGCAGCTAAGTGACACCAAAACATTCAAGGGGGGACAGCCACGATTCCTGTGGGGAGCGGCTTCTCTTCCCCAACATGTGTTCAGTTGAACAGATGGGGTCATCGTCAGTGACTACAGAGCAAAGATGCTCTTGCCCTTCTGCTTTTATAAACCAAACTGTTGGAGAAATTCTTTAGAAGGGGCGATTTAGCCAGTCCAGGGGACCCGTGTGGCTGGGAGGAAAGCCACCGGGAGACCAAATTCTAGATCTGCAACGAGCCCCGAGAAGCCAGTAGACAGGGCCCGCGTCTGACTGCACGCTAGACTGACCCCCCCGTCCACAGGATGCGCTGGTCACTGTGTCATCTGCTTCCCGTCCCCTCACATCCCTTTCAGGGACAGACAGAGCTTTCCTTTGTCTTCAGGTTTAGTTTGATAAACAATTCCAGCGTCTTGTGTGCACATGGGCTCGAAGACCTCAAACCGTTCCCCGAAACGTGACTCAGCCACACACACTGAGTGGTACGCGGGGCGAGCCAGCGCCCGAGTGAGCCGCACGCAGGGCTCAGGGCTGTCGCTGAGATGCAGGGGCGGGGAGGCCTCACGTACCTGGTGTCCCCGTGACGCCCCGCTCCCCCTTCAGGCCCGGGCTTCCCGGCAGGTCTACGGTGTCTCCGATGTCCCCTGCGGCAGGCAGAAAACACGGTTGACAACAGGCCTTCCAATGGCAGGTGGTTAGTTTCACAACTTTGCTGTGTTACATTCCTAATAGAATAATTTGCTTCGAAATTCCTGACAGCATCTCGGGGTCTGACCGCCACACCTGCCGGAATGCTCTGGATGGTGGACGCCCTACGGTCACGGTCCGAGCAATACTCACCGAAGTCACCCGTGGGGCCCACCTCGCCGTACAGGCCTGCTCTGCCCGGAGCTCCCTTGTCACCCTAGAGCAAGGTCAGACGTGAAAACATCTCAGAAGCTGTTCACAAAGTAGGTTTGTAATTCCGAAGGGTTTAGCCTGTCCAGCTATTTGGCTAAAACCAACACTCAAGGTTTGTTATCGGATCGATCTGCAGCAAAGCCTTCGAGTTCTTCCGCGTAACAGTGGTTCTTCCTGGGCCGTGAAGCCAGACGCTAAGAACTGACGCTAAGAACAGAGATGATGGGTGTCGCGGTCAGGACGACGGGGGCACACGCACGGCTGACTACATCCCGCCCTGCCCCTGTGCACCGGCGCCCGTGCCGGGTCCCGTCTCAAGGGCGCCACTGGAACCTCAGGACGACCCTGGGAAGCAGGTACAGGTGTCCCGTGTGACAGATGAGCAAGCTGAGGCACAGCGAGGCTAAGGGATTTACCCGAGGTCACCCAGCTAGGAAGCGGCAGGACGGGGACTGGACATGGGCCACTGGATTCCCAAGCTTGCTCTGATGTCGCCCGGCCTTGCGCTCCGTCTGTGGACACTGAGACTTCCCGAAATGAGGTTGGTCGTGATAATGACACCGGGATGGCGTCCGTGTGGCTCTGTGACCACGGACAGCATGGCTCCCCCGCCTCCGGCCGAGGGCGGCGTCCTGGTCTACACCGCAGCGTGGGCGGGGGATTCCACACGGTGACCTCTCCCGGCCCGGCTAACTCGAGTCTGAACCACGACCGCGGCCCCGCTCTGGGGGTGCGGGGAGGCTGCGCCCGAGGCCGCGTCCCTGTTCAGAGGGGCTGTGTGTTCTGTTCTTACGGCTTCCCCTCCTGACGAGGAGCACACATCCGTGTGGCCCGCCCATCTCCACGGCTCCATGAACTTTACTCGCGTGCCTCCCAGATAACGACACCGAGCGTTTTCAGCCTCCAGAACGTTCCCTCGCGCCCTTCCCTAGTCCCTAATCCGGCCCGAGACAGCCGCTGTCTGGCTGACCTCTCTCACAGTCTTGTCGGCTCTTGACCTTTACACACACGGGGTCGCGTCGTTAGCACTTTCTGCTTTATTTCGTTCAGCACAACGTCACCTGTATGGTTGCATTTCTCGGGAACTCTCTCGACCGCGTGATCACCAGTGGTGGTGGTGTGCGCACCGCACATCCTCACAGTGACCCCGGGACCCGGGGCCGCCTGAGCCCCAACTCGGAAGCTGACCGTGGACCACTCGTACCCCAGTGGATGCTGGACCACAGCACCCGCTCAGGAGCCGAGGGGAGAGGAGCGATCACAGGCAGATGTGGAGTAAGCGATGCCCACTTACCCTACTTCCTGTGAACCCGGGAAACCCTATGATTCCGGGGGGGCCGGGCACGCCGGGGAATCCTGGTGAACCAGGCACGCCGGGAACGCCGATGTCTCCTTTGACTCCTTTGATGTGGCCTGGCTTCCCCGGCAACCCGGGGACTCCCGACAGCCCGGGGATCCCTGGCATTCCGGGAACACCTGCGGGAGCACCCCAAGTGTGAGTTGCCACCCCTACGGGGGATGCGGCGGCCACCCTCCCCAAGCGTGCGGCTTTGCACTCCCGACGGCTGCAAATCTTAAACCGGGAAAGTGAGGCTACTCAGGCCGCAGAGAAGCCGCGGGCCGCCGCCTGATCAAGATGTTGGGGTCAGAGGAGCTGGAACACAGTGGGGCCTTCTCGGAAGGAGGGGCGTCTGGTGCAGGAAATACTGCCCCTGGGGCTGAGCGGGGCGGGCGGGGGGGGCGTGGCAATGCTCACCTTTTAGGCCCAGGTATCCTTTCAACCCCATAGGCCCTTCATCTCCTTTCTCTCCTTTGATGTCTTTCATTCCTGGCAGGATGATGGGAGGTGGTCCTGGGGGCCCGGGGTCCCCGCGGCTGCCTGCAAGGGAACAGAATACAGTCTCTCCCTTGGCCTCCGGGCCAGGCGGAGGGGCACAGGAGGAGGCCCCTCAGCCGCGGCTGTCCCGGCCAGCAAGTCCTGGGGGGCTCTGAGCTCCGGGGTGGCACGTCCCCCCCAGTCCCGACTGGGCCTGAGCAGGGGGCAAGGGTCTCCGAGAGAGGCCGAGGCTGATGGCAAATGCCTGGCTTCTCCCACGACCCCTTCTCCATGCGAGCAAGTGCGCACTCGCACCCCCGGCCACTATGGAACTTTAGAACACCTTCTTGCCCTGGAAAGGAACCCTGTGCCCATCAGCAGTCACCCCAACTATTGCCTACCCCCCGCCCCAGGAGGCCACGAATCCACGTCCCATCTCTGTAGATTTGCCTATTCTAGACATTTCACACAAAGGGAAGCAGACAACGTGGCAAAATGCTCTCAAGTTTTATCCACGTTCTAGCAGGTTTCAGACCCTGGTCCTTCCTTCTTGCTGGTCAGCATTCCTTCATGTAGATCTGGAAAGTTCTCATCATCAGGAAAAACTTCTGTGACTCTGGGTGGTGACAGGTGTTAACTAGTCTTATGTGGTGACCATTTCACTTACACACAAATACTGAACCTCATGTAATCACCTGAAACTGAGGTTGTTTCAATTATACCTTGATAAAAACTTCTATTGAATACAAACAAAAGTTTCCTTGGGTTGGATTCTTCCCTCATGACACGGCCGGTGGGTTGAGGCTGGGATAAAGTCTTCTAATTTTTGTTAGTTTCCTTCTTTTCTAATTGTGCCTAGCTTTTGGGTGTCTGGAATATTCATTTTAAGCAGTGCTACGCCCCACAAAAGTGAGTCCCAACCCTGTCAGAAACACGGTTCGAGAGGTGGACATACCTTTCACACCCGGCTCCCCAGCCAGACCCTTCAGTCCTGGAATTCCAAAAAATCCGTCTTCTCCTTTGTTTCCCGGAAGCCCGGGTCTTCCTTTGAGCCCGACCATGCCTTGGAAACCATCCATCCCGGGTGAACCTCTCCCGCCTTCAGAGGGGACAAAAAAGTGCTGGGTTAACCATGGATAAACACACGGGATATTTCAGTCTTGCTCGTCTGTGACATTCCAAAGAGGCTAAGATTCCTACCCTAAAATAGGGATTTCCGGGACACCATTCCTAAGGGGCTTGTCTGCTGACGTGCAAACAGACTGAGGTGCACAGAGTCAGCCCGCGTGCCGAGCGGCCACTGGGGCCACGACCTACGGCAAATGTGCAGCAGTCATATGAAAGACGCAAGGAAAATGGATGGTAACCTATGCCCCTGGCTGCTGGGGGGAGGTCGCGGCAGGATGTTAACGCTGCGCCCAGCGTGGGGATCCCGCAAAGGATCCCTGGAGAGTCAGATCACTGTGTAGCTCAACAGTCAAGGGCCAGAGGGCTCCCCTTCTAGGAAAATTGGCCTCGGTTTGTGTGCAAATAAACCTAGCCCAGGGACCAGGTGTTTTCCTCGGTTTTGGTTTTGTAATAACCAACCAGCCTCTGGATCTGACCCCAGTGTCCGGAGAGGCCTCTCCACAAATCTCCCACGTGGAGACCGAGTCCTGCTCCCTCGCTCTGGGTACATGAGTGCCTCGGCATTTTGGGGCAGGTCAGTCACACCCAGCCTAGCATCACTAGCCTGTTACCCCCCAGGTAGGATGCCTCCTGGGGGCCCCAGCCTGCCGGTGAGCGGGGCTAGTCTCTCCGAGTCCCAGTGTAACCCCGTGCCCACCTCAGGGAGCGCCCCGTGTGCCCACCGTTACCTTTCTGCCCGGGGATACCAGGCATTCCGCTCATTCCTTTAAACCCAGGACTTCCTGGGGGGCCTCTCTCCCCCAGCAAACCAGGATCACCTCTATCGCCAAAGAGACCCTTCATGCCCACAGGGCCAGGGACACCTGTGTCCCCTGGGTCCCCTCTGTCTCCAGGCAGACCTGAAAAGCAGAGGAGGAGGGAAGGAGAAAAAGATGAACAAACTTAGAAGACCTAAATGCTCACGGGGGCCTGTCACCCCGGATGGCGCCCAAGGGACATCTGCACCCCAGCCTCCTTGTGGGCGGTGCGGCCTCTGGGGGGGGCTCCGGTGGGCAAACAGCCTATGGCCTCATCTCCGTGCCTCCTGCCTCCACCCACCTTCCCCCGAAGGAAGCCCCTTCCTCTCTTCCCCAATTCTGTCACTTTCAGAAAACAAGTAATATCCCTCCTCAAAGCAGAGCAGTGATTTTGAAGTTCCACAGTGGAAATTTCACTTTTCCTACTGAAATCTTCCCTGGGACCCCAATATACAACAGATATGAAGGATGAATGGGTTTCTCAAGTGGTTTGAATTCTTGTCTGGCAAAACACATGTCCTGTTTCTGGAACCTGTGACGAACAGTGTCCTCCCCCCTTTCATATGTTGAAATCCTAAAGCCCCAGTACCGCGGGGTGGGAGTGCCTTGGAAGACAGGGCCTCGAAAGAGGTCATTACAGAGAAACGGGTCCTAATCAGACGTGACCGGTGTCCGTTTAAGAAGAGATCAGGACCTGGACACACCCAGGGGAACGGGAGACATCCGGCCTCCAAGTTCGTGCGAGAATGAATGTTGTTTAAGCTGCTCGGTGTGGGGTTCTTTCAGAACCCCTACAGGTCTGGGAGGGGGTGCCCTGGAGCCCAGGTTGAGAACTCCCCGGGGGAGGGTGGTGCTGGTTCACTTGTCAGTACTTGTGAGGCCCTGACCCCTCCAGGGCAGGGGGCATCCTTACCTCCGTGACCGGGGGCGCCTGGCAGCCCCAAGGGCCCCTCCCGGCCGGGAGCTCCTGGGAAGCCGTGCTGTCCCGGCGGCCCGGGCAGGCCTGGCTGGCCCGAGGGTCCTAGGAAGCCCGGCTGGCCCTTCAGGCCCGGCATTCCCGGCATGCCCTGGCTTCCTGCGGGATGAAGACAAGCGGTGAGGCCAAGCCCATACCCGCCGACCACAGCTACCTCTCAGACGTCCTCTACCGAACGGCGTTTGGTCCGTTCCGGAGGGCCCCAAAGGACCCCGGAGGACCCCAGAGGAGGCACGCAAGTGTAAGGGATAAGCTCACAGCGACTCCGGCCGCCACCCACACACACGGCCGAGCGCCCTCCCTGCTGACCACTGATCACACCAACGAACTGGGAACACACCCTGGCAGCCTGACGCCAGGCTGTGAGTTTGTTTTGGCTTTTTTCTACTCGACGTTATATTTTGAGCATTTTGCCACATTTTAAAATATTCTTTATGTGTTGAATGGGTGTGCGCGGAGCAGGACCGCATCACGTGGACACACTCAGCGCCCGCCCGGCCCTGTTCCCGCGGACAGTGCCACGAGGGATCCGTGCCCGCATTGGAGGCCGTTTCCCTGGGACAGTGTCCTGGAAGCTGACTTCGTGGGTCAGGCCAACGCTCACCCACGCTGCGGCCATGCGCTCCAGCGTCGGCTCCGGGGTCTGCACCCGGCCGCCCTCCCCCGGGCTCTCCCCGTCGGGGCTGGTGCCGACACAGACGGGAGCCCGGCTGGCAGGATCGGGGGGAAGTGCCCGATCAGCTGCGAGATGCGCAGGGTGGGGTGAGAGTGACATTCCTTTCTTCTTGGGTTGGGTTTTTAATGAAAGTTTTGTTCTACTATTTTCCTTTGGGGATATTGAGATTTTTCTTACAGAGTTTAGTATTCCTCATATACGTTGACTGATTTCCTCCACAGCTATTGTAAAGTTTACTCTACTTTGCTGCCCAAAATTTCATTGTGTTTTTGACGTGAAGATTAGCATTCGTATGCAAACTTTATGCACTCTGTGTGTGTGCACGCACACGGTTTCTTCCCTTGCTTTTACGTTTAGAACTCCTGCCCTACCAACTGGTCACACGAGCATGTATTTTCTTGTAGGGTTTTTTTTTTCCAGATACTAAGTCCCTGGGCCTTTCTTCTGGGGCTTTAAAGTTCACTACGTTCCTCCATTAATACCAGTAGGAGGGCCGATGCCCACTTCACAGAGCTTCTCCAATGACCTTCAAGCGCACCTGCTCATTGAGCCCACGACCATCCCACGGAGCGCGCAGGCTGACCTGAGTGGAGGGACAGACCAGTCGGGGGACGGAGGGGAGGGGCATTAACAAAAGGGACCAAGTCAGTGTTGGACCAACCCAGAATCCGACGTGCAAACGTGTGTCCCAGCTGTCTGATACGTGGACACAATGGGGGAGAAAGGTCTGCCAAGAGCAGGAGCAGATTCAAAGCAGAATCCTGCAAAGAGATTCTCCGAGATGCATGGATGCGTGTCCTCACGTTCTCCAGTCTTACTACGTACGGGAAATGAAGGCACGTCTACGGCTCAGCTTCTCCTCTGGGGTGAACAGCTCCAGACAGAGGACAGAGCTCGTGGTGCCGACGGTCTTGGACAGCAGGCCGTGCGGGAAGCGGTCAAGTCTGACTGGGGGGGTCAGGCTCCTGCCGCAGACCATGCCCGTCCATGAGGATGGGCAGATAGCTTCACCACCAAGAGCCCTCCTGGCTGCTGAGCTGAGAGCGTTCACGGGAGCGGAGATGGGAGCGGAGGCTGTTGGGTTGGTGCGTCCGAGCACGGTTTCTGGGGCGCCTCCTTCACAGGAGTGGGACGTGGGCAGGACCGGCCGCAAGCGAAGGGGTCTGCCCCGACCACGGCTACTTCAGTGGCTGCCCTAGAAAAGTCAGGCCTGGGTGGCTTGCTCCTCAGCTGTCTATTGTGACATCAGAACTCAATATTTTAAGCCCATTTCCATTTCTAGAACATCCGCTAAAAAAGGAACACCAACAAAAAATCTGCTTCCTTCAGCAAAGTAACTGCAGCTCGTGGACCTGGGCCCCTGCTCTCTGTGGAGGCTCTCTGCCCACACAGGCTGCCCTGGGCGTCCCTGCACCAGGCCCACGTGGCCGAGCGAGCTGCCTGCCCGCTGCCTCACTGCCCCGGCCGGTGGGGCCCACGCGCAAACAGGTTCTCGAAGCGTCGATGCTCCCAAGTCAGAACTTCTACTAAACAGTAAGTAAGCAGGTCGCCGTGGGGACATGGTTGCCGGGGAGCCTCCACGGGCCCGAACGTCAAGCCGTGGCCGTTTCTGCTCCAACACCTTGATGTCTGCGGGAAATAGTTACGTTTAAGAACATCCATCAGAAGGGCCCCCTGTGAAGAGCCTGGGTGGTCTGTGCAGCCGAGAGCACGGAGATTGTTGGGGGCACGGCGCCGCCACTCCTTTAAACAGCCTCCAGGGAGGCCGCCGCGCCCCGCGCCGTCCTGCCAGCCGGCCGGCCTCCGAGGAGCGATGCCCGTAGCTCCATGACCGACTGGGGGTGCCACGTCGGCAAGGACAGACCCAGACGTCCCGGCAGAGGGTCCCCGCCGCTGCGTGACTTTACCCACGGCCCGTGTACCTGCTTGATGTGTAAGAGGGCGAGTGTGGATGTGTGGACGTGATCGTGTGAGAGCGTGTGGGCACACATGTGGGTCTCCGTGTGTACGAGCAGGCATGTGCATGTGTGAATAAGCCTGTGGACGTGTATACATGAGTGTGCGGGTGCACGTGCACGAGTGTGTGGACCGTGCGTGAGTGTGAGCCCGTGTGTGTGCACTCTGGCCCTCTCAGGCTCCTCCTTCAATTCTTCAGCCTCCCCCCAGTGGATCTCTCGGTGAAGCCCGGCACCCAGGCTGGGGGTCCTCCTCTTCAGTCGACAGTGGGGATGTGATCGACATGGGACCCCCTGCCCCATCCCCCCTCCCCCAGCCCCAGCCTCAGACCTCCTGGAAACAGACAGGCTCATCCGAGAACCCAGTGGCGCTCCTGAGCCTGGTGAGTTCACCTGCCTGTCGAGAACCAGGCTTCATCCGCCTGAGTGTTCTGAGGCCCAATGACACTGGGGGGACGGGCCACCCACTTCCTGCACCACTTCTGCCCGGGCTTGGGAGCCAGCACTGACAGCCGGGCCGTTGACAGATGAGGAGTTGATTCATGAAGTCACGAATCTCTTCCTGCATCTCCGTATCCGACGGGCAACACCAACGGTCTGGCGGTCTCCGGTGCATGGCGCACCGAACGTAAATGCTTGCTCTTCAGTGACTTCCAGTCTCCCACGGAGCAAGGGTGCTTGGGGTTCAGATGCCAGTTCTGCATAAACTGGATTCACAGAGCCATCGGATGCCCTGGTCACACACCAGACTACTTCCTTACATTACGCCGATGATGCTGCGGACGTTAAAATGTCCCACTCGTCAGTTTTCACACCAGCCACTTAAGCTGGGCCCCACGTCATTCTGTCTTCTGCCTCGCCCTATTCCTCAGCACGGCCTCTTCCCTTCACACCAGCACCACACATTCTGCAGAAAGCTCCCCCCCAGCTTGAGAACAGATGACAAGCATCATTAGTCTGTATGTGTGAAAGCTCAGAAGGCCACCCCGTCCTGGCTATGGAACGTAAACCCAGGATGATCAGTGTCCTAAGACCTTCTAAAGGGATACTGGTACTGAGTGTGGGGGAGAAAAAGCAACACGCACTCCATACAGCCTGTGGTTTTCATCAAATCCTGGGAGGGATTTCGGACCCACCTTTGGGCGCCACGGTGCCGTGGGACTGGGCTCCCCGCTCCCCTCCCTCCATGAGGACTTACCCCTGAATCCAGGTGGGCCTCTCTCTCCTGGAGGGCCTTTCAGCCCGGGCTGTCCGGGCAGTCCAGCATCACCCCGGGGCCCGGGCTGGGCTCCCAGAACTTCTCCGGGAAGGCCCCTGTCCCCTGGGGGCCCGATGGGGCCTGGCAGACCAGTGGGACCCGGGAGTCCATCCGCGCCAGGAAGGCCTGCTGCACCTTTGGATCCTCGGGGCCCCACGAACCCTGAAAGGAAACATGGGTCGTCCCCATAACTGCAGGTTAGCATCGTGATGGGCCAAGACAGGTATCAGAAAGAGGCTGCAAATGGCAAGGTTGGCAGTCGGGGGCCTCAGCTCAAGCCCTCGCCCAGTCTCCCACCTTGGGACCCACAGCCTTCCGCCCCGCTCCACCGTCTGGCCCCCAGCCCCGCGATGTAGCTCAAGTGCAGAAGACCTTTAGAAACATCTGCTTCTTGGACCTGAATCTTCATAATTCATGGGCTTCCTTGTTGTACTAAGATTCCCCAAAGAATACCTCCCCTGGACCTTCCACGTTATGTGTGCAAGTGAGGACAGAATTCCCTCCAATTGCAGGAAAAAGGCGTATGCTCTTTTAGTCACTGACGGCTTCTGTAATTCTTCGCCGTGTCAAATGTAGATGAGCGCTTGCTCAGACGAGTGCAAGCTCGAGAGCGAGCAGCTCAGTGGAGCATAGACACCCTCGTGTGCTGTCTGGTGAGTGAGAGATTGGAGTTGACGACCTGAGGGCCTCGTGCCTTTGGTGACAGACTCAGAAGAGGACAGCATTGGGTTGCCTTCAGAATGTTCATCATCAACCAGAGAAAATCGTTCTGCACACCTGTCTCTTTTCCTGTAGGAGCTGGAGGGATCTTATGCAAAACTCCAGCGTGACATGAGTGATGGGAAGGTGGAGAATTTTAAATTTCCCAACCAAGGAACAAAGTGGTCATCAAGCACGTGTTGACAGTTTCTGAGTGTCCAAAGACAAGACAGCTGGGGCACCCATGTCACATGCAGTCACCTCCCAAACCTACGGGGCTGCGTGGGGGTCCGATCCTGCCTTACCTGGGGGTCCTGGGAATCCTTCACGACCTGGGTCTCCGGGGAGACCCCTGAGCCCTGGTGCTCCGTCAGCTCCCGAGAGTCCTGGTATCCCTTGGAGGCCCTTGGCACCTAAACAACCCAAAGAAACCACGACACCCGTCAGAGCCCCATGAGCAAACCCCAGCAGCAAATGTATGGGAGATGGTCAGGTTCAGCAGCTGATCACACGGTCCTTGTGAGCCTGGGAAACAACGAGGCGGGGGGATGTCACCTGAAAGGGCGCTTCTGATGGCTGGCCATGCCCACGGCAAACCCCACTGACCCCGCAGCTGTGTCCGTCTATGCCCTCCCCGGAGGGCACTGGTAGAAGCCTTCCCTCCAGACTTGGCCGAATCCTTTACCCAGAGCCAGTCCTCCCAGATCTGAGAAACGCTGACTTGTCGTACTTGGAATGGATGCTTTAGATGGAACAGCAGAGGAAACCTCAGACCAGCTAAATGAACGAATCCTGTACTTTTGGATGTTTTTGATCTGACCCTTTTCATGGGAAGCAAACTCGAGATATTTTTTACGCGTGTCTCTGTGTCTGTCTGGTCTGAGGCTCAGAGATTCCCTTCATCTGAGGAACAGAATAAAAGGGCTTTGCGTAGAGGACGTCCTACACGGGGATAAGGTTCGACAGACAGAATAAAGCAAAAGACGCATTTCTCAAGTTGTTTGAAGTGAAGATGCATTTGGTGAGCTCAACTCATCAGTCAGTCCCTGAAAGGTGATCATAGTCAGGCCTATGGGCGGGTGCACCCAAAATGAAGACAGGACACAGAACCCCGACATGCTGCCTCTGAGCTCTCCTGTGGCCTTGGGGTCACGGGCCAGGGCCCTGCTGGGGGATCTGTGTGTGCGGGAAACACCACACACCATTTTCTGCATTTTCTGCAAGCCCCCAGTCACGTTCAGGCTGGAGTATCAGTCTGCACCAGAGATGTGGAATCTATGAGCTCGTGAAGCTTCATGTTGTCAAAACATGATCAAAACCCTCCTCACATGCAGCTCATGTGTATTTTGGGCCCTGCTTCCACCCAGCTGCTGCTGAAAACCGTCCTTCCGCAGGCTGCTACCCCGGGACCCGCCGTTGGTGGCTGGGTCGGCGTCTGTGGACGGACAGACGTCCAGAGCTAGAGCAGGAGAAGGTCACAGTGCCGTGCAGATAATGCAATGAGGGAGATGCATGCTGGGTCCTCAGAAGGCAGCCCGGGGACGTTTCAGTGCAAATAACACTTGTGCCTTTCGCCCTGCTGGCCCCAGACCCTGCGCACTGTGAGCCTGGGAGAAGCCCTTGAGCTCGGGGATGCGTACCATAAAGCCACGGACTTTTCCAGTCTTGGGGTTGTCTCTCACTAGCTCGGCACTTCACAGTTTATATAGGACCTCCCCCACAGTGTATCATGTGCAGTGTTAAGGTTGTCATTTGCAAAGCGGGAGGAGTCCAGAACACCTGTATTATTCCTCTTGTAGAGCCAAGAAGACTAAGACCCACAAGGGATGAGAGGTGCCCGAGGCCCCCCCGCTAATTAGCGGAAGAGCCGCGTGCCCCATGCTCTCAGCACCGAGTCAGTGATCGGAGTGATCGGGGCGCTTTCCCTTGCCCTGCGGCAGCCAGAGGAGGAGCTCCCGGGGTCCGAGGACTCGTCTGTCCTGGGCTGACAGACACAGGCATCTGGGGGTCCCCCAGGGGTGAGGCTGCCCAGACCCCAGCTCTTATCTGAAAAGCCATGCCGCGACTGGGCACGTGGATGGTTCCAGGCACTGGGCTCTGCCACCTGGAACCTTACTCGATTTACGGGGATGCTGTGGTTGGGCGACCCTACATGAGTGACCACGGTCTGCGACGTCTGGGGGGGAGGAGGGCGGGGCAGCAAGAAGAGGAGCCAAGAGGGACAGGGACAGCGAAGACACAGAGGAGGGGGGAGACGCCTCCCACTTACCTGTGGGGCCTGGGGGTCCCGGCAGGCCTGGCGATCCCTTGGGCCCTCCAACACAATCTGGAGGAGAGGAAAAGAGAGGAGCTGGGGCGTCTCTCAAGCTGACTCTCCCCGCTTCACGAGTTGCCAAGGGCGGAAGCGGCTGCCATGAAAAGCGGCCACTGTTTTATGATCAGAGTCATTTAATCATTTAATTAATCTTGATTCCAGTGTAAATAAAGGTCTAGTTTCTTTGTGTAACGAATCAGAATTTTAGGATAAGGGCCAGAGAGATCAGTGCAGTGAAACGGGCCGGGCACCGGGCTGGCGATGCGGTCACCCGCACTGAGGGCCGTTGTCTGGCACCGCTGAGCTACTCTGGGTCCATCCCAGTCTGCCACTGGGACTGCCTGTCTTCCTCTGACATTCCCCACTTGATGGAGGCGGCCAGCGATTGCTAAAGGGACTCTTTGACTTCTCCTTTGTGACTCTGAATCCTTCCAGAATTAGCCACGGCGCTGAGCGGCTGTGAGCCGTGAGAAATGAAACCGGGCTGTGGCCACTTCCGGTTGGGGTGGCATCACGGGGTGGGGGGTGTTGTGTTGTCTGGCCTCCTGTGCGGCGCTAGGGGTCCCGGGCTGCACACCGGCCAGCCCAGGTCGTCAGGATAAAGGAAGCAGAGGTCTCCGGGGTCACGGGCTCTGGCCTGCAGAGTCTCACATTCAGGGCCCTCCCAGCCCCTCTCTGAAGGCACCGCAGTGCCCGCCCTGCACCCTCACCCTGAGTGCCTGATCTGTGCCCACACGTCCGCCCCGACCTCGTGCAGGGACCCACGGACCCTGACGTCACTTCTGCAACCTGACCTCGATCCTGAGAGTCACACCCAAACTTTCAGTGGCCACTCGCAACCTGCTGCATGCTCACGTTCTAGGAGAACCTATACTCCGCACAAACCTCTTCAAAATCCTGACCGAGGCTGGCGAAGTTTCCTTCATACCCTGCACTCATCCTGGCTTCCCACTGGGGTTCCTCAGTGCACCTTCAATGCCGGGCGGCTCAGCCTCCGATGGAGTCTCTCCTGTCCACCTCGCCACCTCTGGGCCTCGGCTCGGGGTCACCACATGTCCCCTTCCATCAGCCCCGGTTCTTTCTAGCATTATCCATCGCTCGGCCCCATTCTCTTCTGACAGGTATCAGACCCCTCCTCGCACAGTCCACACACACGCACACACACACACGGATGAATACATGCATAGATTTCAGTGTGACCACACTTATCTGCTGAGTTCTTACCAATACTGTAGCTTGATGCTTCATATTGGTGGGAAAACCAGGTAACCCTACGCTGCATTACGCTTGCCTTGCCTTTGGTGACAAGAGGACGCGAGGGCGTGCCCCTCCAAGCCTTGCACCATCTGCATTTCTTACTGCACCTGCAGGCTCTCCGCGGAGGTCACAGCAATTGCTGGTGAGTCACACACTTCATAACCCAAAAGCTCTGAAGGGTCCTAAAGCGTCCTCGTCTTCACTACAGTACCTGGCTGCACGGCTTCCTGTCCGTCACCTCCGATGGGCCTTTTCACACCTGTGTCACAGTCTGGGAACAAGACAAACGCAGGAGTGAGGCGGCTGAGACTTAGGGACCTCCCCACGGGTGCGTGCTGCAGGGAGGCCGGGCTGGCGGGGAATCCAAGCCCCATTTCTGAGCTTCTGTGCAGAGCCCCCATGACCCCAGCACCCGAGGGAGAGGATCCAAGTGTGACCAGAGTCTGATGGGCCTGGAAAGCCCCGCGGTCAGGGTCATTTGAACATGCCAAGAACTGATGGTGCAACACGCATCCTCACGGGACCCCTGGGGGAATTTACACATTGCCAAAGAAGGACAGTGGGTGTTGGGGCCAGTGTCCCGTGACTGAAAGATGAAGAGAGGCTTCCTCCATACCTATTTGTCCGGGAGTGCCTGGGGGGCCGGGGGGACCGGGAAAGCCTGGTGGTCCAGGTAATCCGGCATCTCCGGGGAAACCACGCTCGCCTTTGGGGCCGGGCAGGCCCAGTCCCGGGGAGCCCCTTTCTCCTGGAGCGCCCTTAGTGCCAGGTACTCCTGGGTAACCTGAGTCCCCTGGGGGGCCTTTGATGCCATCACCCTGTGTGAAAATTCAGTTTATCTCTTAAAATCCACGTAAACCTCAAAGGCAGCCATATCCCGCTTCTCCTTCCCGTTCCCCCGAGCTGGTGTGGCGGACGCGGAGCAGGATAGCGGACATTAGCAGCACCTGCTGTCACGGTCTCACCAAGCACGAAATCAAGGCAGGTTCTATATCAGTCTGAGTGTTTACTGTCCTCTCCCCAAGCCGCTGGCGTCCCCCAGCTGGGACCTTCGTTCACAGAAGCTTCTGATGGGAGCAGTTCAGCACAGGCTCGGATTAATGCCGGAGGAACACCGTTCCTACTGCTAGATGGGGTATTGGGACGTATCCCCCATTCACAGGGGCGATCCATCTTGAGAGGGAAGACAGTCTTTGATTTGGACCAGAAAGAGCAGCTCACTGGAGCAAGGAGACAAGACCGGATCGAAGAAGCGGGGCCCCCTGGGGGTGTAAGTGCCTAGTAGGTACAGAAGGAGAGGGGCGGTGGAGCGATAAAAGGGGGCTGTGGGCGCGGGGTTAGGGGACTGAGGTCAGCGGGGGCAGACACGCGGCCGGCTCCGTGCTGAGCGGATCTGAATGGGCCGGTGCCACAAGGCGGCCAAGTCCCAGCCCGTCCGCCCGAGAGCCGCGCGTGAGGCTGGGACGCGCCAGGGGCAGGTGGCAGCCCATCGGTGCTCCTGAGCGTCCCACCTCTCTGACCCTCCCACGGCTCCCGGCCCCACGGAGACCCTAGGACCGCAGGCGGACCCGCCGTCGGTGCGCACGAGCCTCGGGGGAGGCCGGCACATGCTGGGCGCGGGCGCGGGCGCGCAGCCGCGGGCCGGGGTGGTTGTGCTGCACCCACTCTTTCTGAAAATGGTTCTCAGGGTTGTAACTAGAAAAACAACACCAGGCTACTAACAATCCAGGTGTTTTCCAAGAGCCCAAGAGAAGTGCTCTGAAGCCCGAACAGTGCTGTGGTGGGAACGAGCCGGGTGGAGTGAGCGGGCCTGGCCTGGGCATGAGGCCAACGAGCTGGCGCGGGGAACCGCGGTGTGAGGCCCTGACAAGGACATGCTGTGGGTGGAACCGCGTCCCCCCGGGATGCTGGAGTCCCGACCCCGGCCCGAGAACGTGGCTGCTTTGGAAATGGGGTCCGTGGGGGCCGTCAGGGTAAGGGGAGGCTGGTGTCCCACAGACGGGGAGATTTGCGCACAGAGACAGTGCGCACGCAGGGACGACGATGTGAAGACACAGGCGGAGGACAGCCGTCTACAAGCCAAGGGACACCCGAGGCCCCCGGACCTGGCGGAGAGCCTGCAGTGGGTTCCGCCCGGGGCCTCGTTCCAGACTCCCGTCTGTGCTCCACCGGGACGCATCTCTGCTTACTCTCACCATCCCCTGTGCCCTCTGGACTTGGCTTCCAACCCACCTCCCTGTTTCCTCAGGGCAGGACTGCTGCTCGTGGCAACAGTCCGGGCTGCGTGGCATTCAGCACAGCGTCAGCGCCGCGGGCGTCCGAGGGGCGCAGGCCCAGACCCATCAGGACCAGGGCGGTGCAGCGCCCCCCTTGCTCGACTCACCGGAGCTCCCGGGAGGCCTGGGAATCCATCCAGCCCGTCGCGGCCTGGGACACCGTCGTCACCTTTCAGCCCTGGCACACCTGGGACCCCTGGCTGTCCCCTCTCACCTGGGAAAGGATTTGCGGTGTGAGGGCCACTCAGGCAGGAGCAGCTGCTGGAGGACTGTGGGTCCAGGAACTACCAGGCCCTGAACACTGACCTTTGGTGGTGACCGCTCTGGAATCCCCCTTCACCCCTTTGGGCCCGGGAGGTCCAACGTGGCCAGGGGTGCCCTGTGGGAACAAACACACAACGCCTTCCTCCTTCATTCTGTTAAGGTGAGGAGTTTCACTGCGTACAGCCTGGGAGCCCCCACCCGCCATCAAGCCCGGCACTGCCCCAAACAACTTTCTGCCTTGCGAGAGACGCTCCGTCCCTGGCCGTCCACTTTGGTAGCCACCAACCACAGACGGCCACTGAGGACTTGAAGGTGGCCAGTGGGACTGACTTTTAAATTTCAGATCATCATTAAAACATAATGGAAGTAGCCCTACGTGGCTGTATAGTGAAAACCAGAAGCTCGCCGCTCCCGGCGTGGTCTGCGGACCCGCAGCATCGGCCTCTCCCGGGGGCTTGTCAGAAACGCAGAACCTCAGGCCCTACCCGGCACTCAACTAGAATCTGTATTTCAACCAACTCCCAGGGATTCACACGCTCATGAACTTTTGAGAGTTTGAGAAGCAAAACAAACACAAGGTTGCTAACTCTTAACTACGTCATTTAGAATCTGAGCAGGTGCTAAGCCTCCAAGTACAAAGGATGGAAATTTGTGCTCCTTCAATGTTGAGAGCAACAGTGTCCTTTGTGGACAGCTTGTCTTCCAGGCTGAAATTAAGGCTGGAAAAAAAAAAATCATCCTTTAGAGACAAGCTGAGTACAGGGACACTCACATTGTAGGTTGTGAAATCTAGCATAGGCCTTTCAGTGGGCAGAAATGAGCAGGTCAGCGGTCAGGATGTTAGAATGTGTCATGTGCTGGTTTTGGGCAAATCTTGGTTGTTATTTGCAAGAATGTGGGAGCTTTTAGTGTTGGTCTAATGAAATGGAATGTCCTGAGAAATTCCACAGATACTTGACTTATTGATTTAGTTCTCTGCAGAAAAGGGCAGCATTCTTTCCGTGTCCAGGAGTGTGCTGCACGCAGACGGTGCTCGGTTCGTATGCTGGGCAAACACATGGACGGATGAGCTCATTTACTGACTGACTCCCGACTTCAAACACGCTCTCCCAGACTCTACCGGTACAAACATTAAAAAACAAAACACACAAACAAAACCCCATCCCAGGCATTCCTGCTGCTGCAGGTTGCCGGACCCACAAACATGGACTTAAACGCAAGACAACAAACAAAATGCCACAGGTCTTTGAACAAAAACGCCGTGGGCATGTGCGTCATACAGCTGGGGGGAAGATTTTAGACATCCCAGCTGCACAAAATGGGGTCCATTTGGCTTCTAGGAAATATTTGACCATCTTATAAACAACCGAAGATTCCACCAGTTTTGCCCCTCGTAAGTTTGCAACTCTCACTCTCACGCATCTGCATCTACGAGCTAAGACAGCCAGGACTTGGAGACGGCATCATTTTTAAACCAGGATAAAACATAGTGCCTACTATTTTTAGTTGGATAAAACCTCGCAGGCATGGAGCGGAGGGTGCTTTGGATCTCATTTCGCCTGCAAAGCTCCCGTGCCACGAAGCAGTTAGGAGCGACCACCTTCCGTGTCAGCAGCTCCGTGGGGCTGCTCCTCCCCAGCACCAGGTCACGGAGCCAGATCGCTCTGTCCTTGGCCCGGTGTCCTGAGCAATTTTTCCTCTATTGCTAAGCACAATGATAGACTTTTCACTTTCTAAATCTCTTGCAGCTCTCTTTTTAAGTAAAATAAACAAATAGATAACAAAGCATATTTTCTTTGCCTTTATCTAAAATTGGCTTTGAAATCATTGGTTAAAACCTCTTGCCAGAGAAAGAGCTACAGATGCTCTTTTCATAGACGTGAACTAAAGTCGGCTTAGTTGATGGGGAATCCACACATGGGGAATCCACGGGCAGGGAAGTTTCATGCATTCCTAGAAATTCATGGTTTACTTGGAGGTCTCACTTCTTATCCCGTGAAGGGTGACTTCATAAAACGCTTAATCGTTTCTGTACTAAATTTCAAAAGGTGAATGTTCAGTAAGATGTTTTACATTCAAGATGCTAGGTGTTTTATTGTTGTTGGTGTTTTTTTTTTTTTGAGATCTAATTCATACACCATAAAATTCACCATTTTGAAGCATACAATTTGGGTTTTTTTGGTATTTTCACAAGATTGTATAACCATCACTAATCTTTAATTGCAGAACAATTTCATCCCCGCCCCGAGAAGACCTCACAGCCATGACACACTCACTGCCCATCCCCCCCGCCCCACCCCCGGCCACCCCTGGAGACCCCGATCTGCCTTCTAGCTCTAGATCTGCCCGTCCTGGATACTTCCTGTGAATGGCATCATATGACATCTGTTCTTTTTGGGACAGTCTTCTCCCACTCAGCATGTTTCTGAGGCTCGTCCACACTGTAACAGGTGCCCAAGCTCCTGTCCTCTCGAGGGCTGAAGGATAGTCCCCTGTGTGGGGACGCTGCCTTTTGCTTATCTGTTCATCAACTGATAGACGTTTAAGTTGTTTCTACTTTTCGGCTTTTATCAGCCGTAAGTTTGAACATCTGTGCACAAGTTTCTATGTGGACACGTGTTTTGGATTCTCTGAGGTTCCCAGCGGGGTGGGGGGTGGGCCTTGCGGGGCATATGGCAGCTCTACCCGACTTTCTGGGGAAACCTCAAACCATTTTCCACAGTGGCTGTGCCGTTCTCAACTTCCTTCTGGAGCACCGGGCCTGTGAGTGTTGCTGGTCTAAATCTACGTTCATCTAATAAACCAAAGCAGTCAAGGACGTCCTATGAGTTTCGATAGAACTGGTGCCTCACCTTGAACCCGGGGAACCCAGGGATGCCGTGCTGGCCGGGGTCTCCTTGGCTCCCTTTCTTCCCTGGCTCTCCACTGACGCCGGGAAAGCCCTTGGGGCCTGGCAGCCCCGGGAGCCCCCCGATGAACTGATCACTCTCTGCGCACTTACAGTCCCCAGCGTCACCTGCAGCGTGAGGCAGAGGGAAAGACTCGTTAGACACTTCCTGGCTGTGCAGGGGACAGAAGTCCAGGGCGGTGGGGGCTGGCCTGACGAGGAGGCACTCCGGGACCTCGTCTGCTCCGTGCTCCGTGGGGACTGTTTCCGAGATGAGGAGCAGGAGTTACTCCCCGGGATGCGGAATCCTGCCACGTTTCCCCAAGATGCTAAACAACATGCCGTTTACCGAGGTGTGTGTGGAGCTGAGAAACGGGGGCCTCCCAGGTCAGGGGCTGGGGGGAGACAGGGTTCCGGGGGCTGGGGAAAAGGGGGAGCCATGGCCCAGAGGCCAAGACCCTGGGTGGGAGGCAGGAAATACTCGACCTCCCTTCTTTGTCTTGCTGTGGCAGGGCCCCGGGAGACCACTGCTGGTGGCATGGAAGGTGACAGGAGGTGGCTCACGGGGACGAGGGGTATACAGCGGTGTCTGAATCCTGTGGTTGGCCCCGTCCGTCGCGGGGCACCCACACACCCCACATGTGCCACAAAGGTCAGGGTGCACTGCTTGGGGCCACCGGGGCTGGCCCTTCCCCAGAAAGGCAGCGTCCCCTGGGTGCAGCGTATTTCTTTACTAGAAACTCCCTATTCCGGCTCGTTCGACCGCACCTCGCCCACCAACTGGGGGCGAGATGCTGGGGACCCTGCTCGGTCCTATCCCCGCCGGTGACTAATCCCTAACTCAGGGAGACATGAGCTGTGACGACCGCTCTCTGGAACTCTGCGGGGCTCGAGATGCTGCCTTTGAGCTGAGTGCTTAGAAGAATCATCTGCTTCAGCCCAAGAAGTCACTGCTCCTCTTTTCTGTCCCTCCTGGGCTCTGCACCCCCCAAAGGTTCAGTGATGAAGGGGGAGACAGAGACGGGAGAAAGGAGGGCCAGCACAGGGCTGGGTGCTCAGACAGCGTGGTGGGCGCCACGCACCTCAGCCCTGGGGTAACACCACGGGACAATGGAGTGGCTTCCTGCCCTGCCTCCAGCATTCCCGATGACGTTCCTTACCTTTCCATCCTTTGTGTCCGCGAGCCCCAGGGAAGCCAGAAGGCCCAGGGTAGCCCACACTCCCTTCTGTTCCTTTAAGGCCGAAAAGGAAACCTAAGGAGAAAACCCACAGGGATGTGAGTGCCGCACGGAGACCCCCGTCTCCCCAAACCCAGGGTTGGAAGGGTCACCGCCCAGGTCTCCCAACAGCGGATGCAGCTCCATTCCGGGACACCCCTTTGTGGCCGCAGCCCCCCAGGGATGGAGGGAGAAGCAAGAGCTTATGAGTTTAGTTTTCCTGTTGAAGGCTAGAGATAAAAACCTTTGCTTTTAAGAAACACGGAGTCCAAAGAAAGGTTTTCACATTTCAGCCATGTATTTTATTCTATTTTAAAGAAAATTTATTTTTTTTTAGTTTCTTAGAGTTTTATTTTTACTAACTGTACTTTCTTATTTCTGGTCTTCCATATAGTTTGAAACTCTGAATACTAAACACATTCTTTTATAACAATTAAAAAAAGCGATTTTCATGTCCAGAAAAAATCTATGGGCATTTATAGATTGAAGGAGCAATTGACATCTTCATGATATTTCTGTGTAATCAACCACATATTTTATTTACGTCCTAAAGACTCATACTTTAAGACCAACACAACTTCGGGTTCCCCAAAAGACAAAAAACCAAAACAAACCAAGATATGAAAATGACCTCGGTTCCCTGTTGCTCTGCCCTCGGGCAGGTGCACACGCGGGTCTGTGAGGTTAAGGCAGACGACTTGGGACCATCCGACTCCAGCACCCCACCTCCCCTTTCCCGACCCTCACCCCCAGTGGCTAGGATCAGGGCCCCTCAGAAGTCCTGCCTCGTCTCCAGGCTCCCGTAATTCTGAGCAGGGATACGGGGAAGCCTAAGAAACAGGCTCTCAGGCCTACAACTCTCTCCGCGTCTTCTCGACGGCAGCGCCACCTCGTGGTGGGGACGAGGCATCACGCTCCCGGGAACCGGCACTGATGGGTAAGGAGGGGAATGTCCCCCAGAGCCTGTCCTCGCTGCCAAACCCTGCGGTGCTCAGAGCCCCAGGTCCAGAAACCCCCAACGCACTGAAGTACCTGCTGCCATACCCACCTCCTGGTACCTGGCAGGCAGAGAGAAAGAGGCCACCAAGGAAGCCGGGAGGAGAGGACACGCCGATTTTAAGGGCATCTGCTCTCTGCTTGGAAAAGCGACACCAGACCTGGAGGTCAGAGCGCTCCTAAGTAACTACATTTATGGCAAGGCGGCAGCGACTCCTGTCCCGTGTGTTCGGTTTCACCACACATTTAAGACGGTGTCTGTCATTCACGCACTGGTGCGTCCAGCCATGCGCCAGGAGCCGCGCAACCCGGAGGGAGGACTGCAGACCCTCGCGGTGCTCATGGTTTGGATGTGGGACGTGCAGACACACATTGGTAAACAGACCAACACAGAATGTCCAAGGATGGCCAGGGCTGTGCGCACGGGGGCTTTCAGAGAGTAACAGAGAAAGCCCATTTCAAGTAGGGGGACAGGAAAGCCCTTTCTAGGACCAAAGCCTCGGACCTGAAGAGGAAGAGAGAGCGGCTGAGTGTGGGCACCAGCAGGGGTGTGTCCGCGAGCCCCTGAAGCAGGGGGGAAGCCAGGAATTGGAGGGGAGGTGGAGGGGCCATGCCAGGGGCGTGGATTTTATCCCAAGGGCAACAGGGAGCCATCAAAGAGGTTTTATTTTAAGTAGGCTCCACGCGGGGCTCCACGTGGGGCTTGAACTCCCAACCCTGAGATCATGACCCGAGCTGCAATCAAGAGTCGGACATTTAACCAGCTGAGGCACCCAGGCGCCCTAAAGGGTCTTGAGGAGGGAAGTCACACAAATGTACAGGTTAAAGATCTACGTGTCCCCTGTGCAGAGACTTGAGCAGAGAGAGAAAGAGGAGAGGCTGGTCACCCAGCAGACCCACTCCACACACCGTGGTGGCTTCACGGTGGTTGAGTGAAGAGCAGCGAGCAGAGGCAAGAGGCAGAGGGTCCAGGGTGCGGGGGAGCGAGGTGTCAGCGCGACAGACACCCAGGGCTGTGGCCCGAGCTCCCGGGGCTGTGGGGAGGGGTGAGGCCCAGCACAGGGCAGGTCAGGTCGGGGACCTGGGTGGCAGGAGACCCAGAGTTCAGTTGGACGCACAAGGATAGAGACGACTGTGAGCCAAGCAGGGTGGCCACGGGACGGGCCGACAGTCTGAGCGAGTCTGGGGCTCAGTGCAGACCTGGGCCGGAGACACGGGGAGAGCTGGGGAGAGCTGGAGCTTAAATTCATGGAAGCCGCGGACTCCAGCCAGGTGGAGGGTGCAGACCCAAGGGAGGGCCAACAAAGCCACCTCCAGGAGAATGGCCAGCGAGCTGAGAGGGGAAGGACAGAGGGGCGTCGTGGAAGGCCAGCGTGGAAGGAGGCGGCCGGTTGCATCCTGGGCCTGTGGAGCGGGACGGTGCCCCCGGGATGTGACCCCGGGTCCCTGGCGACCAGGTCAAGGGCATTTAGGCCTCGGAGGACTTTGTGGGCTTTATTTTATGCCTCCAGGTTCTCCCGATGTTGTGAGAATTGCAGCAGACAGGTAAGTATTCAATCATGGATATTCCAGGGATGTCGGATTTTAAGTTTGACACAAAGACAGTCACTCTTGGCGAACCCAGTGGCCATCCTGAGGTGCACCCCCTTTGCTATGTGCTTTCTTTATCTAATGAACTAATTTCACACAAGTCCCACAGAATAGCAGTGCACCTCTCAGATGTTTTCAATATGATTTTCTTGACGAGGCCAAGGGCCAAGGGCTGTAATGAAGCTGGCAGTATTCTGAGTTGTTCTAGAAAACACTGGAACTGCCCCGACACTTGATTCAGTGAACTCAGCTAGAACCAAGAGCAAGCAAAATATTTAGTTCAGAAAGAAAACTGACTTTATGGTTTGGTTCTGTGGGAACTGCAAAAAGCGAAAAATTCTGGTTTTCATTAGTAGCAACACATAAAACAGGATGGAGTGCAGTTGACAAGAAAGGAATCCAAGAATTTCATTCCAGGGGAAAAGCTGAAGAACTGTGTGGGAATCAAGGTCACTGGTATTAAATTCTGACTATGCACAAAAATGTTTTAAAAGGCCATTATGGTTGGCTACTTTTTGTACAAGAGACTGCTTTTTTAAAAAAAAGTGATTTGGAAACAATGTGTCTCACGGAGTAAAAGAAATATTTCAAGGAGAACTTAAGTTGTATGCTTTTCATATCTTAGGTTGATAAAATTTATTGGATACTATTCCATGCATTTACAAATAAAATATGCAAAAGAAACTAATTTGTTTGCAGATATATTAGTAAATCACAGACTTACTATAAGCAAGATTTATAAAAAGCAAGATGGTGTTTGTATCTTTAGCAAAACGGAATTTAGTTATTGGAATAATGGCAAGGTCAGCCTTCAATCACACTCCCTTAAAGAGGCAAATTTTTATGCTTTTAAAAACTTTTAACACATCACTTTCTGTTGCCAAAAAGGAAAACTTAACAGATAACATTTACTCAGGAAACATAATGCTCACAGAAACTTGGCCATTATCACTGACGTCACAGTAATAAATATTACTTCCGGGATAAAAATACATTAAAGATAACACTGCTCAAACTCTTCGGCAAATTCCAGGAAATTATCTACACCTAAAAATTTTCAAAAGAATGTGAGAATCTGGCTTTGCCAGTTGAAGGAAAATTGGAAGAGTAGAAGCATGTTAACTTAGACATTCACTGTAGAAGACCAAATGGGATCAGAGCAGGGACTGCTGATTGTTTAATGGAAGATGTACATGCGCAGATACTCCTACGAGCCCCAGCATCTTCCCTCTAGAGATGGCAAGAGAAGCAGATGTCCCAGAACAACCAAAGCACAGATCTGAGCCCGACCTGGAACTGAGATCAAACACTATCTGTCAGCGACGTGATGCTCTCCCTGCCTGAAGAGAGGAAGCTCTAAGAGATCATGGGGGAGGGGGCAGGATACCAGGGAATTTAAAGCCAAATATTTCGAAAAGAGGCTGATAAACTGTGGACCATATCACAGAGAAAGACATTGTGACCTCACGTTTTCTTCCAAAGCCTCGTTTATCCAAACTCTTGAGGGGATGAGATGTTCCTGTTAGGAGATTTTACAACGTCTAAAACCACCCTTTAAACCTGGAAGCCGAAGAGATAACCATTTTTGATGCAAGCTGAAAGACAGCCTCACGGTTCCCTGCCTCCTCGGAGCGTTCTCCACTAAAAGAGGAGCCATGGAAACACGGGAACCTGGAAAGCCACTCTGCACGAGGATCCGATGCTGCCCCAGGCAGCATGGGCCCCAGGAGCTCATGCTTGTCTGGTTTATAGACACTCCCAGTCCTGCCTCTCGGCCTTGGCCACGTCTCATTCGAGGAATGCCGCCCCCTCGTCTGTCGACTACTGTCGGGGATAGGTTTGGCCCTGCATGGACTGAGAAGGCAGATGATCAAGTCTGCCTAAGATCACTAAGACAGAGGAGAGAGGCTACAAGTCAAGGCAGGAGGCCTCCACCCTGGGAGAAGGTGACGGAACGTATCACAGAGATGCCCGGCAGCTGTCAGCTTGCACCTGCTTCCAGACTGCGCCGCTCAGATGTTCCACCGCAGGGCTGACCTCACCGGAGCCACAGTCGGCCAAACCCTACTGGGTAACGTCCACGGGCCTGCTGGTACTCAGCGGCTTTTCTGTTTGCAGCCCAGAGCACCTGCCACACCCCAGTGCAATGCCTACTGTGTTGGTTCATGGAATTATTTAGCAGAGAATCCCTGCACACCTCTGGCAGGGGCCAGGCTGCTCTGTCCGAACCCGCATTTCCTTCCCCTTACCGTCTGGTCCCGGTGGTCCGGCAGGCCCTGGGGGTCCTGGGAGTCCTGGCCTTCCATCGGTGCCCGGTGGCCCGGGGTACAGCGCAGGGATGCCTGGGTCTCCTATGAAGCCTTTGGGGCCCATTTCACCCGGTAAGCCTCTCCTCCCATCTGAAAATGCAACAGCGACCACCAGCAGCATGAGACTTGGGATACAGAACATCTGGGTTGGCATTCCCGTCCCCCGGGGGCCACCAGGACTGGCGGGTCTACAGTCCAGTCAGTGACTTAAGGGTGGATGCTGTTGGTAGATTTCATCACCTTACTTCCCCCTCAAAAAAGCCCCAGATGATGGTGTGAGTTGTAACCCTGACCGGACAGCTGCCCACGCTCGCCCGGCCAGCCCGCAGCGTCATGCCAGTCGCTGTCAGCGGCACAGCCAGGCCCCGTGGGGGCGCCGTCGCAGGGGGACCGCTCCCCAGACGGCCTGTGACGCACGCGCTCGGGCCGCTTCGAGCCGCCGAGCCTCGTCTGTGAGAGCCCAGCGGCAGAGCCGAGCGGTCAGGAAGGGGCCGGGTCTCTGTGGGAACACCCGGGTGGGGGCACACATTTGATATCACGGAGTCTATTACCTTCATCTCTGACGGACGTGCCGGGGAGGCCGGGTGGGCCCGGGTCTCCTGGTGCACCCCGGCTTCCGGGCTCCCCGTGGGTCCCTGGGAATCCTGGGTCACCTCTGGCACCTGCAACCGAGACAGGCCCCCCACTTAGAACAGGACTGCCTGCGTCTGAACGCGGTTCCTCCACTCTTTACGCCCGTGATCTAGAGTTCTGTGCCTCAATTTCTCCACCAGCAAAACAGGGCTACCATCAGTCCCCATCTCAGGGGGTGGTTAGGAAAAGTAAATAATCAACAGGAGTGAGGAGAGTGACTGAGACCCCTGCCCGCGCCCCGTGAGCACTGCATAAACGCTAGCCATCAGGAATGAGTCAGAGGAGACAAAATAAATGCAAACCACAGACCTTCTCATTTGTTTGGGAGAAGAGCAAGATTAATTGTTTTAGTTCACTTGCAATCATTAAGAAAAAAAAAATACAAGTCTCCTCCAGCCTTCTGGGTCTTGACAAGCTCCTGCAAGGCTACTCTGTGAAGATACGTTTATTTTCTTCTCTTCCCTGAGGGAACCTGCTCATTAGTCAGCCTGTGGTGCTCAGGGGCCCTCGCCTGACAACTCACCAATTTAAAACCATCACCTTCCCAGTGTGGTTTCAGAAATATGCGGTGGTGAGAACAGGGAGTGGATGGATTCTGGGCTCTCGGTCAGGGACATTTTTGAAAAATGGCCCACATTAATTAAAAAAATTATGTTCCCGAAGCCTCAAAAGGCAGTATTTCGATTTCACCCTAATCATTAACAGTGAGTGGACCTCATGCTCCTTTTCCTGGGGTTTCTGGCTTGGCAGGCACACCACAGTTGGACTCCACAGTCAGGAGGGGCGCGCTAGCCGCCCAGGGAGGGCGGTCTGAGGTGTTGAGCATGGATCCCAAATATGCTCATTTACCCGGATGTGTTAATTGGCAAGAACGCATGAAACACAGCTATCTTTGCGTTGGGCGTTCTTCTCTCGGGGGCTCGCCGGGCTCTGTCCTCAGCCCTGTGCTAGTCTATGTTCTCATCAGTGTTGGACAAACACATGCAAAGGTTGTTGTTAAATGGACAGACAGTCCCCACCACTCAGGAGAGGGAGTGTTTGACCTCTGGGCATATAAAGCAGGGAGTCAGCTGATCTGCTAGGTGCAGGAAGAAAATATTAGACCACCTTTATTTTAAAACACGCAGTCTTTAAAAATCCCTTTCTGAGGCATCTGAGGTACGTACACTGTTCAGTCCATTCCGGTAACCTACTATCTGCCTGGTACCCTTCCAGAAACTGGGGATGCTGCAGTGAACCACGATGGTGAAAATCGCTGCCCTCATGGAGCTCCATACAACACGGATAAATTATCCATAAGTCCATATTCATACGATTATTCAGACGGGTGCTGAAAATATTTTTTTTTTTAACCTAGAAGGACTCATATTCAAAAAGGTTCTGAGGTCACTGCTCTTATCATAGAATTAGAATATTTTGGTACGATCCTGCCAGTCTGGAAGGCTGAGTAAAATAATGACATGGGCATTAGCCACACCACATGCAAAACCCTTCACTTACACTCAGGGGTCCACTGGGACAGTGGGAGCATCTTCTGGGCAGTTGGTCGCATGCAAACACATGGGGATTCCACGAAGGTTCAAAGGATGTGGCTGTTTACAGACTACGGATTATGGCCAATTTGGGGTTCAGACTGGCAAGCGGAGGGCAGAAGCATCTCGGTGCCCATGGGGCAGAAAGGAGTGAGGGTGGCTGGGGCTGTTGCCATGAGCCCGAGGCCCAGGAGGCCTGGGCTTCTCAGTGACAGTGCAGATGGCAAAGCAGAGGCTGCACAAGGTACGCAGAAACGAGGGCGTCTCCCAGGGAAGGGGTCTCTGCTGAGTGCCGGGGGCACTCTCTCTGGCAGAGGTGAAATGGGCGTCTCTCCGGGACACCACATTCAAGCAGTGAGGGCCCTTGTACACGAGACTCCTGTTCTCCAAAGGGTATGTTCTAAACATCTTTTTTGTTCTGTTTTGTTTTGCTTAGAAAACCTTTCTTGCAAGTTCACAACTGGGTCCGAAACAAGAGAATGCGTGTGTGATGCAGACATACGAACCTTTAATTAGGGAGGGGTAAGGGAGGTAAGCAGGTGCACCTGGGGGGCCGCGGTTACCCACTTCTCCCTGGAGGAGAGAAGAGGAAAACAGAAGAATGTGAGACCCGCCTGTGGACTTTTGGATGCTCTGCGTATTTGCAGGGACACCAGCCGGACGCACCGAGAGGCAACAAAGTGGGCAGACACTAATCTCACTTTGAAATCCTTGTCAAGGACCAGAGGCGGTCAGCTGGCTATTTTCTGTATTGTCAGATGACTCCATTATTGATCACGGTATCTGGGCACCCCCATAGGGGGGCAGGTGCGATACCACGATACCCTGACCTAATACCATCTGGATGGTAAGACCTAAACTTTCTTGAGTCTCCCAGGGCCCCAAAGGCCTAACCACTGAATTGCCCTGTCCTCACCAGATATGCCCCTCTCCCCAGGAGGAGTCTCCCCACCTGGCTGGATCCCCATCACTGGACCAGCTGTGTCCCACCTAGTCCTCAACCGATGGGTGTCACCTCCCTGCCAGCCCATGGAACTATTCACACAAGTTAATCATATTCTCCCTTGGGAACAGGGGGTAGCCCACCCTCTTGTTACTACGAAGCCTGCTCCCACAGCCCCACTGGTTCGCTCTGCCCCAGGCTGTGACTTCCAAATGCCCCTGCGTGGCACGCAGCATCGTGAGGCCTTGACGCATGTGACTAATAAACCCGTGTCCACCGCATCTGTCCAGGGCTGGCTGTCGTGTGCTGGCTTATCGTGTATCACACAGGATGGAGGATGCCTCCTCCAACAGGGTGATTGGCAGGTGATCCGAATGCCAGCCAAAGGAAGACCGAGCTCACCTTGGGTCCTGGGGGCCCGTCGGGGCCTTGATAACCATCCAGTCCTCTGCTTCCCTGAAAGAAAGAGGCTCAGTGCTTATTGTACCTCTAACAGGATTTAAAGAAGTGACACAATGCCATTATTATGTCCAATAACACTCCCCATTCATTAAAATCACCTAGTACCCACTCTGTGCCCAATTTTCCCTGATTTGGGTCTCAAAAATGTTTTTTTTTTTTTTTTTTAAAGCGGATTTGTCTAAATCAGGATCCAAAGTCCAAAGATGACACTTGGCTGACAGGTCTCTAAGTGTCATCATCATAGTTTCCTCCTCTCTCTCGGTAACGTTTCCACCATTGTTGGAGACACCAGGCCGTTGGTGCTGCACGGCCCCGTGGTGCGAGCGGTCCGTTTCTTGCTCGTGGCACCGTGTGGTGCTCCTCGGTCCCGCGTACTTCCTCTCGAGTGGCCACGAGATCTATGGGCTTCACTGGGCTCAGGTTCACCTTTTTTTTTTTTTTTAAGATTTTATTTATTTATTTGACAGAGAGAGAAACAGCGAGAGAAGGAACACAAGCAGGGGGAGTGGGAGAGGGAGAAGCAGGCTTTCTATGGAGCAGGGAGTCTGATGTGGGGCTCGATCCCAGGATCCTGGGATCATGACCTGAGCCGAAGGCAGATGCCCAACGACTGAGCCACCCAGGCGCCCCTCAGGTTCACCTTCTGAGCAGGAATTGTTCACAGAGGCTGCTGTGTCCTTCCCACTGCGTCCTTCAGGAGGCCCGGAGGCCCCATGTCACTGACCTTATGATTGACCATCTAGTAAAACCTTCCCCCAAGGTGGGCTTTGAAAACTTTTAGTTAACGCCAAACAGAAGCATTAACACTTCTTAATTTAGAATTTTTCTCTTCATTTAAAAAGGGCAAAGGACTGCTTTCTAATTCCCTTGAGTGTTTACTGAAGGAGAACGCTTACCCTCCTGAGCGCATCATGGATGGAGATACACCGTAAAGCTTTTTACCAAATCTAGAAATTCACTCCCTCTTGCTAAAGACTATGTGCCGGCGCCAGGTGCACTCTGATTATTTCACGGGTTACTGTGAAACGCCAGAGCACGTATGCTGGAAGTCCTGCTGTCTGGGATGAACACGGATGGCCGTAATGTCACTTTTCGTGGCGGCCCTTGGATGCGGACAGATTGGTTTCCTTTCACACCAGGTGGAGCTGCAGATTCAGAAGCGAAGGCAAATGTCTCTGACGCTAAATGGACCTCCTTTGAGGCCAGCTCTCAGATAGGCAAGGAGTCCTGCAGGAGCTTGCCAGGGACAGGAGCAGGCAGCGAGGCGCTCGGTCTGAGCTGTGCGTGCGCCCAGCAAAAACAACCCAGCCCGGACACGGCGCGGGACGCCCCAAACGTGCCTGTCGCCCTGTGGCCCGAGCGTCATCCGCTGTGTGTGATGTCATCACCGAGCAGCCCCCCCCCCCCCCCGCACGACATGCTCACCCCCCGTGTCGAATGCGCCAAAACAGCACCAACACTTCTGACGTCTGTCTGAGCGGTCTGGAATGAACCGGCTATTCCGGAAAACCAAGAGGAGAAAGGGCACAGTTGAAGCGCTCAGGGGTCCTCTCGCTGAGACTACTGGCAGCTGTAACCCCAAAGCCAACACAATGATCTAGAAGTTTCGCTGTGAGTTCTCAGCAGCAGGGGAATTGACTGGGGGTGGGGGTGGGCCGAGTATTAGGTATCACTCAGCAGAGTAAAGGGGAAAACTCGCACTCGTGGCTCATCTGAGACCCCTGGCAGCTAACGGGTTCTCTTTGTGTTTCTAGGTGCAGACATGACAACAGGGGCGGGGGAAGCAAGGGGTGCGTGGTCAAGGAGGAATTATCTGGGGACTGGATTAGTAACTGGACAGCCAGTCAGGAATAACGGCAACTTCTCCAGGAGGAGGGCGCCCAGCGGTCCCATCTGAGATGCCGCGCGGGCTGAGGAGCAGGTGACTCGCCATTCGTGTGTGTCCCAGGCATTTCCTATTTGTACAGTCGAGTAAACTGTCTCCCCACAGAGACATCCTGCTCGGCCGGAAGTGTCCCCGTCATCCCCTGGAGGCTGTGGGCCGTCGGTCCTCCCATCTGGCCGCAGCAGGGAGAGGCCCCAGGTGGTGTCTGCCGAGCATCTTGTCTCACAGAGACAATGAGTTCCAGGGGGCCGCCGTGTGCATCTGCTCTTTAAAAGCCTATAACTCGTTAGTGTTGGGTGTAGAAAAAAATCATAATTGTCACTTCACTAGCACATGGCCAGCAATGAAAGTATTAGCAACAGCACTTCAGTTATGTTGGTGGGTGGAGACAGATTACGTACAGATGCTCACGTTTCTTAGTCCTCTGTCCCTTCACTTGATTACTGAAATCCTGAACGCTGGAACTTGGCTTTCTGGCCTTTGTTGGGGTATAGCCTGGACAGCTGTCCTCCAGGTACCCTGCCCTTGGGGACACCCCTACCAGCTCCTAATGTCATGAGAAATGGGTGTCCTTAGGGAAATCCTGGTGTCAGCTCCCTGGCCTGAGTTTGGGATAAAAGGACAGAAACGGGAAGAAGACCAGCCAAGGCTGCAGGAAGGAATCAAGGCTGGTCCCATTGCGAGTGGTCAGAGCCCATGCAGAGGGCTCACAGGGCTGTGCCCAGAACCAGCGAGGTCGGAAAACAAGGCTGGGAGGCCAAGGCCATCTGCGGTCCCCAGATAGACAGGGGGAGCTCCCCACGGGACACGGATGAGCCCCACGTCCTTCTGGTTCTCCCAAAGCCCCACCACCATCCTGCGATGGAGCCACGAGCAGGATTCAGCGGAGTCCTGATTCAGAGGCTGAGTCGATTTTTAAAGTCTATTTCTAGGCACCTACCAGGCCTGAATGAGGGACACGCGAGCCCACGGGCCCTGAGAGGCACGCACTGTAACGAGGACAGTGTGATGGTTGCACATGGCAAGCAGTGGGAGGCCTGGCGAGGGGTCCTGTGCACACACGTCGCATCCTCGTCCTGCCGCTTCACAAGCTGCACAGAACTACGTGGATGTGGATGCGCTCGCGTGGGGTCATCTCCAAGCACGGTGCCGAAAAAACCAGATGGCAGAGTGGTGGAGGTGCGCTATTCCCCATGCAATTACATGCAGGTGCAGATGCACGTCCTCTGGGGGCTCGCGGGCATCCAAAACGATGCCCACAGAGCCGGGAGAGTGCTGGCTTCCACAACGGGAAGGAGAATCACCAGAAACAGTAAATAGGGAACCTCATTACTCACTAAGAGAACTATTTCTACATGTACCCTCTCAGATGACCAAGCGCTCAGACGATCCTAAGTCTGATCCAGATTCAGAACACATTTCTCACCTAACAATTCCTTTTAAAAAACTGCCAAAAATCTGTCCACGGAACACAGAATGAAAATAACCAATCGGGTCATCACTGAAGATACAGTGTCAAAACGTGTGAGATCAACATATGAAAAATGCAGGTAGACACTCGGCCGCCACATCGGCAACTTTCCCAAGAGTGGTGCACGGTGACGCACGGGCCGCCGCCAAAGGACAGAACCAATGTGCCGGTTTGCAAAGGTGAGCAAAAAGGTGAGTGGTCTGACTCGGGCATCGCAAATGATCTGGGAGGAAGGATGATTTATGCAGGGTTTTAAATGTGTTTTTCTGGGGCACAGTTTCTTTCCCTGGGATAGCACAGTCCTCATAGTGTTTGACCTTTGTAAGATGTGTCAGCCCCGGGGCAGATTGTGTTTCGTGCATCCGACTTACTTTTTGTCCCAGAGAACCTTTCTCACCATCGAAGCCCGCAGCACCCTGGATGGAACAGAAAAGAGGAGCACCAGCTCAGAACACGCAGCCACGTTTTCCGGACGGCACGGTTACGGCCCTGACACGGGCTAACAGAAAACACTCTACTAGGAAATCGCAAAGCCATCCGGAGATTCTTTTTATTTTCTAAAGGAGGTGGATCATTTTAGTGACACTTTCATGCAATGCATCATATCTGCCCCTTAAGGAAATATGGAGAAATTGATAAGGACGGTAGGGTTCAACCAGCAGAGACAGAGCAAGGCCTGCACTCCATCATTCTCGGGAGTCTCTTCCTATTTTCGAAGATTCTAACGTGTGTCTTCTTAGTGGTAGCGCCTACCAGAGAGTCACCACCAGGCCGCCTTCTCCGTTCTGGCCATGGCTCTGGCCACGCTTCCCAGCTCCCTGTCGCTCGGCTGGGCAGGTGACCAAGGTCTGGCCGATGGAGGGAGGGCAGAAGTGGCAGGTGTCATTTCAGGCCACACTCCGAAGGAGGAGGTGTGCCCTCGGGCATGGGAGCCACAGGTGCTGAATCTCCCTGGGGGAGACACTCCCCTGACCCCCCCGTCCTGCTAGGGACACTTCTGTTGGACTCTCCCGGAAACAAGAATCACGTTCTTGTGTTGGAGCCAGTCCACAGGGTTGCCCGCTCAGGTTCGGTTAGCCTCCCTGACAGAAGTGGTGAGGTCTCTGTTCTGCTCCCGCCTTCCTCCAATGGGGGGGCACAGCCTCAGATGGCAGTCCCTGGGGGCCACTCTGGTCGGGCCGCTGGGAGGGGGGAGGCTGTGCGAGGTGGGGGGAGGGAGGGCATACGCGACATCTCTGTACCTTTACCTCAACCTCACGGGGAACCCAAAACTGCTCTGAAAAATGCAGTCTGCTTAAAACACACACCAAACAAACCACAGTTACAGAACGCAAGGCTTACCCGTGGGCCTGAAAAACCCATGACTCCTTCTTCTCCCCTCAAGGATATGCCCTAGGAGAGAACAGAGATGTCAGGCAGCCGGCTGGTCACGCTTCCCCCGCTTGGGGGTTCCAGCCCCCCCACTGGCCAGCCTGCCTCCTGGGGCCCCCGGTCCACCCCAGCGCCACACAGGGTCACAGAGAGTCGGCCAGGAGGCCTGGATTATCGTCAGTCCCAGACCCCACCGGCATCGTCACGTAGCTGGTGACGCCGGGAGGGCTGGGAACACGGGGCAGGCGTGACAAGGACGAGACAGCAGGGCATCATGCGCTGGACCCAGAACGGAAGCCGCCGCCAAACCTGCCGGGGCCTCGAGCCCCACACCTGCGCTCTGGACGCACTGAGGTTCTGTTCATGAACCCCAGGAAATGTTGTTTAGCTGGTGTTTGTGATGCAAAAGGGAAGACAGTCTAAAACCGTTCTCTGAAAGGAGGCAGCAAAGCGAGCGCGGCTCGGAGTAACAGGTGGATGCTGCCAAAGCGCGTGGGGACACTGAGAGCTGGGGGCCCCCCAGTGAGGAGCGACTGCTCAACTTACTTTTACTCCCGGCTCCCCATCACTCCCCTTTTCACCCTGTGAAGACAATGAAATGTAAGGCCGTTAATTCAAGAATAGAAACGATGGATCAGGGTTTGTGGTCCCCAGAAGTATTTAGTGAAACCGTAAACAATGATTATAAATGCATCAGAATAAACAACTCCTACACTTTGCAGCTTCAAAATTCAAGAGAAAAAAGGTGTGCTTTCTTCTAGATCTTCACATTAGCCGTTAAATCACGTGTTATGTTTCACACGATTGTGAGGCTGCCTGTCTTCTCTGCATGGGGTCGCTGGGTCTCCCCCCGACCCCAGCGGCCGGCAGACCGGATGTGCTGTGTTGGAGCATACAGCCCCTGACCAGAATATTTGTTTGAATAAGATATTCTTAGGTGGGTCCTCTGAGAAAAAGACACATTTTGTATGTACTAAAATCCCAAGCAAAAGAGACTTTATTTGGAAAGCAGTGTTAATTTTATATGATCTGAAAGATCTTTCATTTATATGAAAAAACATAGTGACCAACTGGGTTCCTTTCCCATCTCTGCTGGGACAGTGCCCAGGATCCCCGTCCCCCTGTGGCAGCCTCCCGCAGGCTGGCCGGGCCCCAGCCCCAGCCCACCCTGGTTGCAGAAGATGAAGGAAATGTGAGGTGCAAGCTTGAGCACCTCACATCGATTCAACCTGCTCTGGCCTCGATCCATCCTTGGCACCCATCCTGAGACTGGAAACCTGGCTGATGGTCAGGGCACCATCAGGAGCCAGAGTCCTGCCTGGATCCCACCTATGACTGGATGGGGCCCCCCTCCTGCCTGGTTGTCCAGGGGCGTCCTGCTCTAACCTCAGCTGGCTCACGACCGCCTGCTCCTGACGCATTTTCCCTGCATTCCGGGACAGCTCAGGCACAGCTCCCTGAGGCCTGCCTTCTCCCACCCACGGCCGTGCACCCAATCCCCATCCGGACAGATACTTGAGAGCTGGAATTAGACTCTGTTTGGGGTTTTCACTTTGGTTCCCAGGCACTGTCTATGCCCGACCTAATCTGGGGTTTTCACTGTGGTCTCCACTCCTCAGCAATACGAGGTTGGCATTACCATCTTCATTGGGCACAAGGGCGCTCGAACACTTGTGATGGTTCAGTGGCCCATCTGAGTGAATGAGTGGTAAAGTGGGGGGTTTTAGACTCCAAGACTATACTTTTTATCAGACAAAATATTAATGGAATTATAAAAGTCAGAAAACTGACTTTGATGCAAAAACACCCACAACAATGCTCCATGTCAGCAAAGAGTAAAAGTAGGTTTATTTTGCCAAATACAACATTTTGCTCAAATAGTTCCATATCCTGGCTTTGAATTATGCTCTGACCACTAACCTACGCCTGCACAGGGATCTGCATGCATATTCGAGATTGTTTCACGAATTCTCGTATTGTCTCAAATTTGTCACAACTTTTGAAGATGAGGGATGGGTGCACCCGTGTGATTGTGGGCAGTGTTTTCCTGCACGATGTACCAGTTGGATGGTGAGGGCTCTGGCTCTGTGATTGTTTTAAAAAGACTGAAGAAAGTTCCTTTTTTTTTTTCCTTCTCCTTATTTTAGTTCTATTGGGAATACAGTCAATTTTGCTGAAGCCTCTTTACCTTATATTGATCTGGGTGGAACATTTCCTTCATGGGTCCGATGATGGCATGGTGGGTGTCTGATGGAATCCCATTGGGTCCCGGCAGTCCCATGTCGCCCTGTGAATGGTTTAGCAAAAACAGTGATCTTTAAATTGGAAAGACACTCTTGAGTGTGAATAAAAGCACCACCACAAACTGCTATTTCTATTTTTGCATATTGTTTTCCACAAGTACATCAATTTTATAATGTTATAATCACGGTATAAAATAAAATGATCACAATGCAAAATTATGTGTGTTCCCCTGCACTCATAATCATTTATAATTTATTCATAAAAGGTGTTTAGGTTGTTCAGAAGTTTGGGTTGCATTTGCTTCTGGGATTTACCTCCTTATGATGAATTTCTATACAAGGGCTAAATATCTTCCTATCAACATATTACTCTAATGCTTTCCAAGACTGGGGCCAAGGTATAAGAAAAGCCTAAGAAATGAAAGACCACCCCAGTTTCACCACTGTTTCACCAGTTAAGGGTATTTTTATATTATAAAAAGTAGCATCTTCAATAAATAAAATAGCTCAAGCTTCTTCAGTTGGCATTTTTTTTCAAGGCTGAAATATTTATAAACTTTCTATAAATCAGTGTGCTTTTATGTTTCTCATAGAATTTAAATTTGAACAATTTTTAAGACATGAGGTCACTGTGATTAAATGGTTAATTCAGTATGGTTAGTTAACAACTTGCTATTCCTGAGATATGATGACCCTAACACGCTCAGCACAGAATCAAGGATGTTATTATTGAACTAAGGAAAAGCAGTGAAGTCATAGACTAGCAGGAAAAGAATGCAAAAACTAACAACAACAACAAAAAACCCAAAAAACTCCAGGCAAGTGAAAGAGTCATGGCTTGCCAAAAGACTTTCTTATAAGAGCATTAAAAAAGCTACAAATGGATCCTCTGAAAAGTTGTAAAAAGGGAATAAACCTAACCAAAGAGGTAAAGGATCTATACTCTAGGAACTACAAAACACTCATGAAAGAAATTGAAGAAGACACAAAAAGATGGAAAAATATTCCATGCTCATGGATCGGAAGAATAAACATTGTTAAAATGTCTATGCTACCCAAGGCAATCTATACCTTCAACGCCATCCCGATCAAAATTCCAATGACATTTTTCAAAGTGCTGGAACAAACAATCCTAAAATTTGTATGGAATCAGAAAAGACCCCGAATCGCCAAGGAGATGTTGAAAAAGAAAAACAAAGCTGGGGGCATCACGTTGCCCGATTTCAAGCTATATTACAAAGCAGTGATCACCAAGACAGCATGGTACTGGCACAAAAACAGACATACAGACCAATGGAACAGAATAGAGAACCCAGATATGGACCCTCAACTCTATGGTCAAATAATCTTTGACAAAGCAGGAAAAAACATGCAATGGAAAAAAGACAGTCTCTTCAATAAATGGTGCTGGGAAAATTGGACAGCCACATGCAGAAGAATGAAACTCGACCGTTCTCTAACACCACTCACAAAGATAAACTCAAAGTGGATGAAAGACCTCAATGTGAGACAGGAATCCATCAAAATCCTAAAGGAGAACATAGGCAGTAACCTCTTTGACATCGGCCACAGCAACTTCTTTCAAGATACATCTCCAAAAGCTAGTGAAACAAAAGCAAAAATGAACTTTTGGGACTTCATCAAGATAAAAAGCTTCTGCACAGCAAAGGAAACAGTCAACAGAACAAAGAGGCAACCCACAGAATGGGAGAAGATATTTGCAAATGACACTACAGATAAAGGGCTGGTATCCAAGATCTATAAAGAACTTCTCAAACTCAACACCCAAAAAACAAATAATCAAGTCAAAAAGTGGGCAGAAGAGATGAACAGACACTTCTCTGAAGAAGACATACAAATGGCTAACAGACACATGAAAAAATGTTCATCATCATTAGCCATCAGGGAAATCCAAATCAAAACCACACTGAGATACCACCTTACACCAGTTAGAATGGCAAAAATGGACAGGGAAAGAAACAACAAATGTTGGAGAGGTTGTGGAGAAAGGGGAACCCTCTTACTCTGTTGGTGGGAATGCAAGTTGGTACAGCCACTTTGGAAAACAGTGTGGAGGTTCCTCAAAAGTTTAAAAATAGAGCTACCCTATGACCCAGCAATTGCACTACTGGGTATTTACCCCAAAGACACAGATGTAGTGAAAAGAAGGGCCATATGCACCCCAATGTTCATAGCAGCAATGTCCACAATAGCCAAACTGTGGAAAGAGCCGAGATGCCCTTCAACAGATGAATGGATAAAGAAGATGCGGTCCATATATATAATGGAATATTACTCAGCCATCAGAAAAGATGAATACCCAACTTTTACATCAACATGGATGGGACTGGAGGAGATCATGCTAAGTGAAATAAGTCAAGCAGAGAAAGTCAATTATCATATGGTTTCACTTATTTGTGGAACATAAGGAATAACATGGAGGACATTAGGAGAAGGAAGGGAAAAATGGGTGGGGGGAATTGGAGGGAGAGATGAACCACGAAAGACTATGGACTCTGAGAAACAAACAGGGTTCTAGAGGGGAGGGGGATGGGGGATGGGTTAGCATGGTGATGGGTATTAAGGAGGGCACGCACTGCATGGAGCACTGGGTGTTATATGAAAACAATGGATCATGGAACACTACATCAAAAACTAATGATGTATTGTATGGTGACTAACATAACATAATAAAATTAAAAACTACAAAAAAAAAGTTGTAAAAAGTATTTGATCAAATTATTTTTTGAGACTTTTGAGGTACAGCTTTAGTGTTATAATAGTTTTTATAAAATATAGACTGTTTTATCAAAAATATTTATACGTTCTGTTATAATATATTGCTTTTGCCCTCAGTGACTGCCAATATAAAATCTGGATCCAGTGGGCCTAAAATGTGCAAGTGCACTTAACATAAATGCTGGAGTTTGAGGTATCTGCTTGGCCACTGTACAAAAGTGATGAAGTGGTGAAATTAAATAATAAACCTATAACACAGAATACATTACAAATTGCACATATATATGTATACAATGATAATCCCTATGTTTTAACAGATATAGTTCCCTTCTACAGTAGACTCAAGGACGAGATAAACTGGGTTGATAAATGTACAATGAATATCAAAAAAGGAGTAATTAGTTCACTGATTTTGGAAGAAGGTATGATTGAACGTATCAAGTGTCTAGACTTTGGGAATGCATATAGGTAATACAGTATCTTGGCTCAGGCTAATCAGAAGCCCTCATTCTTAAAATTTTAAGTAAATGCTGATGTTTAGTTGTTATTGTTTGTTTCAGCATGGTTTAATAAGCAAAAAATTGTTTGGCAAGTAGCTCTGTTGGAAAGCTATGAGGCTTATTACATGGTTGGTAAAGATAAGGCGATAAAAATTTTCTCCTAATAAATACAGAAAATTTATAAAACAAGACATCAATTCATTTTTTTTAAAAAGCCAAAAAATGTGCACAAATTACATTTTTTTGATATTACAGTAATTTCATGAAAAAAAAAGAGCATTTGCCTTATTCAAACAGAATTACTATGTGTAAATAGTAATAGCATCCCAAACCCTTTTGTCCTTTTTGTAAAATATAGCTAAAAATGAAGTGAAATGATTAATCTTCCTTCCACTTAAGGCATAGCTAGGGGCTGTGGAAGAGTGTTTTTTGGCATTTTTATCATTAGCAAGAAACACTTTTCATGGGATGCACGGACGGTGAAGTCCATCAACTTGCCACATCATTAGGCAGGGCTTCTGCACCATGTGCTCACCTCCTTTGGCATCTCCACAGGTAACCTATATGACACAAATTGAGCCCAGATGTCACCTAGTGTGAGCAGGAGACAAGGGACAGGATGTGTCAGCTGCAGAAAGAGGGACTGGCAGGGGTATCCTGTGAGTCCGCTAACATTACATCTACAGAAATGCCTGGAACTGCTTGCTCACCTTCCCCTTACCTGTCAGGGCCTTGATATTTTCTTATTAATACTTGAATCAACTCTAGAGATTATAGACATTCACTTCATTTCCATCCTGCCTGACGTGCCTACTCTCCCTTCCGTTCATGATTTCTTCCCAGATTTTTCTTCTTTTTGTGTTATTTTACTATGTTGTCATATTTCATTGCACAGGTATTTACATCTTTATGCGTTTGGATCTTTCAATGTTTTTCTTTTTAAATTTTTTTCTATGATATTAACACAAAGAAAAAGTCTTTCTCTTCAAACCTGAGAAGTACTGGATCCCACTTAGTGCGCTGTCCCATCCAAAAGCACAGCGGAAAACAAAATGAAAATCTGCCAACAACGAGGCCACAGAACAAAGGTATTTCACGGTGGGCCGGGGGTTTTGTGTTGAGGGCGATGGGTTACGTGTTGGTGAGGCTTTGCCTGCTGAGCTTTTCACACACGTGGCCTCAGGTGACGCTTTCGAAGGCCCACGGTCCCTGCCTGCGGCACGCAGACCCTTACAGACACCCACGCGGTCCTCCTGCTCGCCTGTGAGCCCGGCCGGGCCGTCTGCCCCTGCACGGGCTCCGTGTTGGCCTCTGCTTCCCGCCTCAGTCTGCCCAGTCAGCTCGAGGGTCGCCGCGCTGGGACACCTCGGGGCAGCGCCTTTACTCTGTGGGTGCTGCAGACGGCCGAGGTCATGTCCGCGTCAGAGGTCCGGCCGGGGCTAACCTACCTGCGGGCTCTCACCGTCTCAGCGACCTGTCACTATCACTGAAGCCCCTTCCGCAGCCCGGCACTTTACAGTGATGGTTTCCTATGCAAATGGCCCAGACAACCGCATGGAACACTGTCGTTAAAATGATTTATTTCCTAATTGCTAAGCAGGCCTCCGCTTTAATCTCTTAGGTTTCCTTACCTTTTCACCCTTTTCTCCATAAAAGCCAAGTCCTCTGTTGCCCTGAAAACAGAATGATTTTTCTAGGTTTTTAAAAGTCATTCATCACAGTGAAATACTTTTTTTTTTTTTAAGAAAAAGAAATGTAAGGTCTGCTTGCAACATACTGAACGATTATCCTTGCAGAATATTCCAGAGTCCCCTCCCCAAAGCTATCTGACACAAAAGAAAGTGAATGTCTCTCCTTTTGCGAGTTCCACATATAGACCACGTAACAGGTGTCACGTTATGTGAACTGGGGCAGGCTGGGGTCACGTGGGGTTGCAGAAAGCAGCACCTCCCAGCGCCTTCTGCGCATTCCCCGAGATTAGGTCTGAGTGATGAAAACGATGGGGAGCAGAAACACGAAGTGCTATTCTTTAACACACACGTGCTTTTGAGAAATCTGTACTTTATACTCTAAGCAAAACCTTGAAAATAGTGGGCTAACATTGGAGAATATTTTAGTCTGTTGTTCAACCATCCCGAGGATCGGGCTGTTGGCTGAGTCATTAATTCTGCACTTGCTGTATGAGCTAGTGCTCTGCGACCGTCGAGCCCCCGGCCGCACGATGAACGCGGACGCCACGGGCGGTCGGAGCTTGTGTCCTCACCGCAGGTGCGTGGCAGAGCTCAGACCTGCTCCCGGGTCCCGTGGACTCGTTCGGACACCTGTCATCTGCAGAGATGATGGTCTCAGAGCGTGTCTTCAAGTCCAGCCCGACAGACCCGGGAAGCAGCCATCTCCCCATGGATCCCGTATCCGAGGATCATGATTCGGTGTCCCTTCTGCTCAGCCTTTTCTCATTTTGGTAAGATAATCCTAATTTCACAAACACTTCGATCTTTTTAATGATTTTAGGTGATTCTCTGGGTTGGGCCCTGACTTAGCAAGGATTCAGCAGATTCACGAGGGGGGTGGACATATGTTGGAGAACAGACTTGACCCTGAAGCCCAGGATAAGCCCGACAAGAAGCTGCCCTCCACACTTACACAGATTATAGAAATCGTGCTCTTTTCTTTGGCCTGCAAACAACTCTGCTTCCTCCCCAGGGTCTCCCCAGGCCTGACGCGACAAAGGATCACGTGGGGCCCTATCTGGTCTTTCTCTCGGCAGTATCCCGCCCGCCCCCTCCTGTACCCAGATATTCTCCAAAAATAAAAACAAAGCCTTTAATTAACTTTTGCTTTTTTGCTCCTTTCCCACCTGGCTGGGAGCTGAAATCAAAGCACAGAAATGCAGCCAGGCTAGATCAGAATGCGATTTGCTGGGGCCCCTGCCGTCCCTCTGCCCCGTGAGCTGGTTGTCCGAGTCCCCAGGAAGTGACCTGGCGGAGGGTGAGGGCTGTTTGTGTTGCAGCCAAGTGGGGATCTAAGGCGACCCTGGGGCTTAGCCGCCCCGTCCTACATCCGCTTCTCTTGGCTCTGAGCCTTTCCCACCCTGCTCGTGGCTACAAGACAGTGGGGAGCCCAGTGGTGGGGGCAGCAGGCTTAACGAGCTCCAGCCCCAGCCGGAAGCCATGTTAGAGGTGATGGGAGCAGGGGGGTGGGCCTGGGGGCCCCGGGGGTGGTGGCGGCCGAGGTCCCCGGGAGGTCACAGAGATGAGGTTTCCATGGGGCAGACATGGGAATGTGTGGGCCACGGGATGGTCTTTCAACGTTGGTAAGGGCAGCCCAGCACTTCTGACGCATGTCACGTCTTGATCACAGACTCCTGCTGTTGGTCTTGCAGTTACCCTGCTCACCCCGGTGACACTGAACCCTAGTTCTGTCTACAGGTTCTGACAAGCCACCTACTTTCCTGTGCTCCGTCCAACTTAATAACCTTTCTCTGATGGGAACAGCACAGCTCTGGGCTCAAGCTTGACTTGAAAATCCCTGACTGCATCCCCAGAGGCTGACGACCTCACCCTCGGGCACAAACAGCCTGGTCACATCTGGGTGAGAAGGATGCCACTGGTCGCCCCACACAGATACAGTCACATTTTGTCCCTTCCTGTGCATTCACACAAACTCGAGCTGCTCCTGCATCTGCATTTCCAATCAAACGTCCATCAGTGCGATTTTCACACAACGGCAGGCGTTCTGTGATTTGCAAACAACAAGTCATTCACTGCATCCACTTAGCAATGTGCCAACCACTGCAGGGTACCTCTGGATTCATCTTTGGCATTTATAACATTACGTCCTAAAAACCGACAAAATTGTTCTCATCACGAAATAAATAACACGCTGTTGTCCACCAAGTAGTTCTACGGTCAAGAAGGGTACGCACAAGAATGTAAGCACCCCCCCGGGCCCCCCCGGCCCCCCCATAACCCACTTACTGGCTGTCCTTTTGGTCCAGGGGGTCCAGGCGGGCCCTGCACAAATACAAAGAAATTTGTGAACTGTTTTCTTTATCCCAGGGCCCAGATAACATCTGCTAGAAAGCTCTGGGAAAGCCATCCCCTGCGTGTTCAGAAGCCTGTGTAGTATGCATAGAGGCTTCTGGTACATCTGTCTGGGCGGGGAGGAAAGCCTGGAGGCGGAAGGCCGGGTCAGGCCTGGCTCTCAGAACTTGCCGGCGGGCCGTGGACAGCTGTTCTGGGTGTGCTTTCCTGAGTTCAGACTTGTGACTTCACCCGTGTCCTACTCCGGCTTGCTCGGACCCCTTGCAAGGGCCCAGGCCCTGTCATTGCAGAGACCGCTTCTCCCGATCCCCCCTGGGGCTCCCCTTGGGACACCGTCTAGCACGTTTTGCTGGTGGGTCAGCAAATGTTCGTGAACAGAATTAATCTACAGGCCCAAACCGCACAGTTGGAAGTCCACCTGCAAACATCGCTATCTTTCTACAAAACCTTCAGTGTCAACACGGCACTCAGGATGAGGCTTCAGAACCTGCAGCTGTCCGATCAGCTCGGGACATGGCAGGTGCAGCCGTGGTTGCGGATTTCCCTGAACCGTGTGTGTGAAGAATACCCCCCTCACCGCTGCTGTGCGAGCTGTGAGCAAGCCGACAACGGTGTGTAGTAGGAAGGCAAACAACCTGTGACCACATGATCCTCATCTCAACGGCTTTCTGCAAGAAGGTCCCTCTCCACCTGGAGACCGAGCTCTCCTAATGTTGTTCGAGGCCCGTCTGTCTTACTGCTAAACTTCTGGGGAATGAGAGTCAGAGACCCGGTGGGGGCGGTTTAGCTCCGGACCATTGCGCAGTGGGGGATGTGGCCTCTTTTTCCGGATCTTTCTTCCCTGCTGCAAGCCCTCCTTCACCCAGCATTTGTCCTGTTGCAAATCACTTGGTCATTCGAGTTGCAAGGGTAGGGAACACCCGCAGACCACCACTCAGGTGGGGCACTAGGGCCATTTTGTTCACTGATGTCTAATACCTCACTCGTGATGATGGCCACGCCCGGGCAGAGCCCACTACCTCCTTATTCACCGACTGCACTATGATCTGCTTTGCCAGGGATAACAGGCCCCTGGTCGGCGGGCTGGGTGTAGGGCTGAGAGAGCTTCTGTGTCCCTGGAGGGACGCCCAGCCAGCACCAAGGCAAAATTTGACATGGTTGGTGGTGATCTGGTGCCCACAAATTTCAAGTCCTCATTCTTCATCCTTAATAGTACCAAAATGTATGCAAAGGTGACCTGTTTTGTCTGGACACTTTCTAGAGTGACCACAAGCATCCCAGCTGTCTCCTGAAGCTTCCACCCGCCTCAACACTGAAGAAGCTGGATCTCTAGAGGACGCCTCCACAGCGGTCCAAGAGTGGTACTTACGGGTCTTCCTGGAGCTCCAACCGGACCCATCTGTCCTATAGGCCCAGGACGGCCAGGGGGGCCCTAAGGGCAGGCAGCAACAGTAGGCCGTTAAGAAAGGTAGACTGGTATTTGGAGTCCTGAGTTCTTAAAGTTCTGCTTGGAACATTCTCTAATAAAAACAGAACTTACCTGGAAACCAACCAAGCCAGGGTCTCCGGGTTCACCCTAGTTAAGAAGACACAATGTTAAGGGTTCTGGTTTTTAAATAAATCTTTAGATCTAGTTACATTTTATCACAACCAGGGACTTGGTAATGCTACCTCCCATCTGGGGCATTGTGAATATGGGAAAGGTGTGCACCCACAGCTGAATATCACCCCAATGGGATAGCGATGATTTTTAACTTCATCATGGTGTTGGGCGGTTCCACCACCCCAGGTGTCCCCCATTCTCGCATCCTCACAACTCAGCCATACTTGGAAAGCACCATCATTAATCAGGAGTTTACACCTATTACTCAGTCTCGAGTCCCGTATCTAGCGAACGTACCCTGTATCTGTCGCGGTCCACACTGGATAGCGCATACGGCTCGCCTTTCTGTCCTTTGGGTCCTTGGGGCCCCTATGGTAGCACGCATGCAGGAGACAGAGAAAACACAGAAACACCTGTTAACATTCAGTGCAGCTGTGGTCATCTGGGTGATTAAATATTGACCCTTATGGGCAATGTCTATCGCTTATTTAGGTTATTCTGAACACCAGTCACTACATTTAGCCACAAAGGTGAGACTTTCACTTTTATATTTACCCAATAGTATCTTCCTTCAAAGTTAAAATGGAAATATTTTATAGGACTTACGTTATTTTCAAAAACCCAAACAAATGCTCAGTAAACTAATCCTTTAGGATATCAACACGTCATTTTTTCTGCGTAATCATGTTTTTGTCTTTTCTTTGGCATTACGGTGTTAAAAATATTAACACATGCCCTGAAACACCATTTTTGGGAGAGATACTGGGTCATTCTCTTAAACTGGAATCGTGACAAATATACGTGGTGCATATGCACATACGTATGTGTATAATTGTCTTTTGATGCCTGCTGATAAAATCAGTATTTTAGGGACGTCTGGGTGGCTCAGGCAGTTAAGCGTCTGCCTTCGGCTCAGGTCGTGATCCCAGGGTCCTGGGATCGAGCCCTGCATCGGGCTCCCTGCTCAGTGGGGAGCCTGCTTCTCCCTCTGACTGCTGCTTCCCCTGCTTGTGCTCTCTCTCTCTCTCTCAAATAAGTAAATAAAACCTTTAAAAATATCAGTATTTTAAAGTAATGGACATATTTATTAATAATGAAATTTTCATGATATTAGAGCAGACTAGAAAGTGATGGTCCTTGTTGAGAAGTTGAACCACACAAAAAAGACAGCCAAGGAAGGAGGACCTGCGAGGCAGGGGCGAGAAATCCACTAGCTTCGCAGGAAACACGGGGAAGAATGCGTGATTGCTCTTCCCCAACCTTAAAAACGTTCTCCTACCAAGTAAGATGTTGATATAACCCCGACTTTGCAATACTTTGAAGGTATGAGGGTCACAATATAGTCCTGAAAACCATTTCAAGATTTTTTGCAAAGACCTGAACACAGTCTACAAAATAGGTGAATACGAGAACGTCTTCCATTAAAAAGAGCTCACTTCTACCTGTCAGGGCTGGAGAATGTTTCTCACATGACAGAGGATTTTAGAATCTAACGAGATGGTGACTCACAGGGCATTCTGTCAAGCTGTAAGCCTTTTTATTTGAGTTTTGCTATTACTGTTACTCACTGTCACTAGAAATGCGGCCTGGGGGAGAATGCGGTGACACCAGTAAGATTGCACAATATAAACCAAGCCCATTATTTTCTATTTTGTTTACAGAATGAATAAGGAAAACGAAGTTCTTTGGACCCAGGAAAATCACACCGAGATGTCTGCAGGAACATCTCCTTCATCCTGACCGCCCACTGAGGACAGGGGAGCGACCTTCCTGGGGGTGCAAGAAGCACGTGGAGCATGCCCGCCCGCTCGCCCCGGCCGTGGGGTCCACAGGAGACAACCCGCCCTCCTTAGAAAGTCTCTCTGGGACAGTTTCTAAAAGGGACTTCTGGATGGACCGGCGGGGGGCACATGACGTCCTCCAGGCCTCTGCTGACAAGTGCCAGCCGGCTAGCTTCCGGAGCTCACCGCTGGACGGCCCGCGCATGCCGGTACTCACGGGAGGGCCGAGGAACCCCTCGGGGCCGACAGGTCCCTGCCGGCCCACGTCTCCTCTGGTTCCGTTGCAGCCGTCGTAGCCGGGCGGTCCTCTGGGCCCACCTTGCCCGGGGTGCCCCTGGGACGAGAAAAGCAAGTGAGCCTTCCAGCACACACACCGTGGTTCTCATGAGCGGTGTGATAAGACAGCTCCGTATCTTCCCATCCTGCGCGAACCCACGGGAAAAGATAACCCAGAACGAGCAGATGAAGGAATGGAAGATCAAGTAAACAGGGGCACATGGGCACAGTTCTAAGCAGGAGAAAGCCTTCCAGACAAAGTTCTGTTTCCCAGGGGCTCTGGTGAAGAAGTAAATTGTCTCTGGTCTAGTGAGAGGTCTGTCTCAGCAGGGGCAGGTCACGGTCCACTTTGAAATTCTAGAAAACATTCTAGAAGCAGCCAGGTCCTGCAAGGACAACCGGGTGCCTCTGTATGTCATGCCCAACTGAGCTGTAGAGGGTGAGTCTGGCTGAGCCACATCCTACACGGGGAAGATTCATGCACCCTGGAAGGGATTTAATGTGACTGCGCCCTATGCAGAAGAACTGACTTCCTCTCATTTGCTTTCTTGGGGGGACACTCCTTTTTTGGTTTTAAACTCGAACAGAAAGCAAGTCAGATGTTCTGAGATGTTGGGAGTGGGGGAGGGAAGGCAATATGATCAAATGTCTTTTGAATGACTGCAGACAGTCAGGCTGAGTCTGTGGGCGTCCCACCTGCATTCGTCCCGTTCCTGCGACATCCAGGGGCTGGGCTAGTAACCCACAGTTTATTGTGCTGTTTCTTCCCACAGCAGATGCTCAGATATATGCTATCTTATTAGTTTCTTTAAAATTTTGATTCTGTTGACAGCAGACAAAACGTATATTCCAGAGTGATTTTTCTGAGGTCATGTTGGATGCCTTTTAGATTTACTTTGAGAAATATGGGACATTTCAAGATAAATGAACAAATCCCACACCAAGGGCCAGGACCCTGAATGATATTAAGAAACAGGATGAGAGAAGTGAATTTTTCTTTGGGTGTACATCTCTTTGCTTTAGATATCCAAAGCCATTGCTTTGACTAGCGCCATCAGATAAGAAGAGCTATAGCAGACTTCCAGTCAGCCGTCTTGGGGGACAAGAGACATCACAACCACCCTGTGTATTGCGGGGCACGAAAGCTGATCCTTCAAATTCGCCTGGAGAAAACAAGCTCAGTAGGTGTCCTGCTCGTGATCTGTGGTATTCTATGATGCTTTCCTTAAACTGAGTTCTTCACTCTGCTCCTGATTTATCTGTCTGCTGCTGGTCCTTGTTGCCCTCTTAGAATCGATCCAACTCATTTGAAATTGTGCGCCAATTGGTGTTAGTTTGAGACAGTTCTTCAAAGAAAAATTTTAGTTATATTGAGCTGACCGCTTCTATTGGCTCAGCATCTAATTAGATACACCTCTAATATCTGACTGCATATCATGTTTTATGTCCGACTTCTAAACAGCTAAAATTAGCCCGGTCCTTCGACATCACATTCCTGAGCTGCTTCGAAGTGGCAGGTGGCCCTTCAGCTCACGTTTGCTGTTCCAGAGCCCTGTGGCTAGCGAACGAGGCCGTCTTGAGCAGCCTGGAGATCCCGCAGAAACCTGTCGGATCCATGCTCACTTGAATGATCACTCCCTCATGTGACGATACTTCCTCTCTAACTTCTGAACTATTTGCTCCTCATATTAAATGATTATGAAGTGGAAAAACAAATTGAAATATGATTCAGATGAGTTACAATATTTTTCCATGAGATCACTCCATTTAAACTCAGATTTCAACTTCCAGAAGATAAACGGATGGGTGGCCCTAAGAGCTCAAAGAAGCAGTTTAAAAATGGGTGATTTGGTTTGAGGCAGTTGGTAGGAAAATTCTCTCCTTGTTTACCCCTGGAAATCTACGGATTCTTCACCTCTGCCAATTTCTCAAGATTCTGACTAATGGGAAAGTGACCTCCTTACTTGGTCACAGCTGTGTGTTGTGACTGGTGAGCGTGAGCCCCCATCCAGGTGACACGGGGTCACCGCCACCCAGGCCTCGCGTCTCTGCGGGGGCTTCCTCTCTCTAGCTCCGGGAGCTTCCTTCTCCTGGATGTGTGGCTCAGGCTCCGAAGGACAAACTCTCCCTCTCTGTGACGGCTCTCACGCCCTCCTCCCCTCGCTCTCCTACAAGGCAGCAGCCTCGGGAATGTGTGTGTGTGTGTGCATGTTAACACAGTGACGCGGGACACGGTGCGTGGACTAAGGGCCCAGACATGTGCATATGGTTCCTGAAGCAGATGTCCTCAGACTTCAGCAGCGACGGCTGCGTGTGTGATAAACACATCTACCCCCATGGCCGGGATCTGCAGGAAGTGGACCCTGGGAAATCTCCTCGCGGGTCCTTGTGAAGGAGGCTGGGAGGCAGGCTGCTCTGTTTATTTTTGTATGCCACAAGGAGTAAAGTCAACTGGGTTAGAAAAACACATTTTATTGCATTTGGAGATTTTCTCATGGACGAAGCCTATCTTGTCTTCTCGTTTCTGTGTGGATTGACTTCAGAGAATTTGGGAAGCTGCATGAATGTTCGGCAGGGCTTCATCACATCCGTGTTCTCGGCTGCGCTGCTCTGTCTGCAGGTTCCAGTGAAATTTCGAGGCCGGCTCTTATTGAGCATATCTGAGCAACACTCTAGCTTTTTATTACCAAACAATGTCTGGCTTCGGCAAAGGAGCTTGGATGCTGAGGCCAAGTCCAGAGGAACGTTTACAAAGGAAACAATCTGTCCGATATGTGACTGGGCTCCGGGGCAAAAGGACGCACATACAGTCCGCCAGGCTCGTGGGGCAAACAGAACAGGAGGCCTGGGCAGAGACGTTTCTGTAAGTCCTAAACCTATTGCTTAGCATGCGTACCATGTTTTAACATCCCAACCGCAGAAGACACTTACGGGAATTCCGTCGGCACCAGGGAATCCAGAAACACCTCTCGCTCCCTGTAAAGAAGGCGGACAAACTTACCGAAGGTCGGGATGCCCACCGCCCGTCACAAAAGTGGAGGGAGGCCCAGCAGTCACCGTACCACGTCTCCTTTCGGTCCTGTGATCCCGGGTGACCCCCGCTCGCCCTTGTCACCTTTGCGGCCCTGTAGTCCTGGGAATCCCTGCAGGCCTGGGGGCCCGGTGTACCCCTGGGGGCCCACTGGCCCGGGTTGGCCCTGCAGAAACAACAGAGTTCAGTCACCATTGGTCACTCCAGACGTGCATTTTCCATTGGGCTGCTTTTGAAACCACGCTTTTCATTCTCAAAGAGCTACAACGTTCCGAGAACATTCTATGTCAACTTCCATCTCCTGCCAGAGTTGCAACAGAGTGATTTCTGGCTAAGACAAGACCTAGAGTTGAAAAAGAAAAAGGTATGTTAAATGTGAGAAAAAATCACCCCAGAATAAGTGATGCTATTGCAAAATGCTAGTATTGGGTTGGGATGAAGGAATCAACTTACTTGGCTTTTTTAAAAGAGTATTTTCAGTTAAAAAGAAAACTGCAAGCAAATGTCTAAGATTGTCCTATCTCACTATAATGCACGTGACCAGTATAGAACTGTGTCCTGCACCAGGTATCACAATGATCCCCAGACGTCCAAGTGATTTGATCTTCTCCCCTGTCTGCACGCACACTACTCGCACCCACAGAGCAGAATTACAGGTTCCTGGAGCCTACAAACATCTATGCCCATAGCCATTGGACACGGACGGCTGTTATTAAAAAAAGACAAAATGCTGAGCAGGCAAGGATGTGGAAAAGTCGGAGCCCCGAGCCCTGTGCTGGGAATGTGGAATGCTGCAGCCGACGGGGAGCACGTAGCAGTTCCTCTAGGAATGAAACAGAGAACGGCCCTACGGTCCAGCAGTTCCACTTCGGGGGTAATACTCAAATGAGCTGGAGGCAGAGACACGAACCGGTATTTGCACACCTGTGTTCACCGTGGCGTCTTCCACAAGAGCCAAGGGGCGGAAGCACAGCGTTCACTGGAGGACGAGGGATAAACACAACGGGGTCCATCCATGCCACGGACTATTATTCACCTGGCTGAGGGGCATGGGGCTCTCACCTCTGAGTTTTGGTACCCTTCCTACACTGCCCACTCCTTTTGGATGTGGGGCCCAGGCGTGGGGAAGTGGAGAGGAATTTCTCTGGGGTGGAAGATACGGATGGAGATTAAGGTAGAGTTGAAGGATGCGATCTACCCCAAAGCTTGGGATTCCCGCCTCCTCCAACAAAGGGGAATTATGGGAAATCTCCGTAAGGCTCCCTATGGGCCAAGGTCAGTTTTGGAGTCGGCGGGTTCTCCTGCTCTACCCTCCATGTGTTCCAGAGGGTCCAGTCAAGGCAGAAATCACCAAATAGTCAGTCTGAGCACAAGTATTGTACATAGTGGTGAAGCCGGGGTATTTCACATCTTCAAAGAATGGGGGAAAAGGGGGCTGTGGCCCCTTGTTTGTCCCCTCCTCCTTGAGGAGGGTTGTGCTGGAAGGGGGGCAGTCCAACCTTGGAAACACGAATCCTAGGCTCACCCTAGGCTAGTGCTCAGGGGCCTCTGCAGGCTACGTTTGCTGTAAGTTTGGGGACAAAACAGGCTTTGATTCCCATTTTTATGGATTTCCCCCAGTTGTGCTCAGTTCTGTTTGCAGCTGTTAGGCTATCACCGTCTTGTGATGACGCAGACCACCCCTAAGCCTTCAAATGCCCCTAATGACGGTGAGGCTTGTAGCTTGTCAGTGTTTACATGAGCACCCTCTGGGGGATAAAGTGTTGTTCCTTAGCACCGTCCTTGTTACTGTCTGCAAACTTCATCTCCGTCTGGGGGGATTATCGTACGCAGACAACTAGGAAGGGGCATCTGCTGTCAACCAAAGCAGAATGCATGTGTCTTTGAGATGAAAACCCACATTCTCTTTGTGCACTCGTTCACCTTTTCCTCGATTCCCTTTGCTGGGAAAAGTGATAGCGACATCATGTACTCACTTTCCTGCCATTGTCAGGGAACTTCTCTTTAGCCTTTGTTTCTCGGATGGGAAGTCTGGCTTTGGGAATAAAACCAGTCTTTCCTTTTCTGGAGCATGCTGTCACTGTGAAGTTCCCATAAGACATTTTAAAGGGCTCCCAGCACATTCACAATGCTCTCTATCCACCAGCTCTGTCTGGTTCTAAAACATCTCCATCACCCCAAAAGGCAACCCCGTACCCACCAAGCAGTCACTCCCCACCGCCCCTACCCCCCCCAGCCCCTGGTCCCCAGGCAGACTGGCATCTGCCCTCGGTGTTGATGGGCTCTATCCACTCTGGGTACTTCCAGTACACGGAGTCACGGTATGCGGCCTTTGGTGCCTGGCTTCTTCCACTTAACACAACTTTTCTGAAGTTCTTCCGTGTGGGAGCACCTCCCAGTGCTGCATTCGCTTTCATTCAGTGGATGGATGACCACAGTTTGTCCATTGGTCCGTTGACGGACATTGAGGGTGTTTGCACCTGAGGGCTGCCGTGGACAGTACCGCGGTGGGTACGCACACACGGTTATTTCTGGAGCACCTGTTCTCAGCTCCTCAGGGTATAAACTTAGGAAGGGAGTCGCTGCACCTTCTGGCAATTCTGTCTCACTTTTGGAGGCCCCGCCTTGCTGGTTTCCACAGTGGTCGTGCCGTGTGCATTCCCAGCAGCAATGTGTGAAGGTTCCAAATTTCGCCACGTCCTTGCTGGCACTTGCTTTTTTCCATTTTTCAGAATTATAGCCATCGCAGTGGGTGTGAAGATGGTGTCATTCTGAAGAGATTATCTTGAGCTTCTCACAGATGGAACATTTCACAAATTCCATCCAGCTTCCACCCTGGGGAAGGGCCAGGAAGAGTCTGAATTCGACCTTCGTCCCCCGGGACTGGACCCTCGCTCTTGCCCACAGGACACACCCTGTGCGGCTGTGGCTAAAGGGGCATTGACGTCAAGGTCAAGGACCTTGCTATGCATGTTTCAGTCATCGGGTCTGAGAGTTCCCCGAGGATATCCTGCCCGCCCGGGCACCTAGTGTGTTTGTAAAGAGCGGCTGGAATGACCAAGGAACGAAAAGGACCTTCCTTTCTGCTAAAATGACCATCAACTTCCATCCTGAGTGGGAAAGTCACAGTCAGAAAACCTATTTCCAGCTCTTCCCTTCCTTCTGTTGGAAGTGATGTTAAAAACAAAAATTACCCCAGGAAGTGCAGGACTCTAGTTTGAATAACTGCACAAATCTCTAAAGCTCCTAAGATTCTTGCAATCTACTTGATAAAAGTATTTCCACAAAATGTTTGTCAAAAGCCAGCAGACACCGTGGAAAGGAGAGACCATGTACCGTGACCCCCGCCCACCAGTCTGATTCATATCCATGTGTTACTTGCTGGGAAACAGGACAAAGATAAGCACCATTTAATTATGTATCTTCTGGGGTGAAGCACTGTTACAGGTCTTAAAAAAATGCTTATCTCATTTCACCCCCATGCCACATGCATACTGGCCACGACCCCCACCTGAGAGGAGACAACAGGGGCTCGGGAAGGTCCTGCACAAAGAGCCAAGTGTCACACAGGTCTGGGAGTGGGCGATCCCCAAGCCTTCCGTCTGCCATCACACACCGCTGGGAGTAATGGGAGTGGGCGATCCCCAAGCCTTCCGTCTGCCATCACACACCGCTGGGAGTAATGGGAGTGGGCGATCCCCAAGCCTTCCGTCTGCCATCACACAGCGCTGGGAGTAATGGGAGCAGGCGATCCCCAAGCTGCATCAGCACCACCTGGGAGCCCGTGAGAAATGCAGAGTCTCAGGCTCGGCCCAGACCCTCCTGAGCTGCAGTGAACACGACCCCCAGGAGGTTACTTTGTGCAGTAAAGTGTGAGGATCACTGCCTGATACCACCCTCCTTCCTTTCCTGACATTCTTATAGAAGGACTGGTATCTTTTAATAAAAACCTCAAGCATGAAGTTGGATCTTAGAAGAAATGTTCCTCTTCCTGCACCAGGCAGAGGAAAATGTAATATTTATGTGTGTTAAGGACTATTTCTAATTCAATTTTCTGGGTCCTGTCTGCAACAGACCAGAATAAACTTTGATCCCTGGGAGGATGGACGGTTGCTCCTCACCTCTCCCTTCTTGAAACCACTACGGGAGTATGTGTGGGATCCGGGGTCAGCCTTGGAAGCCGAAGTCTGCAAAGGTGGAGGGAATGAGTCCAGACTTGAATCCACATTGCTTAAATACCACGGCTGTGGACAGAAGGCACTTCAAGCCCTGAGACACTTACTGAGCTTTCCTGCACGTGGAGTGTTCACTTCCGAGAAAAGGTAGACTATCCCCAGCTATGGGCACACGTGGAATGACTCCGGACCTTCAGACCCTGACATACAGGAGCAGGACTGATGACCATCTGGGCCTGGCAAGGGTCGTCTCCCATTCACGCAACTCCAAGGGGTGCCTGTTTCTATCCGTAGCTTATCAGCCTTACAGGACACAGTGGGGAGGAGGGTAAAAAGAGCTTCCTCCATCAGGGACGGATAAAGAGGAATGTTTCCAAGGACAAAGCCCGCTTCACTGAACATCAGGATTTTTAATTTATGTACAGTATTTTCCTGGTAGAACAAGCTCTTCATGACTTATTGGCCAACACGTGAATAGTAGGAAATCCCTTCTCTTTCTGAAGTCTGCTTTTCCTGTCTTGCCTTTTATGGGCAGTGGGCCCCCGCAGACACCCCATATCCTCTCCAGTCCCCTGGGCAGCCCCTCCCTTCCTCAGCTGTTGGCAGTGTGTCCCAGGCCTTCCCGGCCCTCCCGACCCTGTCCTTCTCCATGACCCTCTGGGGATTCCAGCCCAAGCCCCAGCTCATTCGAAAATACGTAAAACGGCCCAGAAGCTGGGAAGGACTGCTTTTTCGGGATCCAAAAAACCAGTTAGAGTGAACCACGCTTCTTAGGAATAATCATTACTATTTGTGAGCAGTTCTTGTGACGACCGTGGCAGGATGAACGAACACCGTGTTCCAAGCTAACGCTAACGTGGAGGTGTTTGCACGGTGCCTACACAGCAACAGCTGGCAAACAAGGGGCAGCTGCCTAATCCACGGGAAGTGGACGGAGCTCATGCTAAACCTGCCACCTTTTGTCTAGAGTTTCTTACTCGATATAAGAGAACATCAGCCCCGCCCGCGGTACTATTCCAGATTAAGGATCCCACCTATCTGAGGAGGGACTGTACGGGCCTTGGGACTCCTGCTCTCCAGAACCATCTGGTACAGGTCGTAGCAGCAGATCTGGGCAAAGGGGACACATCGGCGTGTAAGGAAACAGACCCTGACCCTGACCTTGCTCCACGTACAAACGTGTGGTCAACATGGGTTGTAGGCCTGAACATAAGCGCTAAAACTCTAATCTTTCTAGAGGAAAACACAGGGAAGAGTATTCGTGACTTTGGGTTAGGCAAACATTTCTAGATGTGGCACAAAGATCATGAACCATATAAGAAAAAAGTTGAAAACACTGAAAGGTTTGATCGTAAAGATACTGTCAAGAAATAAGGAGCAGGCCGCAGACTGGGGGATGTATTTCTGATAAATGATTTTTGTCCAGAATACAGACAGGACACCCAGAAACCAAGAATAAGAGACAACCCAAGTGAGATCTGAACAGGGGCTTGCTCAGAGAAGGCGAGCAGATGGAAACCAAGCGCACAGAAGCAGGTCTGCTCCGCTAGCCACCAGGTAGGTCCACGGTAAGGACAACTGTGGCCCCGGATCACACAGGCAGACTGCCACGCGGGTCCTGCAGGGGATGTGGAGGAACCCGCTGGTGTGGATGCAGAATGGGGCAGCTTCTCTGGAAAAGCGTGGCGGTTTCTTATAAACGTACGCTTACCGTAAGACCTGTAGGTAAACGTTTATAGTGGCTCAATTTATTTGAGCTAAACCCCAGAAACAACCTGAATGTCCACTGGCTGATGAGTGGACCAACTGGTACGTTCACACAGCGGGCCACTGCTTAGCCTCATGAGCACAGCGGTGAGGACGGATCCAGAGGCATTCCACTAAGAGAGGGAAGCACATCCCGCCCGTCCGGTTGATAGGACGCTATGCTGTCATCTGATTTACGCGACATTCAAGAGAAGGCAAAACCAGGGACAGGAAACAGAGCAGTGGTGGCCAGGGGTGGGGATGGAGGGAGGGAACAGACCCGGTTCATATCGCGATTCTGGTGGTTACTACATAGCTGTACTCATTTGTCAGTATTCACTGAATTGCATGGAAAAGCTATCGTGATAAAATATCCTAAAAACAAAGGAACAAACAGAAAAGGAGTAAAGCAGAGTTTCAGAAGACAAGGCCTGACGTTCATAGGCACATTTCACACGACCAAGTCCTTCTGGTACATCCCTGTAAGTGAATTTACAAGATAGATAATGTTTTGGAAAGAAAGAAGAGCGGACACTTTCAAAATGCCTTGTTAAAAAACACTAAGTCCAAAGCTTTTTCTGCAAGGGAAATGAAAACAACAACAACAAAAAACAAACCCACACAAATGAAGGCCTTGTCCGGAGTCCGCATCTGGAATCTGGTCTGTGGAGCGCAAGGTGGACAGAAAGGGGAGCCGTCCAGCACCCACCCGCTGAGCCGCAGACCCGGAAGCGGGTCAGGACCAAACCAGGTTCAGGAGCCGAAGACAGGTCCAGGACGTCCCTCGCCTCCACGGGGCACAGTCTTCATGAAGAACAAAACCAGACGCGTCACCTGTACTGAGACGCCGCTCTACAGTTTTACCTGAAATGATCTGACGGACGGATTCACATTTTAAAGCAGAGAAACGATGGGTCATCTCCTGGTTCCTACCCATAGGAGCAAAATGTCTGGAAACTCTGCTCCTTATTCTAAAAATAGGCAGCACGTGGGCCGTCACACTCGATGGCCTTTACCCCAACGTGAGGCCACGCTTTTTATAGTCTGGATGTGATTCTGCCTGGCATATGTTGGAGAAGTTGATCTTCTGGGAAAGCCTTCCCTGGCTTGCAGCAATAAATACATTTTGTTTGTCTAAACGTGGTCGCTTGCCCAACACACCGACAAGATTTCCCAAGGCTCTTGTCCTCCAAGAAGACGCGGAGTGGCGTGTGGATGAGCTGAGGGCCCCGGGAGCACAGATGGCAGCCGAGAACGGGCTGGAAGGGCAGACTCTGGGGCCACGGGCCGCCCCTGGCAGGAAACGCTCTTTCTAACTGAGCACCGACTGCATGGAATACAGTATTAGTGCCCGGAGCCTCCTCATCGAGCGGCCCTTCTGTCCGTATGAGATCGTGACACAAGGGCTCTTGGCTACACGTCCACATCAGAAAGTGACAACTGGGGTAGGAGGTGATGCTGGAGTCACCAAATCCTGCAGCCACAGTAACTAACAGCTGTCCACACAGACGGCCTCGGCGGCAGACCCTTTCATTCCCACGTGTCATCTGCACGTGGCAATCCCTCGCTGGTCTCCCCGATCATACTCCTAGGTCACGCTCGAGGGTCACGTGACTCCCAGTAGGCCCCGAGAGCTTCTGTCCTTGCCCTGCGATTGGGCAACAGCCCCGGGAACGCTGCCTGCAGACAGGGGGGGGGGGGGGGGGGGCGGTGCAGGAAACACCCGCGTGCGGGGCCTCCAGATGCCGGCCTCCCTGCCGAGGTCATCCACCAGGCCGGCGGGCATGCAGAGCACCGTGTTGATGAGAGTGGCACAGACCAGGAACGGAACTGGCAGTATATCCATTTTGCATTTAGACTAAACACACTCACATGAAAGAAAACTATTCTTGAGGTTGGCATTATATTGAGCTGGTCTGTTATGAAAAAGAAATTTGGCCAACAAAGGGAAAAAGGTTAAGGGTAAGGGAGGGTTCCAACTTGGCTGTGGCACACACATTTTTTTTTTGCCCTGTTAATCTTTATTTGAAATATTCCCGAATAGGGCCATTTTGAAATAGAGATCCATGTTTTCTGTCATCAGAAGAGGGGACTTCCTCCCCTTCCTTCTCCTCCTCCTTCCCTGGCTTTAACCTACTTATCTGTTATTATATTTTCACGAAAGTGATTTACCATTTCCATTTTTGAAAGACTTTATTTCTACGTTTACAGCACCACCTGCAGTTTTGGTGCGAGGTTGTGTGGGTTCTGCAAGCTCAGCACGCCTCGCCCCGGGCCCCCTGCGGCCCCTCCTCGGCCTCGGTCTGTCTCTTCCAGACGATCGGTCATGCTGGCGGCATCCCCCGGCGTGTCCTGCAGTGAGTCCGGCTTCTTTCACCCACACCACGCACTGGGGGCTCGCCTGCCCTGCTGTGTGCATGCACGGTCACGGTGTGTCTTCCGGTCCCCGAGGAGAGTTCTGTCCCAGCCCACAACTACGATTTGTTTACCCGTCCGCTCGCTGTGGGGCCTTGTTGTTACTTCTGGTTTTTGGTGCACATGCATCTGGCTGCTATAAACTCTCAGGTATGGTTTTTTTTCATATGGACACATGTTTTTGTAAATACCCAAGAGTGGGATTACCGGGTCAGATGATAAGAGTCTGTTTAACTTTATCAGCAAGTTGCAGAACTGTTTTCCAGATTGGCTGGAGCACTCAGGGGAACGCGGCTCAAGGGCAGCGACTTGAAAGGCTAACGTCTGAAGCGGCTGGCTGGTCGCCTCGAACCTCCGCAGGGGCAGGGAAAGACAGGTGAGGAAAAAGTTTCTACTGCACAGAAACTCAGGAGAAACTCAGCTCCAAACGCCTCACCTATGGCATGGATTTCATTTTATTTCGGGTAAAAGAATGTTCCCTTCCCGGATACTGTACAAAGTGCATGTCGGTCTTTGTGGTCCAGGGGCACGGGCCTCATCTTCTAGAAGACTCTCCTAGGCAGTGACAGTCATTTCAGATTAGAGCAGCATCACGCCACTTTTCAGATCGGCAACTCTGCTTCTCCACCGATAACCGCCTATTGCTTTCCCAAAGGCCTCACTGATTATCCAATTTGGGAGGCACCGCAGAGAGCACAGGGGGGCAGGTCCTCAGAGCAGCGAATCACTTCCCCTGGAGCTCACTAGCGGGGGGGGGGGGTCCTCAGGCCGCCCCAGACCCACTGAATCGAATCGGCGTCTCCACAGGATCCCGGGTGACTGGGCTTTGCTTCAGAGCTTGAGAAGACCAGCCCAGGTGTGGTCTCCGCCCCAGGACGGGTCTCAGCTGGCTGCCAAAGCCTCAATTAAGGGAAGTCTCAAACCTCAAGAATTTCTAGTCTAGCAGCTTTGGGGTGGGGAGGAAGAGCCTGGAAATCCGTATTTTTGACAAGGTCCCCCAAGCAACTCAGATGCATCGCCAGGTTTGGGAGCTGGGAATAAATCTAATTCTCACACAGGACAGGGGAGGAACAGCCCAGGGAGGTGAAAGGTCTTAGCGGCAGCTCTGCGGACCCTCCGCCCGGGAGCACTTCAGCACATCCTTCTGATGGCCGTGGCCGGGGGACCCCCACTACTGACCCTCTGAGGCTGTACTGGTGTTTGTCAACTGAGGGCACAGCCTTCTAAGGCCTCCTCTCGCTTCAGAACCCAAGGATGGCCCCTTCAGCCCCTTGCACAGAGGCCCGCGTGGGCCTCCTCAAAGTGGACGGGAACTGGAGCCCCGCGAAATGCCTCAGGATACAATTTTCCATATTTTCAGCCTTTATAATACTTGTACTTCCAGGGGTTAAAGAAGCAAACTCCTGAAGGTCAGAGACCTTATTCCATGATTGAGAAAACCACAGCAGGGGCCACACTGTTCCCTCGGGTTGTCTGTCTCCCCTTCTGAGACCTCGCGAAGCCACCCCGAGGTGAGTGATTAGAAGCTTTAAGAGAAGCAACTACGTGGATGCAGTTAGGCATTGAAGTGCGGGGCGAGCTGTGGAAACGCAGTGGGTGCGGGTCACTGCTGTGGGCACTGTCCTAGCCCGGAGGCCCGTAAGCCCTGAAGGCTGAGGCTTCCTCTGACTGGTCACCCGAGTCGCACGGACAGGGCTCCTGCGTGAGGAGCCACGACGGACACGCTCCCTGCCAAGTGGCATGACGGACATTTCCAGCGCCAACGCCCTTTACCCACGGGCGCTGGGAAGAGGCGTTCTACGTTCAGTCCCTTTGGTGACCATCACAATGAGTTCATGATTTCTGGGGCACTTCTGAAACACAGCGCCAGGGGGTAACATGGTGGAGGGCTCTCACCCTCTGGTTCTGTCCCCCAGTGTGCCATGCGGGCGCACCTCCAGCCTTAGATCCTGGCCTCGCTCTGCACCAGCCCCGTGGCGTTGCCGAGGGTGGGTCCCGCTAGGTGATCTGGCTCTGTCGGGGGGAGTGCGTGCCGAAAGGAGACCCCCCAGACTTGTGGGAAGGGGCGCCAGCCTTATCAGAACTGTGGGATTGGATAAAGAAAAACCATCTGCTGAAGTCAAGAGCTGGGACACAAGGCCAGGGTTCTGGAATGCCAGGACTCCCTCCTCCAGGGATTTAGTTCTGGTAATATTTGAACCAAGCCGTCTGAGGACAACTGTGGGTGATACACGGAACACGCTCAAACCATTTAGCACAAATACTGTGACTCAGGAGGAGTAAAGGTTACGGAGGAAAGGGCTGAGTTTGCCAACACGGGTCTGTAAAAAGCTGTAAGAGGAACATTTTCAACACTTCCTGAACGCTTCTGTTTTAGAATAAAAATTTAACTTTCCGTCAACGGAAGACACCTTCTTGCGGCCTTCTAGGCCGTTTGTTCTGTTCCCGGGGCCGAGGAAGGCAGGTGGGCAACGCCTTGCAGTTCCCGTGGCCAGCACTGGGTGGCAGTCAGCCGCGCTCTTTGGGAGCAAGACCCCGCCCCACTTCCGACTTCAGATTTGCTGCGTCCAAGATTTTGTGACTGTTTTGGGTTACCGTGACCCCCCTCCCCGGAACAGAGCGCAGGTCCCTCCTTTGTCATGGAGCGCGAACCTCCCATGGGGAAAATTCTGATGAAAATTTTCACTGCAGGATTCCAGTGGTGTCTAAAGAGCGTATCCAATTCCGTTCTTTTCACAGGGTGGTTGAGCTAACAGTAATGAATTATTTCATAATTCCCTTCCCTTTTGACTTGCCCAGACGAAGGGGTTCTAAGTAGATACAGATATCGGAGGACCCGATAGACGCAGACCCAGGGCAGAGTTCCAAGAGATGGCTCCCCGTGTGGGCCCGAGTCAGGAGAGCAACCTACCGTCCCGGAGCAGAGAGCATTTACGTACGTGAGGTGTGGAGACCCTCCAACAGCAAAGGGGTTTAATGCCCACAACACCTCTGTGAGGCAGGTGCTGTTCTCACCTCCATTTTGTGGGTGAGCCACGGCCTGGAGGGGGGCTGGTGCCCGGTTTCTCAGAACCCTTCCGGAGGGCCTGCCGCTGTGTCTACGACCTCCACTCAAGGAGCGGGTATGACTTTGGAGCCTGAACACGTCTCGTCCACTGACCGCCACGAGGCTACAGTCAGGCCAAAAGCAACGGACCAATGGACAGAAAGAAGCCGATGTATGCCTGGGCTTCACGCCGACCCAACAGAACAGAGCCCGCCACAACCCTGGGTGATGACCTAAGATCTGCTTTTCTGCTGAAACCCAACACTGCTGCTCGGTGGCCGCCATTTCACGGCTCATTACTCCCCCTCCTGCTAGAAAGCGACCAGGGCAGAAAGAGAAGGTGAAACTCAAATGAGTCACTTCTGTTACTTTTTAGCAACTCCGGTCAAAAGGTATGCAAAGGGGGCTGGGGGGCTGCAGGGGGACGGGCGGAAACATCAGGACACCTGGAGGGGGGCAGCTAGATGGGCCCCGTGGCCGCGCTCTCTCCAGCGTCCACGCACAGACCCCCAAGCCAGCGGACTTCTCAACGGATGAGGAGGCTTTTCTTGGTAAGAAGACTGAATTGTTGGGCATCGCCCGGGCAGAGGCTCAGCGGGATCTTGGAGAGTAAGTTTTCAGATACAGGGAAGTTGCTGGAAAATCAAGCCAGGCCCTGCTTCTCGGGGAGAAGGCCGTCGTGGCCACGAAGACTGGGTGACCTCACGGAACCCGAGCCAGGAGAGCAGGCCCCGCACTGCCACCGCCGTCCCTGATGGTGGCGGGGCTCCGCTGGGGGGAGGAGGAGGCCACGGCAGAGCGGGTGGCCGCTTGGTTGCAAAGCAAGTACAAAGGTGTGAAAGTGACTTCTGCTCGGATGTTGCTGGGACATTACAAGAGAGGCTGGTAGCTGTTTCTGAGAGCAAGCGTGAGAGAAAGGGACCCCTCGAAGATGGAAGAGGTGCTGAAGGAGAAGTGGGCGGGGACTCATGACCGGAGGCTTCCGGAAAGGGGGGGCCCAGATGTCAGCACCAGAGGCAGAAGTCTACGCATCGGGGGTGAGGGGGTTTCCACGTTCCCTAAGCCCACGGGGCTGTCCAAGCACGGGGTGGTCTATCAGCGGCCGGGTTACACGTGTGGGAGCTGGAAGACCCCTCAGGATGTCAGAAGCACCTTGAGGCACCTAGACACATCTTTACCCGTGGACACATGGAATGACAAGCTTGGGGACAGCTCCTAGAGAAAGACGTCGCCTACTCTGGGCCCCGAGTGGTCCGGACCAGGTCACACGGCTAGTTGGTGGGGAGCGGCCTGGCGTGTTCTCGTCCGTTAATTCTGCACACTCCACGCTGCCCTTGAGTTTGGTGCCGGGGAAGCTTCCCTGGCAGACAGGAAAGCAGCTCAAAATTCAGCCTTCCTTATTCACATCTTCAAAAGTATCTGATGTTCTGGAAATTGTTCCACAAAGTGTTTTTGCCAAGATGTTATCAGTAGTAACCCCTAGTGCCCCCGTTTCTGGAGCTCCTGGCCAGTCAGAGCCACGTGACGCACTGTCACCGGGCGCAGGGTGCGTGTGTGAGCTGGACGTCTGAGCCCGCCGTCAGGGGTAAATCCCGCGAACAAAGGGCTGGCGCTCAGTCCTGCCTGACACTGCAGATGGCTATCTGGACATCCTGGACTTCCCTCCGAAGACTCCCCGGCCTGGAGTGATTGGGACAGACACTGAACACACATCCGCAATTAAAAAAAGAACAACAAACCACGAGAAATTGATCTTTTTTCAGTCTGGTGGAAAGATAATGGATGGCTCATTTGTGCAGACATGAAACCCGGGGTCCTGGGCGGGAGGAAACCAAATGACATTAACATCCATTCCAGAGAAGTGACTCAGCTGTTGCACTGTTCTCATGACATGGGGCAGAACAGCCTCCAGAACATTCGTTCCTCTCAAAGGCATTTGTTCAAAAAAAAAAAGCAATTTTCATCCGCAAGATGGAAGGCAACAACGCAGGAGAGCTCCATCTCCAAGGCACACACTCGCTCCTGGTGTGACCCCAGGTCATCCCAGGTGACACGTGAGGATGCCCACGGCTCACTCAATACACAGGGAGCGATTATGGGGACACACGATACATGGTCCTAGAGGAAGTGTGATCAACACAGTAAGTCCCTGCTGTCTTCGGGGTCAGAATACCCACGTTGTAGCTCATCCACTGCTCAGCTGGAGTCCAGCATCTTCATGAGATGCCCCCAGAAAGCCTGGCTCTCCGTCTTAGGAGCTGTCCCCCCGTGTCTGTCTCGTTGTCCGCCATCATCGTGGCCTCTGGGTTGGCCGTGCTCCGTGTGTGTGAGCAGCCCGGGGGGCGGCACCGGGGGAGGGGCTGGGGCTTCTCTCTGCACCCGCATGGCCGTGCGCCAACGGTGGCCCGGACCGAGACGGCAGCTGGCTGGGCCACCGCTGCGTGCAGCCCCGCGGGGTCCCTCGGGCGGGACTCAGGAGACGCCTCGGGGGAGGCGCCCAGCTGCCCTGCCCTCACCCCTCGGAGTGTGCTTCGTCACTCTGGGAAGTGTCACGATTGTGAGCAGCTTTCCTGAATTCAGACGGAACCCGGACACGTTCCACAGCGACTTCTGGTCTCCCACTCACACCTCGAACCCGTGCGAGCTGCTTTCTGCCCCACCACGGGATGGGATGTAGTGGTGTGAAGGCTGCTGCAGGCCTTCTGTGGCCTTCCAGATCCTTGGAGCGCCTGTTGTGGACGTCAGCTCTTGCCGGGGTCTCTCTGCACCCCCAACCTTTGTGTGTCCCCTTTCCTGGTCCCCGTCCTGTAAAGGACTGGGCTCTGCCGTGACCCCTCTTTCCTTTCGCTCCAGCTGGGGATGCTGGTCCACTCTCCCTGCGTCAGGATGCCTGGGAGGAGCCAGCCCCCATCCCACAGCTGCCCCTCTGCCTACGGACCCGCACACACTCTAGACCCAAAAGTGAACTTGCTACCTTGTTTCCTCCAGCCCTGCTCCCTTGAGCAAGAACCCAAGAACAGTGAGCACCCGTTCTCCTTCTCTGTCCCTCACTCAGTTCACAGCAACCCATCCATCTGGACGCCACCACTCCCCGTCCACCCACGATGAGCACGGGAGCGTGGCGCTCTGGCCTCCAGGGCCATCCCCTACCCCGCCCTGGCAGCCCAAGGCTCCAGCCCTCCTGCACCTTTCAGCGAGCAGGACTTATTAGTCAAGCAGTCCGCTGACCTCATGGGTGCTCTGATCCTAAATGGAGCTAGAAGTCCTGCCAAGGGGAGAAAAGTATAGACACAGAAAGGAGAAGAACATGCAAGAGAAAACAAGAGATAAGCACGATGAGAAGTCAACCTCTAGCAGCGCAAGAGGGAAATCAGCTTGGCTTATTAATAAATTAAAGAACCACCATGCCCTTCTAAGTTTGTAACTAGACTGTAATACCTTATGCACTTGCCCCCCGTAATTTAACCCTGCCTGGAACGCGCCCCGAGATGGGCCTGGTTTCCTGTTAGAGCAGGTCATGCAACCGTGGGATTGCACGCAGACCACCTCGACTCGTTTACTGGCACGTTCCTGGTTCCAGTGTAACTTGCTGAAGACCGACGGCACGGCTGTCCTCGACGAGCCTTTCCTGCTGGGCGGTGTCCTGCACCTGACGAGTGCTGGTGAACCCATGGCTTCTCCCCACTTCTGCGCGGACAGAGAAGCCCCAGGCCCGCATGGCTGAGGCCCCTCCCCCCGCTCCCTGATTTCAGACACGCTGCTGGTGACGAACGCGCTATCTGCTCTCCATCTGGGAGTCACGGGCAATGCTGTCCTGGGGTTACGAGCTGCTCAGTTCAGCAGTGATAACTTTGAGTCAAATATTCCTGTCTGTCAAGCAAAGCACGTTCTCGGAAGCCCCCATCTGACATGCCAGGAAGGATTTCAGGAGGCAGAGCATGGCATGGCTCTTCCCTCTGATAGTGACTCACTGGAAAATGGTCTCCAAGTATGAATGGACCTCCATATCTTTAGCGGCTTTTCAGCTCAGCCTTCCAAGCTCATGTCCACGACCACAAAAAGGCATGGAGCCAACCCCTGCTTGCTCCTGGGTTCTCCGGGACACACTGATGGGCGTGGAAGCCAAAGGCCCCTGGCTGATGGGCAGAGACATCTGTCTCTCTCTCCCCTCTTAAAAATCTCCAGAGGGGCACCTGGGTGGCTCAGTCGGTTAAGCGTCTCGGGTCATGATCCTGGAGTTCTGGGATCGAGTCCCGCATCGGGTTCCCTGCTCAGCAGGGAATCTGCTTTCCCCTCTCATGCTCTCTTCCTCTCTCAAATAAATAAATAAATAAATAAATAAATAAATTCTTAAAAAGAATCCCCAGAAACTAAAAACCAAGGGGGAAAAGTGAGGTGATTGCAAATGGTCTAAAATGACTCAACTGAAACTTGTGAAATTCTAGAGCCGCCGTTGCGGCGTCTGAACAAAGAGGGCAGGTGCACGCACTGGGGCTGCGGCACACAGGCTGGGCTGTGCAGGGGGCCGGGAATCCCACCTGGCACTGCCGAGCACGCATCTCCCAACACACACATATGAGACCCCAGCATCCCCAATGCCTGGTCCTCAAGAGTCTCCATCACCCGTCCCACCCTCCCGAGCACCTCCGGGGCACCTGTGCATGGATGCCCTGCTGGCCCTCTGAGCAAAGTCCATCTTCCAAACACAACCCACTGGCCTGATCTCTGAAATGATCTGCCACGTTTGGATTTTACAGGGCTTGTATAATTCCTCCAGTCCACACCTCCCACCAGCTCCACCCTCCTCCCCCTTTCTCTTCTCAACCCCTTGCTTTAAAAATGGTCTTGACTCCATCCTTCCTCCCGAGGCACGTGACACCGCAGACCGGTCCTCCTTCTTTCTCTGCTCCTTAAAAGGAACTGCCCCTCAGACCTCCACCTCTGGCCCCTGCTCTCTTCCATGGCTGAGCCCATCCAGGGCCTGTCTGTGTGACGTCACCCTGGGCGTCACCCCCACCAGGGTGTGCCGGGGGGCACCTCACTTCTGGGCTAGGAGAGCGTCCCGCCGTCTCTCCCGCCAGGTGGGCCTGTGGGTGGGGGAGCGCCGTGCCTCTGCAAATCTGCATCTCCTCCCCACACCACAGTCTTGCACGCGGGCTTGTTGAATACGTGAACGATTATAACAGATTGAGTTTCATGAGTCTTCCATTTTCCAGGAAGAGCAGAACTTTCAAATACGTGTCAGACCCGAAGAGTGCCACTGACCCAGAAAGTTCACCTTAAAAAGGTAATTAGATTAAGTAAGAGAAATCAAAATACATCCTTAGTAGACGTTTTGCTACCTTATCCTTTTTTGCTTTGAACAATAACTGATTCACAGAGACACAGTTTAAGGGCTTTCAGGCCAAGAGACCCTCAAGGTGTGAGTGGCTATGAACTTTAGGTCAGCGAGATGAGAAGTCAAAGTCTGGGCTGCTCAGAAACAGAGCTGCTTAGAAAGTAACAGAGCTGAATGTTTTCCTAAAACAAAATGTGGACTGTGAAGAAGCTCTTTTAGAAATAAGTTTTGTTTCTTTCAGCGCCCATGGGTGGGCAAACATGCCAATGAAACCCCACTGTCTCTTCTCCACACATCCAATTAGGTACCCTTGAGTTCACACCTTCACGAAATGGCTTATGCCGTGTATTTCACGTTACTTTAGTTTACTCTGTTTTCCATTGTAAAGGACATGGATCATACTAAAATGAGTTGATCTGGCTCCTTTGAGCAAAGCCCAAACCAGCACAAAACACGACCAAACCCCCATCAAGTACAGCCTCAGTTTGAGTCCTGATGATGCTTTTACCTGTAAACTTGCTCTCTGCTTCTCCCTCCTCCCAGACTAACGAGGTCATCAGGACTGCATTGATGGAATAAACAAATGGATCCATATTTACAATAAAAAGCAAAACCAAACAACTGTGGATGAAACCCTTGGTTACAAAACTGAGCGTTGCTAAACCCACCCCATGGTCGGGACAGAAGTTGGAAATGTGTGGGTGTGTTCTCAAGGTCTTAGAAAAATTCAGGAAGTCCAGCAGATGTTTTTTGTTAAGGGGCATTGGAAGCCCCAAGAGCTACATCTTTTTTTTTTCTTCTTAAAATATAAGTTTATTTGTGAGACTGTTTTTCCTCTTAAGTAGTTCTCTGCTAAAACTTACAAAGCGGAATGCTGGCCAAAGTGTGGAACTCATCAGGCTTCAGGGAGCGACTCAGAGTGTGTGCTCATGAACGTGAGAATCCCTACAGGAGGCAGAGATCCAGGTCAATCATCTGAAACATTTCATTTTTTGAAGAGCCCTTTTCTCTGATTTATTGAAGCAGAATGAGGACTTTTTCTTTAATCTAATCGATCATAAGTAGTATTGTGCACATTCAGAGGTGACCATATTTTCCTCCTTTGTAAGATGATCGAATAGGTCATAATGATAATTATACTGTTGTGTGTGTGTGTGTTTGTGATATAAACACTGATAAATGAGGATCACATTCAAGGACCCAGAAATCAAGTTAGTGGAGAATATCTAAAACACTGGGATTTTCTGCTCTCTAGTTATAATTTTGAACGTATGCTTGAACACCTATGAAATGATACTTCTCTTACTGTCCTTGGTTTGTAATCGACGTTGGGCTAGAAAAACTGCTCCACACCTCTTCTCCCAGTTCCATTTTGTAGGATATGGGCAGCAAAGGGATGGAAGTTTCCTTTTGACCAAACCTTCAAAAGCCACAGAGCAAATTAACGTCCAGAAAACATCTAACATCTTATTTCAATCTCTCGTCCGCTTGGGAATTTCCCACTTTGGTTGCTCATGTGACTTGGTCTCCCAAGTGTCTATAAAAGATCAGGTTGTACAACGCACATGCACCACATGGATGAATTAAAATGGCAGCCACCACCCTGGCAGGCTGGTTAATGAGGCTGCAGGGCCAGCCGGCTCGCAGACCCTACTAAAGGTTAGAAATGCAGCTGGCTGTGTGTGTGGGAGAGCTTGGTTACTACACATGGTTATTGGGTATATTATAAATATGGAGCAAATTCAAGAACATTAGATTCTCTTAGCCTTGTGGCGATGACCAAAGTCATCAAGAATTTTAATCAAGCATCTTACAGGAGGAGTTTGTGCAATTATCAGGCTACGGAAGCCGTGACCGAAGCAAGCCTCACTGGGATCCGCCTGCCTCAGCCTGGAAGCGGTGTTTTTCCCTCTGAAGAGAGCAGGTGGCCTCTCGTATTCCTGCCAGGAAGACCGCGGATTGCAAATATAATTAGATTAAAACAAATTCGGATGGTTGTGTGGGAATTTACATTTTAAAACATTTTCATGACAAATCCCTCCCAATTTAAACCATCTTCCAAAAGTCCCAATATTATCATACATTTCACAAAAGTAGATTGCATCGCCGGGGGAATGACAGGCATCTGGAGAACGAAAGGTTTCACAAGACCTAAGTTGAAACCGACACTTGTTATTTGTCAATTTGTGGGAAAGAAAATGAGTAAAATGGGTCAGATATGCAAGACTTTGGGTCTGGGAGCCAACCAAACTCACAGAGTCACTTCGACACCCATGATGGGCGAAGCTGGATTATTTCCTTCACTCCCAGCCATGCTGGGACGGGACAGCCCAGGTTTGCCCCAAATGCCAGCATTAATCTGTCACTGACCTAAAACATCGGGCAGGGTCTCCCGGCTGTTCCATGGGTGTGAGCTTCTCAGCTAGGTTTTCAGCCTCCCAGGCTTGAGGGTGAACGGGAAGAACACATTTTCTCCCGGGCTGACTCCGGGAAAGGGGTTTCAGGTCAGGCTCACCGTGCATAAAGTGAGTGTTTCTGTGAGGACTCCGTGAGCTGAGCGGCCGGCATGGAGTGTGCGATTCATGCGATTCACGGCTTCTCTCTCCTACTTCTCTATCCTTCCACCTATGTCTACAACGTCCTTCGCAAGAGCTACTGGAATACCAGTGTAGAGAGGCTGCTTTACAATGTATGTGTTCTCTTGATTTTCCTGCCAATGAAGAAGGTTCTTTCAACTAAAAACTGGCAGGGATTTGCAGTTGATCTCTTTTGACAAAATGGCCTAAGCAAGCCAAGACAAATACGGTGAGACAGTCAAGGAAGGGGAAAAAAAAAAAAACAAAAAACCCTCTTAAATGGATTTGGTCCAAATGAAGTGATTTTTACAAATCAATCTAAATGGATTTGGTTGGTGGTCCCCCAACTGGCTGGATGGTTTCCCACTCTGACCTGCATCTGGGCTGGTGCAGGCGGGATGATCCCAAGGGGACTGTGCTCTTCCTAACTCCATTTCTAAGGCCAGCGATGGCCCTAAATTGTGTGTCTCATCTTTTGCTGACTTACATTTGCTGCTGTTAACTCAATAGGCTGCTTGAAGTCTCCTCGTAACAGAGATGCATTTTATTATTTTTAGTTGCGCTTAAGTAAATACACTTCACACTTTGTCTTTTTCGCCCTAAATCGGCGTTATCAAAACAGTCCTGGAAACAGCCAGGATGGAGAAGGGACGAGAGAAGGAAAGGGAAGCAGGCACAGAGAAAGCCAGCCGATTTTAGACTCAGATTTTTGTGCTTCTCTAAAAATAACATCAAAGCCCTCAGAATACGTATGGCCTGGGGAGGTGGGCTCCCGGGGGGGTCCGTGTTTGCTTGGGGTTTTCCCAGGGCGGACAGCTTCTTTCTCAGGTCCCACCTAGCTGCTGTCAGCAAATATCAGCCCATCTTTTCAAACAGGAGGGCTGTCAAAATGTGGCCTTAGAGAATCTTTTCATGGGGCTCAGAAGAACGAATAAACTTAAGAATATGAGAACACGGGGTGCCAGCCTCATCCTGAGTGTCCTTGGCCCCTGAGGACAGAGCTGAGTGTCTCCTCTGTGTCCAGGAAGGACTGGGAGTTGGTATAATGACGTTGGGTCTTGGGCCACGTGACGCATCATGCCTTCCACAGCGTCGCTTTGCATGTGGCAGTCCCGTTCAGAGACAGTATTTCCAGCTCTGATTTACCCCCAAAATGTCTGCTTTTCCAAGGCGGTGAAACATGCCACCGCCAGCCTGGTTCTGTGGTGACCGACAGTGACAAACAGTTCACCGGGCTACGACTATAAACATGCATCCATCACGAAGTGGAAATGAGAAGTGAGAAATTCGCTTTGTAAAGTTCTCCTCTGATGTGCTTCCCCCCAATCCAGCCCATAAATGTTGATGACTGGAATGTTCGGACAATGGGCACAGGCCAGGGCGACTGAGTAGTGGTTTGGGACGCTGACAGGTTCTTAGGTTTCGGGCCTACACAGTCTGCTTCCCCATTAGTTATATCTGGCAGAGGCTCTGTAAGGAGTAGCCCACGACTCTTCTGAGGCATTTGTAAGTAAACGGACTGTAAAATTATCTTCAGACAAATATCAATGGGCTGTATAAACAGAGGACCAGAGGAGGTTTTCCAAAAAAATCTCCGACTGTCATGTAATATTAACAGGGCTACACTGTGGTCTTGGCAGCCCCGCTCCGGCCCCGAGCAACATTATGACCAAGGATGGTAAGGCTGTGAATAGTCCCGCATTAGTCATGTCCGAGGAACCCGGGCTCTCAGAAGGGAGAGCAGGCTCAGGACTTGAGGAATTCAGGGCTCCCGCTGAAACACGAAATGAAACCACAGAACATCCGCATCCTCACCAGACCCTTTTCCTAAAACTTCTCTGTGCACATGGTTTGGCATGTTCAATGATTTAAACATACGATGGAAGACAAATGTTTGCTGTTTGGAATAAAGAAGCCGCGGCTATTCAAATATCAAAGTTGATTTTATTTTATCATTGGGGTTAGAAACCATGTTTAATTCCTTCCTTCCTTACAGGATAAAAGGTCAGCCTTGTCATTTCTATTCAAAACTTGAATGGCTTAGTTTTAGATGGTTATGGAGTTTAATTACAAGCTGTTCGGTCTTTATCTTTTGGAGAGCACTAGTCATAAAAAGGAAAAAGGTGAGTGTGTTTGATGGTTTGCTAATGTAAACTGGAGTCATGAAGGCATGTTCCAGAGAAAATAAAATGATTCTATTTTCTAGAAATTGTTGCTGGCTAAATCCCATCATTCTGGGAGCCTGTCCAAGTACAGAGCTCACCCACTGAAGTCAAGGGTAATTCCTTATAGAAAGCTACTGTGGGGGCGCACCACCCTCCACTTACAGAGTGAGAGAGACTTGCGTGCATTTTCACAAGCACCAGGCTGGCTGTTAAAAATCCCTTTCAATCTGCATTATTTAATGGCACAAATCCCCAAAGACAGATTCCCATAAAAAAAAATAATGGCGGGTCCATATTGGTTCATCAGTTGTAATAAATGTACCGTCCGAATGAAAGATGTTAGCACTAGTGGGCAGTTGGGGGTGGAAGGTGGGGGAGGATGGGGGAAGTCTCTGTACCTTCTGAACAGATTTTCTGTAAATCTAAAGATTTAAAAATAATAGAAGAGAGAAAAGAGTACATCCCATTTATTTTAGTCTCATTTTCCTTTAGGCCTTTTACTTTTTGGGGGGTTCTTACTTATTATCTACTTTATTCTATGTCCCTCAAGTGCAATTAAAGATTTGGATCTAAAGCATCAGTAGTGAAACATTTTGTTGGGAAAAAATTTTAATTATAGACTGAGTTTCATATGTAGTTGATATAATGACCACATGTAAAAAGGTGAATATGGTGTTAGAGAATGGTCGAGTTTCGTTCTTTTGCATGTGGCTGTCCAATTTTCCCAGCACTATTTATTGAAGAGACTGTCTTTTTTCCATTGCATATTTTTTCCTGCTTTGTCGAAGATTATTTGACCATAGAGTTGAGGGTCCATATCTGGGCTCTCTATTCTGTTCCATTGGTCTATATGCTATATGTTTTTGTGCCGGTACCATGCTGTCTTGGTGATCACTGCTTTGTAATATAGCTTGAAATCGGGCAACGTGATGCCCCCAGCTTTGTTTTTCTTTTTCAACATCTCCTTGGCGATTCGGGGTCTTTTCTGATTCCATACAAATTTTAGGATTATTTGTTCCAGCACTTTGAAAAATGTCATTGGAATTTTGATCTCGGATGGCATTGAAGGTGTAGATTGCTCTGAGTAGCATAGACGTTTTAGCAATGTTTATTCTTCTGATCCATGAGCATGGAATATTTTTCCATCTTTTTGTGTCTTCTTCAATTTCTTTCATGAGTGTTCTGTAGTTCCTAGAGTATAGTTCCTTTACCTCTTTGGTTAGGTTTATTCCAAGGTATCTTATGGTTTTTGGTGCTATCGTAAATGGAATCATTTCTTTAATTTCTCTTTCTACAGTTGCGTTGTTAGCGTATAAGAAAGCAACTGATTTCTGTGCATTGATTTTGTATCCTGCCACATTACTGAATTGCGGTGTGAGTTCTAGTAATTTGGGGGTAGAGTCTTTTGGGTTTTCCACATAAAGTATCATGTCATCTGCGAAAAGAGAGAGTTTGACTTCTTCTTTGCCAATTTGAGTATTTCGTTTCTTTTTGTTGTCTGATTGCTGTTGCTAGGACTTCTAGTACTATGTTGAACAATAGTGGTGAGAGTGGGCATCCTTGACGTGTTCCTGATCTTAAGGGAAAGGCTCTCATCTTTTCCGCATTGAGGATGATATTCACTGTGGGTTTTTCATAGATGGATTTTATGAACTTGAGGAATTTTTCCTCTATCCCTATACTCTGAAGAGTTTTAATCAGGAAAATATGCTGTATTTTGTCAAATGCTTTTTCTGCATCAACTGAGAGGACCATATGGTTCTTCTCTCTCCTCTTATTAATGTGTTCTAATCACATTGATTGATTTGTGAATGTTGAACCACACTTGCATCCAAGGGATAAATCTCACTTGGTCGTGGTGGATGATCCTTTTAGTGAAACTCGACCATTCTCTAACACCACACACGAAGATAAATTCAAAATTGATGAAAGACCTCAATGTGAGACAAGAATCCATCAAAATCCTAGAGGAGGACATAGGCAATAACCTCTTTGACATCAGCCACAGCAACTTCTTTCAAGATACATCTCCAAAGGCTAGTGAAACAAAAGCAAAAATGAACTTTTGGGACTTCATCAAGATAAAAAGCTTCTGCACAGCAAAGGAAACAGTCAACAAAACAAAGAGGCAACCCACGGGATGGGAAAAGATATTTGCAAATGACACTACAGACTAAGGGCTGGTATCCAAGATCTACAAAGAACTTCTCAAACTTAACACCCAAAAAACAAATAATCAAGTCAAAAAATGGTCAGAAGACATGAACAGAGACGTCTCCAAAAAAGACATACAAATGGCTAACAGACACATGAAAAAATGGTCATCATCATTAGCCATCAGGGAAATTCAAATCAAAACCACATTGAGATACCACCTTACACCAGTTAGAATGGCAAAAACTGACAAGGCAAGAAACAACAAATGTTGGAGAGGGTGTGGAGAAAGGGGAACCCTCTTATACTGTTGATGGGAATGCAAGTTGGTACAGCCACTTTGGAAAACAGTGTGGAGGTTCCTCAAAAAATTAAAAACAGAGCTACCCTATGACCCAGCAATTGCACTCCTGGGTATTTACCCCAAAGACACAGATGTAGTGAAAAGAAGGGCCACATGCACCCCAATGTTCATAGCAGCAATGTCCGCAATAGCCAAACTGTGGAAAGAGCCGAGATGCCCTTCAACAGATGAATGGATAAAGAAGATGTGGTCATATATACAATGGAATATTACTCAGCCATCAGAAAAGATGAATACCCAACTTTTACATCAACATGGATGGGACTGGAGGAGATTATGCTAAGTGAAATAAGTCAAGCAGAGAGAGTCAATTATCATATGGTTTCACTTATTTGAAGAACATAAGGAATAGCATGGAGGACATTAGGAGAAGGAAGGGAAAAATGAAAGGGGGGGGAATCGGAGGGAGAGATGAACCATGAAAGACTATGGACTCTGAGAAACAAACAGGGTTCTAGAGGGGAGGGGGGTGGGGGGATGGGTTAGCCTGGTGATGGGTATTAAGGAGGGCATGCACTGCATGGAGCACTGGGTGTTATACAAAAACAACGAATCATGGAACACTACATCAAAAACTAATGATGTATTGTATGGTGACTAACATAATAAAATAAAATAAAATAAAATAAAGTAAAATAAAATGAAAAAGGTGAATAAGCATTACAGGCAGAATGTGTCACATTGTCATGTAAGTTTGCAAAGTGAGGGCTGGTGATGGGGAGAGGGAGGAGGAGAGAAAGAGAGAGAGAGGGAGATGGGGGGGTGGGGGGGAGAGGGAAAGAGAGAGAGAGGGAGAGGGTGAGAGGGGGGAGAGAGAGAAGCAGAGAGAGAGGGAGAGGGAGAGAGATGGCAAGGGGGGAGAGAAGCAGAGAGGGAGAGGGAGAGAGACAGTGAGGGGGGAAGAGAAGCAGAGAGAGAGGGAGAGGGAGAGAGACAGTGGGGGGGAGAGAAGCAGAGAGAGAGGGTGAGGGGAGAGAAGGCAGAAAAGACAGGTTACCTGCTGACATGGGCACCTGCCCCTGCCGCTCTCCCCAGGACGCACGCATCCCCAGGGCCTCTCACAGAGAGCATCTCTCCATGATGAGGGAAACAATTCTCTGTGAACCCCTCTCTTGCAGGCAACAATGGAGTTTGCCATTACTTCGCAGAAAGTGCTCAACAGAAGAAAGAGTGAGCTGTCCCGGCACGGACAGGAAAGCTGGTGGCTGGACCGTCGCTGGGCGGCTGGGGGCTTCTGAAGGGGACGTTCACTCGCCCTAACTGTCCTCGTGCTCATGGACCCGAGCCCCCACGCCCCCGAGGAGACACGTCCCCACTGGTTACTGGCGAGCCTGGGGAGCACCAGTGGCTCCCTGGCCACGGAGCCTTCCCTCGCGCTTCCAGCCACCAGCTGTGGATGATTCCAACATCAGGAGACGTTTCCTGTTTTGGGATCAGTTATGAATCGAAAGCCAAATGTGCGTGAGCGAGGTGTGGAGGGGTTCGCGGCTGCCGGCCGGGCTGTGTCACGTGGGACAGGACTCTGGGACGAGTATCTGCAAACAGCCACAGTCCGGGATGCGGTGGCACCATCAGGCGAGACTTCTGACCGGGAAGTCAAAGGCGTTTGTGCGTTTCCGTGTGCACGCGCCTGTGAGCGTCTGTCCGGCACTGAGCAGCCCACCAGCCCCCGGTCGTCAGGGCCTTAAAAAAGCCCATCTGGCCACGTGGCCTTGGACACAAAGCACCGCATGGCTCGCCTTTGCTGCTCGGAGAGGCCGGCTGCAGCCTGGCGCCCGGCCCCCCGCTCCCTGCTGGGCAGGCACAGCGCTCCGACCGAGCCGCTGCTCCCCGCTACCAGCACACCGCAAGCCCCCGGGCCGCCCCGCGCACGGCCAGTCCTCCGAAGCATCCAGAAACCAGGGAGGCCCCCGCCCCGATTGCGCAGCTGGCCCCTCTCCGCCTGCTTCTCGCCCCAGCGTTCAAACCCGCCCGAGGCACCCGGTCATCAGCCGCCACCTTCCTCGTCCAGACCACAGCTTCCCCGTGACCCGTGACGTCCCTCGTTTCTCCGACCCCTGGCCCCATGTCAAACACCTCCCCGCCACCAAGCCTTCTTCCTCTCCCTTTCCCTCCGCGCCCTGTGCCCCGTCTTGCCCAGGCCAGCTTGCCTGGCTGGCTGGATGACTCTTCTCTGCCCGATTTCACGCTCTGTAGTCAGCCTTCCCACCACGACACCCGCTTTCTTCGAACACCGCTCCCACCACATCGGGGTGGGCTCCAGGCCTGCATGGAGCCCGCCTGATGGCCCCAAAGTCCTCTATCCGGACTCGGCCTGTCTCCCTCCTGCCACTGGCCCTTTGCTCAGGACGCATCTCTGCCGGGCTGACTCCGCTCCCCGAGGGCCAAGCGCCAGCCGTACTGGTGCTGGACGGAGTTCTCTAGGGTCTGCCCTTCTGCCGTCCGCGTTATTCAGATTCACAGCCCACTGTGCTCCCACCCATTCCTTACACGGTCATTTTCTGTCTTTAACTGGACTGTAAGCTCCTCAGGAAGGAATCCTCTTTCTTTTCCTTCCTTCCTTCCTTCCTCCCTCCCTCCCTCCCTCCCTCCCTCCCTTCCTTCCTTCCTTCCCTCCTTCCTTCCTTCCCTCCCTCCCTCCTTCCCTCCCTCCTTCCCTCTCTTTGTTTCCTTCATTCTTTCTTTTTTAAGATTTATTTTACAGAGAGAGAGCGCACGCGCGCACACACACACACACACACACACACACACACACACACACACACGAGCGGGGGAGGGGCAGAGGGAGAGAGGGAATCCCAAGCAGGCTCCCTGCTCAGCGCAGAGCCCAACGTGGATCTCCATCTCACAACCCTGAGATCACAACCTGAGCTGAAATCAAGAGTCGGACGCTTCAACGACTGAGCCCCCCAGGCACTCCTCTTTGTTTTTCTTTAGCTTTATTTTTAATCATAGTAAAATATGTATTTTATCTATAAAATTTACCTTTTTAACTCTTTCAGGCATGCATACCGCTCGTTGGCATTAAGCACATTCACAATGTTGTACCAACACCATCATCGTCTGGAACTGAAACAGTTCCTGTTGGACAACACCTCCCATTTCTTCCCTCTTCCAGCCCCTGTAACCGGGAATTTGCTTTCTCGCTCGAGAACGTGCCTGTTCTAGACATCTCACGTAAGTCCGAGCACATGCTCCATGTCCCTCATGACCAGCTTCTGCCGAGCTTACTGTATTCGCGGCCCATCCTTGCCGTGGCTCGTGCCACCACGCCGCTCCTTTGCAGGGAGGAATACTCTTCTCTTGCGTGGCCACCCCACATTCTGTCTACGGTGCATGCTGACGGACACCTGCGTGATTCCCCCCTTCTGGGGATTGGGAAGGGTGCTGCTAGGAACACGGTTTTACCAACATCTGCTGAGCATCTGTTTTCAATTCTTTTGGGTACTCACGTAGGAGTGGAATTGCTGGGTCCTGTCGTGATTGCATATTTAACTTTTTGAGGAGCAGGAACCCTATTTCTTGCATTTGCATTTCTCTGTGGTGCCTAATCCTGCTGGGGATGGTGTGGGAGGAGACAGTGGGTAAAGGGTTAACAGCTGGTTCACTTAGTGGCAGCAGAGGAGAGCGGTATGGATTCTGGAGTTGGAATGCCTGGGTTAGAACTGCAGACGCTGGGCAGGCAGACCTCTCTGGGCTTTAGCGTCCTCGTCTGGAAGGCGGAAAAGAGCGACCTGCCTCATGGGGTTATCGTAACAGAGGAGTGAATGTACTTAAAGCGTGAAACAGTGCCTGGTACAGAGTAAGCACTGGATTATAAAATACTACCATGTGCCACCTCGTCGAGGGGGGCTGAGGTCCCCACCTGGAGCTATGCAAGAAACCGAGCTAACAAGACAAACCAACGTGGAGCACACGCAGTTCTAGTACATTCTTCCCTCGTGCTTTCAATGCCTACTTGAACTGTTCTGGAGGAAGGGGGGGAGGAGGCGCTGGATGCACTTGATGTGGGTGTGTGGGACTCGCCCAGCACTGCGTTCTGCAGGGAGGTCTTTTCACCCACCCCGGGTCCTGCAGGCATGTTCTGGGAAAAGATATTTTGACTCTCATTATATCTGAGTCATGCAATGAAGGTTTATTTTCTAAAACCTTTTAATAATGAGATTCTCTTGAAATTGTCTAGAATTATGGCACCAAGTAGAGCCGAAACTGAGTAATTAAACTCCAGTCTTAAAAACCTTATTTCCCAGAGAATTGAAATGCATTTCAACACAAGTATCATTTCATTTTTACATAAGGCTTGCGTCATACTGTATTACAGTCATAAAATTATAATCCTAACATAATTTCCACATCCAAGTATTGCCATTTAGAAACTCTATGTTTTGGAAATCACGCTTGGCTGGGAGAGCCATTTAGCATGAAGACGCTAAGCCCGTGGAAGGTGCAGTGTGATATTGTAATTTTACTTTTCCTTTGAAGGGTCTTTTAAATGAGCTCGTTGGGGAAATGAGAAAGCTCCATTTTATGTTCCAAAAGAGAAACGCAGGAGATGAGCTTTATTCGCCGTTTCTCATGAACTTGCACCGCTGGAGGGTTCTGAGGTCATCTGCAGCCCACACGTCCCCAGGCGGGTGCCACCGCGGCGGGGATCCCCAGCGTCCTTCCCTTACTCCAGGGGATTCTCCTCTTGTCATTCTCTACCCGGGGTGCAGGTGGGGCGACGATCAGTATGGACCCCGCGGTTACAGCCCCTCCGGGACCCGTGGACGCACGCGACCCCTCGTTAGTCTTACTTTGTTGGTGCTGAAGCATCTCAGTGCCTTCACTTGTGCGTCCAGGACTTTGCTTATAGTCAGAGGAAGAGGGAGCACGAGGGACAGCACAGAAGACCAGATGGCGCCCAGGGCCGGAAATACTCAGTAACGATCCCCAACCACAATGAGACAGGGGGTCAGGGGGGGACACGCTGTGGCGAGGGATTCTCAGGCATCCTGGGAGAAAAGAGGAATGTGTAGCTTGCCCTTCCTTCTGCACGGGGCGGGGGACATCTGCCGCACAGTTCATGTCTGCGGGGAAACGTCACGAGCACGTCTTACAGATGCAGTGCAGGCACGCACGGACCCCTCCAACAGCCCTGCGGACCCAGGACTTTGCCTGTGGGCCCCTCCGCTCCTGTTCTTGCAAGTTAATCCTAACTCCCTGTTCTACCGGACCCCGAATTCCTAGTCCCCCACCAGAACCCACCTTCCCCTGCACCTGGGAGGTGAGTACCGGCCCAGACATGTTATCCTTCATCTGAAGGGCCATTCTTTGCTTACTCGGGGCCTTTGGAACATGGCGGGGAGCATGAATCAGGTAGTTCTTTGGGATCTTCTATTTGGCTCCTTGCAGTGCCCCTTCCTCACTGAGATGCTAGCTGACCCGTCTTCTTGCTGATTCTTTTTCCTCAAATTCTTGTAATGTTTGATCCTGGCCTTCAGTGTGGAGTTCAACCCCTTCCTCGTTCTCTAATCCCAAATCTGAGGTTCTTCACCTCCTGTCATTTACCATCGAAAACTCAGATGTTTGTTTCCATCCCCTCCAAATTCACCCTGGGAGGGAGTGGAATGGCATGTCCAGAAGAGAGAAGCTTCTGGAAGAAATGCACACAAGGATGCTCACCACATAAGGAGGTAGAAGGAGCACTGAGAAATTCAGGGAAAATACTGAGGAACAGCAAAATGAGACTGCCACAGAGAGAGAACCACCACATTGCGCCCACAAACGCAGTCCACGAAGGGCAAATGGGTCATGATGGGGATGGCGGAGGCCACGCATTATGACAAGACCGGCGGCAGCCATTACTCACCAGATACGGTAGACAAGGTCATCTACCTCTAATACCTGTAACAACATTACTATTCCATTTTGCAGAAGAAAAGCATGGGGTTGACGGAGGTGGGGGATTTCCTCAAGGCCACTGACCTAGTGAGTGGTAGAGCCAGCTTTTCCTTCCAACACGTTCTGAGCGATGCAGACAAGGACACATCGTTAGGTCTCTGGAAATTCTTCTAACTCAATGGATCATTAGCATTATTAAACATTTTGCACTGAGAACAGCAAGGCACCTCAAGAATGACCAGGTCTGGTGACCTCTACCTGGTAAGGTTTTCTGATTGTCCCCACTTAGCTAATTTGAAACGGATGCTTCTAGTTCTTTTGCTCCCGAGGTCACGCTGCTGCTCAGTGGTCGGATGGGCTCCCCGAGGCCCTGCAGACATTACAACTATTTTCATAACGTGGGAGTGTGATGCATGCAGTGGGTTACAGTGCTCGGGCAGCCAAGCCCGTGTTCTAGAAGCAGAGATTCCAACGAGACTCATCAAAATGATAAGAAAACAAAATAAAAGTAACAAAAACAATCCCAAAGCACTACTAAAAATGAATACATTTTTTTTGTGAATGAGGAAGTATCACAGAAAGAAGTCTTAACCCCACATTTTCTTGCTCAAATTGGTGAATTCATAATTCACTTGTGACCCAAATAATTCAATAAAGAGTTTGAAAAGATACTATCAGATACAAATAAAGTAGCGTGCACCTGATTATCAGTCTAGAGAGCAGATTTCAGTATAAGAAGTAAGAGTTTAACTCGGATTTGGCAGTAGCTGCAAACGTCCAGGATAGCATGGGAATGGGACTGGAGCACCACAGCCCTCCAGCGAGGGGATTACTCACTCAGGTCTAACGACAGGCTGCGCTGTGCTTTCTCAGGCCCCCACACCCAGCCCTGCCATATAGGATGCCTCTGGGGAAAGCATCCCGAGAATGTGTCATCCGGAATGAACATCAGTGAAGTCAAAGGGCATGAGAATGGGTTTTCCAATCCCTAAAGAATGGTTTGCAACTGCCTTATGGAATAACAGCAGCTGAGTTTGTATGTGGACTTGCAAAGTGTAAAACTGGAAATCCTAACGCAAAAGTTTTGAAATGGGATCTGGTGGGGGCATTGATTTGTGGATGTGAGTCTGGACCAGGCTCTGTCTGTCACCTGTGGCACGAGGTGGGGGCAGCATGTGGTCGCTGGGCTCCCACCCGTGGAACCTCCAGCTAGCAGGTGTCAGGGGTCCCTCTGGTTCGGATGTTAAAGATTTCAAGGTTCTTGTCCCAGGTTATTATGTAACCTTTGGGAATCTGTGGAGACAGGGATGCCACCCACCTTCCACGGGAGTCTTCTTGGGATCCCCCAAGTTTGAGTAGACTCTATAGATCTTTTTTTTTTCTTTTTAAAGATTCTATTATTTATTTATTTATTTGACAGAGAGAGACACAGCGAGAGAGGGAACACAAGCAGGGGGAGTGGGAGAAGGAGAAGCAGGCTTCCCGCTGAGCAGGGAGCCTGATGCGGGGCTCGATCCCAGGACCCTGGGACCATGACCTGAGCCAATGGCAGACGCTTAACGACTGAGCCACCCAGGCGCCCCTAGACTCTATAAATCTTGAGTGGGGTGGTCGTGTCTCACAAACACCGGCATCTGTCCACCTCACAATAGTACACGCTCAGTACACACTTGTGAATAAACGGAAGAGACTGTGACACTGACACATTTTTCTTCAAATTACTCTGTGCCAAGTGAAATAGGCACTTAATAAAATTGAGCTGGTCTGACCAAGTACATGGTATAGTTGACTAGATGTACTTGTTAAACATGGATTTTTTTTTTTTTTTTTGGTTAGAAATGTTTAGGGCCAAAAGCATCTTCCGCACCAACAAGGCGGGCGGTGTAACCCACAGGCGGCCAGCCCTCGCCCCCGCGGGCTGGTGTGACGGTGCGGGACGCAGCAGCATCCCGGGGCAGGGGCCCTGTGCTGGGGCCGGGGCGCTCCCCGGGACGTGCGGGGGTGTGAGGCGGGGAGGCCCCCGCGGCGGCTCTGGGCCGGCGCCCTGCCGTGGGACCGCAGCGGGGTCGTGCAGGGGGCCTCCCCCCATGCTCTGCACAGGCGGTGTGAGCATGGTGCGTGTGCCTGCTGCCATACAGCACGACGTCTGCTGATGACGGCGCGTGTCCTAAACACCATCAATGCCCCCAAATGGCGCGCCGCTTTCTAGGAACAGCGGTAGGTCTTCTAACGTGAGCGTTACGGGGTGACGGGTCGGCTCCTCCACCCCCTTGACAAGCAGGTGTCGGCTCTGCCCCTCATGCTGGCCAGTGTCATCTCCTCTCTCCTGGACCGGGCCAGGCCCCCCCGCAGATGCCGACCCGCAGGGACCGCCCCGGGGGCAGCGTCCGGCCTGTGCCAACGTGAGCCGGAGCCGTCAGGCCTGGGGACGGCGGGCCGGGGGCCGGTGCTCCAGGACAGGGGGAGACGAGAAGGCGGGACAGCAGAGGGCTCCTGGTTACGGGGCCGTCCCCTCGGCTGCAGGCGGGGTGAGCAAGCCCCTGGGAGGGTGAGGCAGGGGCAGGCGGGGCGGAGGGACCAGCAGGCAGGACAGACCACGGGGAGCCCACGGGCCGTCCCGGCAGCCACGGAGGCCAGACCTCCGAAGCCGGAGCCGAGTGTGTGCCTCGCACGACTACAACAGACGGGCCAATCAAACCCTCGTGTGTGTGCGGGGGAATGATACGTTTTTTTGCTGACTCACCACATGCGAGCTTTATGCCATGTTTAAAGTCAGAAAGCATGGCTCTCTGAGGGATAAAGTCTGCCCCTTCTATAAACACATTCCTTCCGACAGCATTCTCCCTGCTCTGAGGTCTCCAGTGTGGCAGGGGCGCGGAGCATGACAGAGCACAGGGCTCCTTCTCCTCCTCATTCAACGAGTAAAAATAAACTCTGAGTTTTGGGCAGAGGAAAGGCCACGGTGCCAGGAGTAGAAACCTTCCCTTTTCAAGTAGTGTCTGGAGCCCCGAGACACGCCCTGCACTCAGGATGCCAGGAAAAGCCCAGGCTCCCGGGGGGGCGGCGGCCGCCAGTGCGTCCTGGCGGGTGGGGGCGCGGGAGCCCCGGCTGGCCGCCGGCGGGGGAAGGCTGTGTGGACCTGTCTATCACTAAGTCCTGCTCCGAGGTTTCACGTTGTGCATAAATCTTCCCTTACAGCTTATATTTGGCCTCCTAGGGTGCAGTCTGAGGAATTCTATTCAAGTCAAGCTGAAATAGGACCTGCCCCTTACTTTGCTCCTTGACCATTTTTGGTATTTTACTATAAAACTTGTACTGTCTGGTTTCCTCCACATAATCATCACGGGATACCAAAAAAGTCTATTTTCAGTCATGCTGTCAACGTGGAAGCTTTAAAAATGTCCCCGAGACATACATACTCAAATCGCAGGTCACTCTTTAAAAGCACTGCTTCTTGAATAAATGTCCAATGACCCTGAGTGGAGTCCAGAGCACAGCAAGGAGCAGGTTCAGGGATCTGCAGATGGCACCGTGCGCTGGCTCGGCGTGCCCAGTTGTGCACCTGCACGGGGCGGGGGGGGGGGGCACTTTCAAAGCCAGGGCCCAGGAGGAGGAAGCCTCAGAACCACGGCTTACAAGAGGGCATCACGACTTCATGGCCATGAGCCTACTTATATGGTCCCATTCGTGCCTCTGAGTCTCATGGGCTGAGATGTGCTTCAAAAACACAAAACTGAAGTCCTGGAAGGCATCTATACTTAGAAACAGGTGCAGGCCTCTGTCGGGGCTTTGGCCGGCAGCACCACCAACGGCCAGCAGCTCCCTCCGAGCCGGGGTGGCATTGCTGGCGGACAGGTGGAGAGTTTGGCCAATTATCGGCTTGCCTGGAAGGGTACCGCTCGGCCCCAGATTTCAGAGGCTCTCCTGATGTCAAAGCACAGCCGTAACAAAAGCACAAAGCCTGCCAACGCATCGCGGTTGCTCTTATCAGATGGACTTAAGGTGCAATTGTCAGGACCTGAGGCAGCTCAGCCTTAGCCGTCAAGGAGGCTGGCTCCTGATGTTTAAAAAATACGGGCTGTGACTGGGTGTTATGCACAAACAATGAATCATGGAACACTACATCTAAGACTAATGATGTAATGTATGGTGATTAACGTTAACAATAAAAAAATAAAAAAAAAATAAAAAATACGGGCTGTGTAGTGCACCTGCTATCTGAGAGTATTGAGATGGCCTATTTAACTGAGTTTTCTGGATAAATATTTATCCATTTAACACCCGACCTTGGGCCAGCTTCAACGGACACCTTTCTGAATGGCCCTTGATCCCGACGGCCAGCGTGGGGGGCACTGGTCATTCTTTTGTGATTCTTTAGATGCACTTGCTCTCTGCTCCCTCCTCTGTCTCTGCCCTAGGCTGTGATCTTCTAAGAATCCTACCCATCTTTTTTTATGGGAGTCCTCTACACAGAAGGTGCTCAATTTATGTTTGAGGGCCAGATGAAGTGGAAGACTCTGACAACACTTGGCCACCCCAAATGGCACGCGGGTGGCCTTAGAAACTTCATTTCTCTTCCCACATCAAACCTTTGGGGGATTTTAACTTCTACTTTTGCAGATGAAGAAGGGCTCAAAGCCATTAAGGAACGTGCCCAGATCAGGGGGGAGACATGACGGGCGCTGACGTTTGAGTGCAGTTGTCTCTGGAACCCAGTCTGCGCCCACTGTACCGTGTTCCAAGCAAGGCAACGCGCTGGGGTCTTCTTGGAATGTGAATACTGAAGTCGTTCTCACGCAAGCACGCATCCAAATGCCTTGGGAGGCTTGTTCCCCCGCAGACCACAGGGGCTTGTCCCCAGGGCTTCAGATCCAGCTGGTCCCGGGAGGAGACCTGAATGGAAACCCAGTGTAGCTTCACGTTTCTCAGCGCGGCGCTCAAGGTTATGAGCACCGTTATCAGCACCGCTGCGCTTTATGCAGCAAACACCCAGTCTACAGCATGGGCCTCCCCTCCATGAGACGGGCCCAGATTTCCAAGCCCTTCTAGTTCTCTGTTTTTAAAAAATATTTATCTTTTTTGTTCTTTGCTGTCAAGTTGTAAGCATTACTTCTTGCTTCCCTCCAGAGACATTCCTTTTATCTCCTCCTTTTTTCTTAATTCCTTCTAATCTTGTATTTGCTCGGGAAACGGACAACTAAGCCTGCCTTAGCCGTCTGGCTTCTTGCCTTCCTCACAGACCATTGCTAAGTGTCCACTTTGTGCCCGGGTACAGCCTCATCCAGGGGCACAGGTCCAGCGGGGGCGGAGGAGTCGGTGACCGACCAGAGGATGCTGGAGCCACGGGGCGCGCATCGAGCTCGGCAGGGCAGGCCGACGGTCGGGAGGGGCACGCCCAAGAAGGTGAAATTGGGCCAAGTTTTCAAGCATGCTTTGGAGACAGTCAGGGAGGGAGGCGGGCGGGAGCTGCGAGAAGCAGTCAGGGAATCAGAAGTAACTAGTTAGAGCTGGCTGGTGACCTCGTTGGACGAGTGAGAGACGACCCGAGGCGCCCACCTGAGAACTCGCACCGGGCGGCCCCTCAAGGGTTGAAGTCGCTGGTAAAATTCCCTCAGGACAAGGGATGTGTCCTGATGCACAAAATCACAGAACTGGGTACTTGCCAGGAGTCCACCACTGCCTCTCCCCATTTTACTAAGGTGGCCAAACTCCCGGACGGAGTTGAGAACCGGCAAACTGTCAAGGTGTCGCCGTCTCCAGGGTCCTCCTCCTGCCCTCTTTTCCGTGGGCTCCTCTGTAATTTATTTATGCTTATCACCTAATTTGCATGTTTGCAGGGCCACCCGGCCCCTTTTACATAGTTTCCTAATTTTCTTTTCCTTCTCACAAAGTGGGCCTCGGGGCGAACATGCTCTGCTGTTGGGATCATTCTCACTTGTGCATCAGCGAAGGGATGGGATGCTCTGTCGTTAGAGTCTGGGCACACATTCACCGCACGCAGCACCCCCTTCGCTTGGAAGTGCGTCAGCTTTCTGGGGGACCGTGCATCAGTTTGCACGGTGGCGTAGTTTGAAAACAGCTAAAGTAAAATAGTGACAGATTGTTTCCCCCTGTTAACTTCCTGGTGTACTATGTTTATAAAACCTTCTACAATCTAAAAAGCCAAGAGGAAAAATATCTACTCTGGACCTGATATAAACCTATGAATGTAGTTCTCATGACCCATAGGCACTGTGGCATAGTGTAAACCGAAATGTAATTTATCAACCGAAAATGTAATTAGTTTCTGAATCCATACGCGCTCTTGGAGGGAAACTCAGTGAAGTATTACCTTCCAGGATTCAGAGATCTCCTCGCTTCCTGCCATCCCCCACAAGCACTGAAAATAGCAGGTACGGCAAAGAAAATCAAGCAACAAGAAAACAATGAGTTTCGTATTTGTTTTTTTTCTGGATCTTGTTTTGACATTACCTTCCATAGCTGGAGAAGGCCAGCATCCTTAGCACGGACACCGAGAGCGCAGCATTATCACCCCAAAGTCTGAGCAAACAGTTTCCTAAATAAACAAGGGTTTTTTTTTGGTAATGTGATGCAATCAAAAGTGATGTTTACAAGAAAAAACCCAGTGGAGTTGATTCTCTGCCAGAATCTTATGGTTGAAATTAGATAAAATCATCAGTGGAATTTTGTGTACATATTTTAAACAATAATATCCATAACTCAGAGTGAAACTGTCACTCAACCCCCATTCTGAACCCTATCTTTTGAGGTTAACATAAACAGAAATCTATTACCACTGAACTGAGTATGAATCTTTAGAAAAATTATCTGCAGATCATTTTTCTGTTATTCAAAGTGTACATTTTAAATAGGAAAAATGTGTAATTATTTTTGACCTCCTTGAAAAAAATTGCTTGGGAAACAATAAATTATTCACTCATTAAAGTCAGCAGCTGGGGCTCCTAAAGGCAGAAATGCAAGGGGCTGTTTTGTTGTGGTTATCGACTTCTTTTATTAATGTTCCTTCCTGATACTTGGATCAGATGGAAGGAAATCACTTATTTGTTAACATGGTATTTAAATCTTAAATTGTTAAAATTTAATGTTAAAATGTTACCCTGTTTAAGTAATATTTAGTAGAGTCTTCAACTTTGCTTACTTTGTACAACACTGTATTTACTCTGTGTAAGTCTTGGTACAGGGTTTATGCACAGAGTTACCACAGATAAATGCTGCTTTATTTGTGAGGTATCTAAGGAAAGAGATGATTCATGCTCTCTGCTCTGCAGCACCTGTTTTGATACTTGGCTCATCAGCGGTGCTGTGATTCATTTCTCTCTCTCTCTGGGGAAGCGAGCAGAAGATGGGTGCGCATTGTTCTGTGAAAACTCCAAGTCTCATGTTTTCCCCTCAAGTCTTTTAAAATGTGCTGTGGAAAGAATGTATCCCACTTGGCTCGGCAGCGAGGATGCTGCAGTGCCACGCAGCTGTTTCTGAGAACAAAGGTCCTCCACTATGTCATCACACCGTAATTGCTTGGTTGGAAGGCATTTGGAGCGGAGATGGGTTTAGCAATGCACCGGAGAGGTTTTCTCCCTGCGTGCATGCTTCGATGCGTGCCAGCCCTCTTAGACCAGCCAAGCGGCTTCCACGCCCGCACCGTTAGCGTGGCTCCCCAGCAGCAGTGCACAAAGGAGCCACGAGCCACACAGCGGTCGCCATGCCCTAGTTCGCCCACATCTGCCGCCCCACTGAAGCACGTTCTAATCCCGCGTGGCATCAAGCTCCTGGAGGAAACACGACGCAGCAGAAGAAGAGCTACTACAAAATCTTGGTATGGGGCCAAGAGTCATGATAATAATGGTAAGCTGACGGTGATGTGCGGGCCCTTGGCTCACCCCACTTATCCCTCACACCTCTCTGGGGTGCCTACCATGATCTCTGTCTTAACGATGGGCCCACCAGGGCCCTGAAAGGTACGCACTTGCCTGCCCCCCATGGCTGACGGCGGGTGACTCAGATTCCAGCCCAGGCTGGGTCCAAGGACGGACCTTTGGGCAGATAAGTGGATTCCCGGATGCAAATCCCAGCTGGATTAAGAAGGCTTGATTATCTGGGACTCATTTTCTGGCCTGTCCTTGAAACGGAGCCCTGTCAGGTGTTTGGAGCAATCGTGTTCGGTTGTGGGTGGGGGTCACTCATTCCAAGGACTCGGGGCCAGTAAGACATGTGACAGGTGTCAACAGCTTGTCACCCTTGATGAATTGGCGTAACCATCGTTTATTTCCCTTCAGGAATGACGGCACTTTCATTTAAAAAAGTACTTAGTTTTTCTAAAGAATCTATGGTTATTCAGATGTCTATGTGACTAAGGCTGGGGTTGGCTTTGGTTCTGCTGGGGAGGGCACATCAAGGGAAGGGGCACCAGAAGCACTGGTAAAGAAAATCCCTATATTCTGAAATTAAACACACACACACATGCACACACGTGTGCGTGTGCGTGGGCAGGTGCAGGTGACGGTCTTACCTCTAAGGTAGTAGTGCGAGAATCCAACAAGTTAGCACATGTACAAAAATGAGCATACTTAACATATTAACATTAAAAAAATTGTTTAATAAAAAATCTTAAAGCTGTATAGACGAGAAACTATAATCAGTGTGGATTTTGGGCAAAGGCAGGGGAGGAGCCCCCCTTCTAGCAGATCTCCATGAACCGAGGAATGATACTAACATGGGATGTCCACGCTGCTGGAGAAACAAAAGACCTGAGTAAGAAACACGATCTGCTTCACCCCATCCTCAAAACGCCCCAGAAGATTTCTTTCAAAATCTGCCTTTTAAGAAGCCCATGGGGTTCATACACTCTGACTGAACGCAGATCTCCCCCCGCAGGCTGAGGGCCTCGTATAACTTGGTCTTCAGAGAAGTTTCATTAATCGGTAACCCAGACACCATGCAAGCACAGAAGGTGTGAGGAAGGCACCAAGGAGAGCCAGTCTCTTCCGAGCCAGAGGGGCGCGGAGGCTGGGCGGAGGGCTGGCCTGCGACGGGCTCATCTGGTGGCTCAGAGGAACGCGGGGGTGACAAGGGAGAGCCACTGAGGCCGGAAAAGGGGGTGGGGGGAGGAGGTGTGCAGGGGGATGGGCAGATGAGGCTCTTGTGCAACTCTTTCCTTCCAGCAGATGCCGAGCTCGGCCGCGCCTCCCGCACAACCAGGACCTCTGACCCTGGTGCGAGCCCACGGCGCCCCCCACCCCGCACACGTGCCTCCAGCAGCACCCTTCTAGCCATGAGAAAAGATGCCGTCACACACATAGGAACCAGCCTTTGACAGCAAGCGTCCTGGCTCCGGGGTCCACGGCCCAACCGCGATGGCCCCTCCAGACTTGGATCTGGGGGCGCATCAGGAGGGCGGCGGCGTGCAGCTGCCCCTGCTGGGGGAGGTCTGCAAGCCCACCCCTGGCCACTGGCACTCAGTAGGAATTCAGACATTTGCTGAAACAAGCACAGAAACGAGGAGCAAGATGGGAAGGTCGCCAGAGGAATTCTGCACGGGCTTTCCTGAGCCCGTCCAGCGCACGCGCACGCGCACGCGCACGCGTTCCCTTCTCCAGGCTCTGGCCACTACGCTTGGGCCACATAATTCTGCTGTGGGCCACCCAGCGTGGCAGGGTTCTTCGGGCATCTCCAGCCTCCCTAGGTGCCAGGAACACCCTGTCCCTAGTTGTGACAACCGAAAGTGTCTCCAGACTTTGCCCAGCATCCCTGGTACTTTGAGACGCCCTGGTGCAGCCACACAAGACCACAAGTCCGGTCTCCGCGGTGCCCGTGGAGTAGGTATGCTCTTCTGAGTCACTGCAGGGACACTTCCAAATGCACCTGCTGCTGCCACAACCACGATCCCCCTCACAGGCTTTGGGGAGCAGCCAGGGGACAGAGTGCTTCAGTCTCCTCCAGACCAGCTCTCATTCGTGACTTTGTCCTACTGATCCCGACGTGTGGCTTTCCACCGTGGTCCTGTGAGACATGCCGTTGGGGCCGAGGAAAGGTACCCAAGGACTAAATGACTTGCCTACGGACAGGGTAGACCAGATCGGAAGTATTTTTCCTAGTCTTTCGGAGAGTTTCTACCTCTTAAATAGCATCCCAAGGCTGCCCGTAGAGAATGCTACACTCAGTACCTGCAGGAGCAGCTTTTATAAAATGAATTTTGTTACAGATGGAATCTTGCAGCAATGGTTTCCTTGTAAAACAGATCTTACCAATTATTTTTGTTTCTTGTAATCAATTTGCTTCAGTTATTATTTCTTCCCAGCTCTTTAAACCAACTTTAAAAGCCTGCCTGGTTTCTTGTAATTCTATAGTCTTGTTCCCTCCTGGGGAAGCTTCTGGGATGCAGGAGCCCGGGAAGAGGTCCTTTCTAGACCCCAAAGTCTCTGAATTTGTTCCATGTCTATTTTCCTTTGGACACTACTTTTTTCCTCTTGTCTCTATTTCCTGATGTCTCTGTTTCATTTGCAAACTCTGTGATGAGCAAACCCCTGATACTTATCCTTACAAGAGTAAGACCCAGTAGAAACAGAGGCAAAATCAAAGATGCATGCATCTCCCTTTTAAACAGAGAAAACAGAAAACACTAGTCCCAGGGAACAGAGGCCTGATGAAGTCTGTTGAAATTCTCTATTTCACACTGTAGTTTGATACAAGACACCTGGGCCATCCCCTCTGCCAGAGTCATCGAAAATGTGACAGCAGTTGTAATGTTCTTTTAAGATGTGCTCAGGCCTCGGACGTTCCCACAAGCCCCATTTGTTCTTTCTTAGAGCAGACCTTTCTCTATTCCAGTCTGGGTTTTGATGGCTAATAAGAAAAACATTTCGACAAAATGCACTTTTTTTTTCAGCCAGAAAAGTTCTGCAAAGATAAGCTTTGTCAAAAAACACTGGCAACATGTTTAAATTATGTCTGAATAAAACCATTAACTATAAATTATGCTAATTTTTAGGAAGCCTGGGTTCAGATGATTTTACCTCTTGGACATGTTTTCTATTACTTGAATTTTTAGTCTTGTTTTACCAAATTGAGCTCAACGTCATGAATCTCTCCATAACTGAAGCAGGAAAATGTGGGTGTGTGTGAGCGATTCTCTAAAGAGGTGGCCCCAGGGCTTATTTTGAAAAGCTTCTCCTATGGTCACATAATTTCAGTGGCCCCACCAGTCCCATCCTCCTGATGGCACTGTCTTAACTGGAGGGATGTTCACCCATACACCCAGCCACCCCAGAAATCCAGGTGACTTACATTTTATGTGATAACGAGGACGTCAGTTGTGGAAGCTCTGGGGAGAAATAACATGCCCACGATAATGTCCACCTTTTGTTGAACCTGCCAGACACTGAACGAGGCATTTAAGAATTTTACCTCACTGGAACTACTTCACATGGGCACTCCTATCTTATTTCACAGACGAAGAAACTGAAGGCCAAGGAATAAATGTGAGTCCCCCATAGTCGAGAGACAGAAGTGGTAGAGCTGGACTCTGACTCCAAAGTGAAGACTTCTACCTGCTTTCTTCCTCCTGCATACCAAGACCATGTTACATCGTACAGCAAATTCCGCAACCCTTCAACACCACATTTTCTTGTACTGCAGAATGTCTCCCATATTCCCCTTGCGAGTAGGTAGGTTCTAAAGTGAAAGGGCCTAGAAAGAACGGGGCTTAAAACCAGGGGTTATATGAATTAGTTTTGGGACCGAACAAGCCTCCAAGGATGCTCATTGGCAGAGCTATTCTGTGACCCCTGGATATACTAAGAACGTCCTGAAAAACTTCCAGTCCATTCAGGGGGTTCTCGAACTTCAGGAATGTTTCTGAAGAGGGCAGGAAACCACATATTTAATGAAGCTCTGGCGGTACAGTGAGGACAAGGTTACAGGGGTCAGGTGGGGTAGGCGGACACAGAGATGAGTAGGAAGGTGGAGCCGAATGGGAGCAGAGCAGTTGGTGTTGAAAAAAACGAGGAGAACATTTGCCATATTTGGAGAGCCTTCTGGTTTTCAAATAGGAGATCTGCCAATTCATGGAACAGAGCTGCCTCCAGAGGAGAGGAGAGAGAGGATAAATACAAGCAGATGGGGAAAGGATGGATTTTTAATTTACAAAATTGTGGCTTTATATATTTTTGTTTCTTCTCTGGCTTAGTGGTTTTGTTTAGAAAAAGAAATAGTTGATGCAGAAATTATAGGTTGAGAAAGAAAAAATAATTAGGAACAACTGAGTTTCAAATGTGCAACATCATACTCAGATTTTTTTTTAAAAGATTTTATTTATTTATTCATGAGAGACAGAGAGAAAGAGAGAGAGAGAGAGAGAGGCAGAGGGAGAAGCAGGCTCCCTGTCGAGCAGGGAGCCTGATACGGGACTCGATCCCAGGACCCTGGGATCATGACCTGAGCCAAAGGCAGATGCTCAACCATCTGAGCCACCCAGGTGCCCCCATCATACTCAGATTTTAAAGGGGGACCTCCAGGAGAAGTCAAGAGTGTGGGTTTTGGGGCCGGAGTCTGATTTGGTTTCCTCAGTGCCAACGATGAAACTTTGGACAGGTCACTTTCTTGTTCTCAATTTGATTTCCTCAATGTACACCAGGGGCCACATCACAGGCTCTTGTGAGGATTGTGAATTAATGAATGCAAAGCAGTGGCAAGTACCTCACCCACAGTTTGCTACCAGGAAGTGCTAGGCACCATCATGGCGCCCGGTGACCCAACTGGGCACCATCTTCTGTTACCCTTTAATTCACAGCAAGTTCTAAGATGGAACAGGATATAATTGTCATATTAATAAAACTTTGGTTCAACTGAAAACTCTCAAGCTGGTTAATTTGAGGAGTTATTCCAGGGTTCTTAGTCTACGCTGTAGATATGCAGAATCTGACTATGACTGTCAAGTACTATGTTATCTCCTTGAAGAGCTGTAGAATCCAAAAAAGAGTAAAAATAGAATGGATGCTCACCTTAGCACATGTCTCATCAACTTACAGTTAAAAAGTAGTAAAAAAAAAAAAAATCAGAGGTAGGACGAAGCCAATTTAACAGATGCTGAAAGATGGTGGTATTAAGATGTGACAGATTTTCATACAAAATTCAGCAGAGTTAGATATAATTTCAGGGGTACCGCAGATTCCCAGAGTCCTCAAGCTCTGCTACCGGAATATTTCTATCCTGTGTGCACAGCTGAGTATCTGTGAGCCGTGGCTCTATCAGAAGGCGTGTTCCTCAGCATGGGAAATACCCTCAGGGTGTAACAAAGCCACACAAATAAGAGTGGAGCCTTGTTTCAATCCTACATGTTACAGAATTTCTTCGTACAACGCTTTGACTGGAATGGCTGCTTCAAATCTGTTATTAGCTGATCCCATTGGGAGGAGTGTTCTAGGAGATATTTCAATTCTTACTATTCAAAGCAAAGAAGTCTAATATTTCACTACCTGGAACGCTTTACAATGGACACTCCATGAAGGTAAGATAAAATATGTTCTTGAAAATGTACTAGCTACCAAAAGTCTGATTAAATATCAAGGAAGGTCGAGAAGGCTACCATGTGTGGAACATTTTCCCACCTACAAGATGCTTTTGCAACATACTGGTGTTGGTTGGGTGGCAAGTGTGAGGGGATCCTGAATCCATCTGGGTAACTCTGCAGCCCAAGTGAGCTACTGAAGTAGAACAGGTCCCCCAAATGAGTGAGAGCATTGGCAGGAAGAACTTACAGTTAGATCATTATGACTTTGTTAATTGCAAAAATAGGTAGCGGACATCCCACCTCTGAGAAATACTATGTGTCCAAAAATAAATGTTTAGTCACTAAACCATATGGCTATTCAAAAATGGGGTAGATCATTCCACAGTGGCCAACATACAACAGAACCCACACCAAATTTTGGAAATAAAACCATGTGAACCAGAACAATAATCTTCCATAACAGGCATTGTGCACGCCCCAGACAATGGGAAATTTAGATGCATAAACAAAAGACAAACAATAAAGCCTGCCAAGAAGGCATAGGAAACACCTGCTATGTGTAAAAAATGGAACAAGATACTAATGATTATTTCATATGAAGATTTTAAAATCATATATATATACATATATATATATGCTTTGCTATAGTGACCACAAGATGGGATTTAAAGCACTGCAGAAAAATATCAGTGCAAAAATAATTAGTTTAAGTAGGAAATTTTGTCTTTCCAGGTTTCTCTATTGGCAATAGGACAAAAGATTGTTATAGATGGGGAAAAAAAACCTTACTTGCCTTCCAGAAATAGCTCATGTTAAAAACGAATCACAGTTATATCCAAACAGTAAGATGCGTCTGAATTGGAAACAATAGCATAACACTGATGATCTTGATTGAAACGATAACATGGGGCAAATTCCCCAGGAGCAAACTACATGGAACAGCACTTCTTCCTTCCTTGCCCTGACCTGTTGGAAGGAGACTCCCAGATTCTGAAATAGCTCACAATCCACAGGGAGGTAAAATGGGTCAATTTGACTTGGTCTTCAGAGACAGAAATGTCATTTTTTTCTAGGACAAAAATGTCCGTTGAGAGGTTTTGGGAAAGTGTTTCTCCTGGTGCGTGACCCCACCCTGTGGCAGGACCTGTGCCCCTGCTTTCAAAGGAACCACCTCCACGGTACTCCGCGGGGCCCCAGGGTGTCTGGCTCCGGGAAGTCAATGGCACCATTGTCAATAACTTCTTGAAAGATCCAACTGTACATGTTTCTTTTATGTTCTAAATTTCTGTGAAATACAGTAAGGACACTTGGAAACTCCCAGAGTGGGATGTCGCATCCTTCTCTAAAAACAAAGCAAAGGTGAGGGGATTCCCCCCGGCTACTCGGGGTGGGAGTGTGGTCCTGGCAGTGCCCACAGCCCCTGCCCCTCTTCCTATCTGTGAGCCAACTTCCTGCTGGTTAATTCTGGGAGTTCCTGTTGACGCACGGCCAGCAGAATAAAGAGATCACTGGGGCATATGGGTGGAAATGGGAATGACACACTAAATTCCTGGAACAGTCAGAATCAGGCCAGAGGAGATAAGTTTGATTCTAGAGTTCTCTCCTAGGACAGTGACCCCTCCTCATGTCTCCTAAAGAATGGGATATTCATGTCCAAAGGACAAGTAGATCTAGAATACTCGCTGTTTTTGAAAATAATCAATTCTTGGGCAAAGTGTTTAGGAACATCTGGACTAGGTTTGATATAAAAACTTGACAAATGTAAGAAGGCAATAGTGTATTCTTATAAAGTTTGAGGGCATTCAAAATACACACGAGGCTTCATTTTAATTTCTAAGATAAGATTAAATGCTAAAAATAACTAAAATGCCATGTTGAGCATGTGATAAATGGTTTTCTATGATAGCAAGGTGCTGTTCTGGAAACACACACACATCAAAGATAGTATTTAATAAACCTAAAATATAGAAAATGAAAATCCATAAATATACATATACATGTAAACACACATGGGATGTATACATTTGAAAATCCTGGGGTTATTTATTGTATCTTAATTTTAAGGGGAATGATCTTATCTGGGAAACTTTCTCAGAATGCTCCTGTGACTGCCGGGAAGGGACATGGGATGGCGGTCCAGGGCCCTGCGCCCCCCATCAATGCCAGTTTCATGGGACTAATCTATTCATCCTTCTGATCAACATGGGATTTCCATTACTCATCTTTCCTTCCAAGATAACTGACATTTTTGAAGGGCACCCATTTTGTTAAATTTTATTTCCTTCTACTAAAGAAGTCTTTTTAGTCTTCTGGGATTAAGAAGTTTGTTTTCATCCACAAAGTTCTTTTTGTTTACTTCTTTAGTCCAATTATTCTACTCAAGGGTATGCAGATGGCCACATACCCCTTTTCATCAATGCTATCCTCAAAATAAAGTCCTAAAAATACCAGTGGCAATTAACATTTAGAAATCTCCTTTTTGGTTACTAGCCATCTTCATGGAATGTCTGTGTTTGAATTAGCTTAGTACTGGACAAATAAGAGAGAAAGACTCGGGGCAGTACACCCGCATGTCCCCCATCTCCAAGTCAGAAATGCTGGCTGCATCTTTCAGCAACCTCACAGCATTCAAAAAGCAAAATCCTGGATCGGGGTTCAAAAATTAATTCTATGCACGGAAGACCAATAGTCAAGAAACAAAAACAAAAAGGAACACGACAAAAAACTTACTGAAAAAAAACCCTGGATTTTTGGGTGGCAATACATCCCACGTGAGCCAATGTAAGAGCGTGTTTGGTAAAAAAGGGGTGACAGGATTTTATGATGGTGTTCAGAAGTGTAGCATCCAGATCAAGGGAGGAAATAGTTCTGTGCCTTCCACACTGGTTAGGCAGATGCTCGAAAGATAAGTTGACATCTGATGGCCAGGACTGAAGGAGGATAGGGAGAAACTCAGAAAAAGGCGATGAGGATAAGGTGGCAGTCTTCATATGAGTGATGGGTCAGGAAGTCAGGGGTCCAGTGAAAGCAACATGCGATTGTTTAATATGAAAAAGGTTAGGAGATGGAGTGCATTCCTAAATCCTGCTGAGATCAGTACATGTGGAGGAGAAGAGCTTTGATTGAGGGCTGGCAGAGGGATGAGCGAAGGGAAAGCTCACTGGGGGCAGAGGGGTTTGGGCCAGAGTGGCACGTGGGCACTGACATCTAGGGCATCCACGCTCGTGTGTACCAGCGGGTGTGACCAGGGGGAGGGCTCCTTCCTGTAGGGAAGCAGGCACGTGTCAAAGCTAAGCTTTTCTTAGGGGGCAGCTTCCTCGAGAGGTCTGGTGAGAGCAGCCATGGCATGTGCCGTGGTGCAGGGCCACCTTCCTAGCGCTGTGATGGTGGTTCTGGTCGAGGAACCACCCATTAGTAGTGTCCAGCAGTGCTCTGTTTGAGGGTACAAATTTTAGTGGCCTGACGATGGCTGACGCTCACGCGAAGCTATCCATACAGCTATGTATCGTAGCTACACGCGTTACCTTAGCCTTCCTGGATTCCAAATTAAACATCCTCATGCTATTATTCAGTTCAACCTCTTTCTCCTTGCCTCTAGTTTGACTGAGTGTTTAAGAAATGACCGTTTACATTTAATATGGTTATGGCACTAACAGAACTTTCTTCTGGGACTTGTGGAGGCTACTTCTACATTTCCAGGACATTCTGGAGTTTACCTCCTGTAAAACACTTGAGAAGCAGGCTGATGTCACTGCCCTGGCATTTCTTGCTTTCAAATGACACTCTTTCAAAGGCAAAACAAGCTCATAAGAACACCAGCTAAAGGAGAAATCAATTCTAAGAAAAATGTGAAGCTGGTAAGGGAACAGAAAGGAATATCCTTGGGGCTCAACTAGGCTTATTTTAGTTCTTGTCAATGGCCTGTCTACCACTGGGTTTCTTTTAAGTGAAGCCTATGGAATGAATCTTATTGTCTTGAAATTTTAAGTGGGCCTCAATGTTATCTGGAAGTCTCAAAGGAAAATTCTGATGTTGAAGGAGAGCTGAATTTTTTAGTTCAACGTTGAGTTAGGAGTTAGATTATTTTCTTATGCAATCATATACTACACTTTTCATTAATGGAGTTTTGAAGATGAATTCTACTCTGGACTTACATAAATCTATTCTGAGTTTTGTTAATTTTTCCAGGAAAGCCCTCCAAGACCAGAAAGGACTCTTGTCAGCCTCCTGTCTCCTTCCCTTCTTCCTGGGTGGGACAGTGGGGAGAAGGCTTGTCAACGTACTGGACCCATAATTCTATCGTTCTCTGGAGAGAAATACAAATATTTGTAAAATATCAGGTGTCGAAGGAGGAGGAATTTACCCCAAGGCCTCCAAGTGCAGGAAGCCTGGCCTCCTGTTTCAGGTTCTGCTTGAACTGCCTGGGCTCCTCCCTAGCCCTCCTTCTTGCCGCTGTGGGGACGTGGCCGGTGCCCCCGGCTCCTCAGGCATGATATCTGCCCCTTCTCTGGGCCGGGCTGCAGAGCAGGGTGTTAAAAGCAACGTAAACAGTGGAGAACTGCTTCCTAGAGAATTACAGAATTCTGTGAATTTTGTCCCATCTCGTTTGCAGACCTGGGTGCCCTCAGAGGCCCTGACAACATGTCTTCTAAAAAATCTGAGAAATGCTACTTTTGCTGACAGATGCTAAATATGGGTGCAACACCTCAAACTGATCTGGACGTTAGGGTTCTTTTGAAATACGAGCACTATCTTCACAAGGCTTTCAAAACACCATTATTGCCACTTGAAGTGTATTTTTTTAAAAAGAATTTAATTACTACCATGCAGAGCTAAAACATGCCAGCACTTTAATTTTTATTACAGAGCCCAAGCTCACCACGGAATTCATTTGTCCTTCTGTTTCTTTATTTAAAACAGACTTTAAGTTTGAAGAATAGTTACAGTCCTCACAAAGACAACAATTTAATAAAAAACACCAACACTGACAAGGCAGCTGAGGACTATGGGGCCAAAGATATTATTTACCCAGCATTAATGACTTCCATTTCATTTCCACTTTGTTTTGCCTCCCCCCCGCCCTTTCTGGTTCCAATCCTTTAGGAATTAGCCATCCCAGCAGTGTTTTGGATACAAAAACTTTGGTTCCTATGGTGGGATTTTTAAGGTCCTCACAGTGGCTCAGGAGGAAATGGTCATCAATACAGGGTCTGTCGTGGGTTACTGGGACAGCTCTTCCTGCTTCCATTCTTCTAGAATTCAAACTTTTAGGCTGGACACAGAGAGGGAAGGAACAGGGATATTTTGACCTTTCCCATCAGTGGGAAATATGCCCTTTTGAAGGCCTGCTTTGTACTTCCCATATGAGTCAGACATCGGACGACTTGAATGATTTAGTTGTCTACACCACAATGGACTAGTTTGGGTGGGATGCCAGAGGGCTCAGAATCACAGGCTGTTCAGGATCTCAGGTCGGGCAGCTTCTTAAGAAAATTTGGAAATGCTGAAAGCGGTTAGAAATAAATGTATTTTATGCTTACCCAACTGCCAGTGACGTACATAGCATCTCTGTCTGTGACTACTGAGGACAAGGGAGACTCCCTCCGACTGAGGGGGAAGACCATAATGCAGAGATGCGAGGGCCCTGATGCCCTTCTTCCCGGAGTAGCCCCGGGATATGCTCATTTAGGTGGCAAGTTCAAAAGGCCCTTCGGCACGGAAAACGTGCGCGGGCAGTGGGTCTGGTCGTTTCTGCCATTTTTCTCTGGTTACTATTTTACTATCTCTGGAAGAAAACGAAAAGTAATTTCAAAACTTTGCCACACGCTCTACTGCTTTTCTCTTTGTTACGGAAGCAGTCTGCTATAAGGGTACGTGGAGGCAAGCGCGTCTGGCCCCTGTAAGACCGCCCACCTGGGAAGCACTTTGAGATGAACTGCGCGGGCAGGTGGGGCGCTCACGCTCGTTCCATAGGAAGACCAATCCGTTTGGGACACTCTCTGCCCACGTGTGAGAGAAGACAAACTCAGAGCAAACATTTCTATTTTCAGAGTGGCTTTTAGAAAGCATATCATGCTTGGTAACAGCCTTGCTCTGGTCTTTTTAGAAATCCTGCAATTGTTTACTAAGAATGAATTGGAAGTGAATAAAACAAAACAAAGTTCTTTGAAGACTGGTGCTCTTTCTGTAACAGAAAGGGGAAACGCTTTAATGCTATACTTGTCAAAACATTCCATCAGGAGGTCAGAAAAACGAAGGATTTCTAAAGGCAGAGCTTTGGTTCGGTTTGGAGGACAGTAGAAATGCTCACTGCTCTTTCCCCAGTTTATCAGCAGTCCATTGGCGTCTGTGTGAGATTTTCAATCAAGACCCTACATCATTGCTGTCATCATTATCCCAGCTATGAACTGACGTTCTAGTTCCCTTAAAGCCATGAAAGGCCATTTCCCTACAACCGTCAACTCTGGACCAGAGCCCACTTAATCATTTGGTCACCACCCCCAAGGCCAGAGGCTGGCGTGGATGGCCGGTGTCCCCGCCAGTCTGCTGGCTCTGGCCACCACCCAGAATCCATGGGGAGCTCCCATGGGCTCCTCCACCCACTCCAACCAGCCGGCTGGCCTCGCAGGGCCAATTCTGTGCTTCTACAAAAACCACACTTTCACCGATGGCTTGGGGTTCTGCACACACATGCACAAAATCTGATCACAGTTTATGGTCAAGGGCTTGGGAGAACAGAGACCTGCCTAAGTACAGAAAAAAAGAAAAAAGAGTTTTCTCTCAATGCAGCTCCCTCTTCTGCTCAAGCTCTGACCATGTCTACTTAACGTTTCATCTGTTTAGGTGTAAATTCTGAGGGAAATGTTTGGATGCGCGGTTCTCTCAGAACGAGATAGTGCCCACCCCCCCAGAGTGACAGACCCTTCCAGAAAGATCGGTGGTGTCTGCGGCACCAAAGCAACCATCTTCCATGAGCCACACCTGGGATCAAGAGCACAGTAGGATTTCTTCATTATGAAGGAATGTGGCGCAGGCTGCCAAAGCAACTGTTTGGGTGTGTTTATGTGTAGTGTTAGTGAGAAGAGGGAGAAATGGAGAAATCCAGTAGGAAAACATTTAAAATTCTTCCTCTGCACTCAGATACTAAGACAGCCAACGTGTCCATGTCTCATTACTCGTCAGCGAACATGGACTGTTCCTGTCGGAAACGTGTTCTCTGCTAACTCCATTATTTGTCAAGTACCTGCCTGCCATGAGCAGCTGTGTCTCGGGCCGTTCTCTGGTGGTTGACACAACCACTTTTCACCAGTGACTTTCGTGGCTTCTCTTAGTTAACTGTGGGTTTTACTGGTAGGAAACAACCCAGGGTAGTTTGTCCTGGGCGTAAAGAACACGGTGATTTCCATGGTAATGTAGACACATTTTCTCTTGAAGTATTGACTTTCAACCATCAGATTCTGTCCAGAACGATGTTCTTTGAGTCCATTCAGTGACACGGTATTATAATTTTGTCTTTTTAGGATTTTAATAATGTATTCTTCCATTTGGATGAGCTCCAAGCTGGCCCGTTTTCTATCAAAGCCTGACTTGTGTCATAATGGTCCTTCTGAAATGAAATAATTACCCTACTGGGCTGGCGAGAGTGGACAGTGGGCCAGAGCGCCTGCCAGTGCTTCTCTCTTCTGCAGCTGCGCCATTAGCACGTTTCTACAACAGCGTCCTAAAAGCCTTGCTTTAAGGAAATGCTTACTTCATCTTGCTAGAAAGAGAGCGAGAACAGCCTGCTGTTCCAAAGCTCAGGGCTGGAGGACCCAAGGTCTCCTGCACCAAAGCAACTGGACAAGGAGTTTCCAGAAGGAGAGGCCCTGATCAGAGCTCACATTGGAAACACAAATTTCCCCCAAGAGGCTGCGGGCAAGGTGGAGGGTGCGGTGAATCACATTTGGCACAGACACCACTTCCAATGTGCCCTCTCATGGGTCTCTGTATTTCTGAGATAACATCCTTTCTGTAAAGATACAAGCCCAGCGGGTTGCAAAACCAGGTCCTACTTTCACAAAACCCTGACTCTATCTTGTGCTTTATTTCTGTCTAGGACTTGATATCCAGAATATTCTTATAGATTCACGATGAGTTCCTTGTCTCCCCTACTCTCCACTTCCACACTCACTAGAACTGTGATCTTCAATATGGTAGCCACGGGAGCTATTTAATTTGAATTTTCTTTAACTAAAATTAAAATTAAAAATTTCACGAACCGCATTTCAAATGCTCAAGTAGCCATGACGGGAGTGCAGATATAGAACATTTCCATCTTTGCAGTAAATTCTTTTGGAGAGCACGGGGCTAGAAATCTCCAAAAGATTCGGGATGCTGACTGCTTTGTTTACTTCTGTACTCCCGGTTCCCAGACGGAAGCCGACACATGGTGGATGTATGATCAGCGTGTGTCAAGCGAATACATTTGTTTTCAAATTCTAGTTGCCAGCTATGGCCGTTAGTTTTCTTTGACTAGAACTAGACCCCAATGGAAGGATCACCAAAACATGAACCTCACCAACCTCCCCACACGATGAGCTCTGTGACTTGGGTTATAAGTCACAAGCCTTCTCTAAGGATGTCTGCCAAACGGCTTCTCACCTCCCTAGGACTTGGACACAACCTTCTCACCGTCCCTGACCTTTGCTCTTGGACCTTGCCTCCCACCAGTGTCTCCCTTTGCCCCTGCTGTTTGAGGCACCCCCTGTTCACTCATGCACCCCCTTCTCTTAGACAAGTGCCTTGTTTGTAGATGGTACATGGTGCATATTTGAGCGTTGAAGGCGTGTCATCTTCCACGGCTAAAAGGAAGCTGGGATTTTCTTACGATGCTGGGGTTTTCTTAAAAGCACATCACTGGGGCACAAGGGTGGCTCAGTCGGTTGAGATCCTACTCTTGGTTGCAGCTCAGGTCATGATCTCAGGGTCCTGGGATTGAGCTCTGAGTTGGGTTCTGTGCTCAGTGGGGGGGTCTGCTTGTCCCTCTCCCTCTGCCCCTCCCCCCTCATAAATAAATAAACAGAAATCTTTAAAAGCGCATCGCTACATGTGATCTACAAGCTAGGTGGACACTGTCTACACCTGCTGGAATACCACCTTCGCTGCAGAGACTGACCAAGTAGGCGAGTTGCTGCAGCCCCCGTGGCACCAGATGAGCCAGAACCAGTGCTGTGCCCAACGCACTGTGAAAATGACCACACGATTCTGAGAGCAGGTGAGAGCTATGTGTGGACAGGGGTTGTAAGAGCCCAGCACACAGGGGATGTCTCCGCTCTTTCTGGGTGAGTTGTTGTCCTTTCCGGGCTGTGATAGCGCATGAAATGCTGGAGCTGGCTTCTGTGAGGTGTGCCGAGTGCGCCAGGAGAGAGCGTGTGCCTGGAAGGTCTGGACAGAGGTCTGCCACGGCAGCACCGATGCTCCTACCCACCAGGAGCGAGGCTCTTCAGATAACAGAGGGCGCCGCCGCATTGCCGTGGAAAGCCGTGGCAGCGTGGACCACACACAGCACGTCTGAACGGAGGCTCCCCGTGGCGCTGCGGGGCTCTACCCGGTTGTCAGATCTGTAGTGAGCCATTTCCATTTTATTTTGAAATCCTGGCTATTCGCATGGAAGGGTGAGGTTTATGATGGCAACAGAGAAGAGAAGGTCCGCTCCCGAGCAAGACTGCAGCTCACCGTGGAGGGAAGACCTTGCCGACTGCGTGCGTTCTTAGCGGCTTGGGGCCCCTGTCCTCCTCTCCCCGGGGCCAGGCCTCGGCTTCTTTCTCATCTCTTGGGCGCTGCCCTTCTGAGCTGATGGCAAGTGCCAAACACAATGAGTCTTTCTGCGTGCCCATTCACCTGCCTCCACCCACCTCCCAGAGTCCTCTGTCCACTCTTCCCTGCTTCCCCGTTCACTCGGCATCTCTCTGGTTTCTTTTGCTTTGATTTACGTTGTTGAATTTAAGGAATCTTGTGAGGTTAAGAATTATTTACTCATACTTTGACTCAGGTCCAGGGACCCACAGACTGTGGGAAACTCTTAGCTGCCCGAAAGAACACAACAGCTACACACAGCTTGTCGCAGGCTGTGGTCACCTCACATGTGAGATGCTCGTCTCTGGACCTGTGGCTCCCGCTGTCAGGCCCACGGCGGGGGGGTGGGGGGGGTGTTGGGCAAGTGTGGCTGGCTGAGTGCCGAGTGATGGGGAGACGCCCGTACACTCATGCGGGGGCTGAGCACAGAGCTCTGGGAACCAGTCAAAGTTATGGGTTCTCTTTCTCCCACTGCAGCCTGACCATCTCAACAATTCCCAACAATTTGGGCTTAAACAGGGTCTGGTATTTATCAATTTCTAAGATATCTGACTGCCCAGGGAAACAGTGCCCTGTGAAGGTTGACGCCATTGAAAAGTCGGAATAACCCATCTGTCCTGAATTTACAGTCAAATGCCAAAGGGTTGGGGGAAGGTGAACCTGCCTAAGGAACGGAAATAATGAATTAAAACTGACCTCAGCTGGAAAAACCTGAGACTTTCACGACCTTTTAGGTAAGTTAACAAGCAAAGACAAAGATGTCTCTATCTGTTGAACCGGACACTTTGCGTGCCCTCCTTACACTTTCTGTACTTTAATCTTGGTGTCATTCTGTTCCCACAGAAGTTCTGTAACAGAAATGAACTCTGATGCCTTCCATCCAATGGCCTTCCACCCCACGGAAGAGGGGAAAATACAAAACATATAAAGAAAGAAAGAGTAAAACGGATAGAGACAGGTCAGAGGGCCACACCACTCTGTCTGGGGCTGGCGATCGTCAGACCGTTAGTGGTGGAGAAAGTCTGAGAAGTCAGTTGGCCGACGTCCTTTGTGTCTATCACCCTGTGGAATGTTGGCAAATTAGGACTTACAAGTTTTAATTACTGCAATGTATATACACAATAGTTTATTTTAAATGCAGACCCTCAAACGGCAATGAAGTATTAATTCATTTCTTTCAAAAATATTTTATTTATTTATTTTAGAGAGAGAGTGAGAGAGAGAGAGAGCACATGGGGGACAGGGACAGAGAGAATCTCAAGGAGACTCCCCACTGAGCAGGGAGCCTGACGCGGGGTTAGACCCCAGGACCCTGAGATCATGACCTGAGCCGAAACCCAGTCGGACACCCAACCGACTGAGCCACCCAGGTGCCTGTATTAGTTCATTTCTTAAAGTTATGTTGAATTCCCTGAACAACTGAAGAGAAGGTTGGAGAATTGACCAGGGGGTCATAACTTGAGGAAAGAGGGCCAGACCTCCTTTCATCTGGCCCGTGTCCTTTCCCTCCACCCCAGCGAGTCTCCTTCATATAGGAGGAGGAACGCAAGTACAGAAGATTACTGCACTGGGATAAGAACTCATCCACAATGTCTGAAAACTTGAGTTTTATTCTGGACCGCACTGGAGCAGGTCATTTACCCCCCATGTCGGTGTCCTCCTTCCCTCCCGTGTGAACTAGGGGATGAAGCCTAGATCATCCTCTGTACTTTCCAGCTCTGGCCAAAGAGTGAGGAGCGCACACCCCGCGGGGCCACAGACCCTGCCCTTCATGCCTCGGCGGCTGGGACCATCGACCCACAGGCGGGATGGCTCCGTCTGTGAGGAACAGTCCTCCCCATGCAACAACCCACTGCCCACCCCTTAGGGCTGGAGAAGACGTTTCACACTGAGACGTTTCACACATTCGGTAACAGGAGAATTCATTTGGAATCAGAATCCAGAGCACATTTGTGATTTCTGCTTCAGGCCCAAAAGTTATCCAGTAACATAGAGTTTCTGATGTCGGCTGTCACCATGGTGAGGAGCGAGTGAACTCTACCCCGTGTCCATATAAGGCTGGGCTGCCCAGTGCTCGGGGAGCGGAGAGCTCAGCGGTGAAGCATTGCCGTCCCTGCTCCAGAAGCTCCGTGGGGAAAATCTGTGGCAAGGCACCCTGGGGAAGCTGTGGGAAAGAGCGAACTCTGCGCTCAGCTCTCTAACGGCAGAATCTGTCCAGCTGCTATTTTTATGCATTACATTACTTTTAAAAAATATTATCAATCCAAGAGTAGGACGGAAATAGCCCTGCCGTCTACAGGGACACATCTGGGTAAATCTGTTAATTAATAAATGTTTAATGTACATATATTGGGCTTGAGAAACTGATATGGATACTGTATCTTAATAAGCATTTGGATGAAGTAGACCCAAGCGTCCTAATGCAATGATACATGGTGTCATTTCTCTCTCCTCCAGAGGCCTTTCCTTACCACTCACGGTCAGCATTTCTATCATCTTGGTGACTGATACCCAATGGTACACCTGGGTCCCCAGGGCAGCCCCGGGGCTGACGGCTAAGACAACCCGAGTTGTAGCTGCGAGGCCCGAGCCAGCGTGGGGTGCTGGGCAGTGCGGAGCGAGGCAAACACAGCGGGGGGCCCCCCCGCCACCTGCACGCTGCCCCTGCTGGAGCCTACAGGCCGGGCCCCAAAGGGGGCCAGCATGCGGCTCTGTCCCTGAACCAACCACTCAGACAGCCGCCACATCTCAGCTTAATGTCATCATTACCTGGCTTAAGGGTGAGAGGCAAGTCAAACCAAACGGGGTTCTGGATTTCTTGCGTTAACCAAATTCACCGGAAGGTGTCCATTATCTACTTTACTCGGCAACGTAGAGAAAAGGTCTCAGGCTATTGCATTAATGAGGGCCGAGGGGAAACAAAGAGCTCCATGCAAACTTACTGAACTAGTGAGACCTAGGGACCCTTAGAAATCTCCCTCCTAATAACCGCTCTGAGAAGACCCCTGGCATTATAAGAGTACATAACTACGTAGATGACATCATCTATTAAAATAAAATATAATGCTAAGTGAAATAAGTCAGCTGGAGAAAGACAAATACCACATGGTCTCACTCATATGTGGAAATTAAGAAACAAAACGAACAAACAAAGAAGAAGAGAGATAAACAAAAAACCAGACTCTTAAATACAGAGAACAAACTGGTGGTTGCCAGAGAAGTGGGGGGAGGGAGGAGACAGATAAAGGGGATTGAAGGCACACTTATCTTGATGAGCACAGAGGAATGTACACAATTGTTGAATCATTATATTGTAGACCCGAAACTAACATAACACTGTATGTTAATTATCCTTGAATGAAAAAAATAATCAGAGTGAACCATCTTTACTGAAGAACAAAATTCACATAAAACCATTACGGGAAATGTTAATAGATCAGTTCTGCATTAAATAATCATAAAAAAAGTGAAAAAGAATAGACCCAGTAACCTTGTGCTCTGTTTGGGTTCTGTTTGGCTGATCACATGGAGAAGAATGCAGAGTCTCTCTGGAGCTGAATTCCCTCCCACCCTGGCGAGTCCCACAGATATTTGTAAACCACTAATTTATCTTCCTCATGCCCATATAAGGCTGGGCTGCCCAGCGCTCGGGGAGGGGAGAGCTCAGCAGTGAGGCATTGTCATCCCTGCTCCAGAAGCTTCGCTGGGAAAATCTATAGCAAGGGTCCCCGGGGGATTTTAAATCTCACCAAATGGCTTCCATATATTTAAAAAATATTCAATCCTTGAGAAATGCTGATGCATAACCTTCAATCAGCAATTCTTAGAGCATAACGTCCCCCTTCCAGGCAGAGGAACCTTGACGACATCAACAACTAGCACTGTCCTGAGGACTGTGGCTCAGGAAGGACCCAGCACGTGGGGACTGAAGCCTCCTCAGGGGTGATCTTCGGCATGGAAAGGACGGTTGGGCAGTCACACGGCAGGGAGGGAGACCGCCACATCTGTAAAGGGGTTTCTTATCGCGAGTTTTACTTATTTGGCTTCCGGAGGGGACTCAAGTAGGAGAGGGTGTGTGACATCATGCCCAAGAGGCCAAGCTCCACCGAGACGAGTCCTCCTCCTGCAGGGTGGGAACGGGGACCGTAAACACTGACCGCAGGATTCGGGCTGGTGAGGCGCATTTGGAACACCCACGGGGTGCTGTAACTTCTGAAGCGACAGGGACGGGGGACACAGGCCAACACCTCCCAACCACCTCTCCCAATCTGGCCCTGGACGAGCAGGAGTGCCCTAGGGAAGCGGGATCCCAAGGCACGAAGACTCAAAAGACGGTGTCATAAAACGAAATACTGCTCCCCATACGAAGTGGGCTTACACAGAGAAATAGAAACAACGTCTTTTTAAAATCAGTAAAGCTGCGACCCAAACATCAGCTTCACCGGCAACAGGAAAGCCCGTCACTTTGAACACATTAAACCCAGTATCAGACCGTAACGCAGATGCCGCCAGGTGTGCTGGCCATGATGGGGACGGACCTTTCTCTCCGACTTATCTGATGAAATTCGATACATAAAGGACATTTGGGGGGAGGAGTACTAATTTTGAAAGTGAGACTGATTCTCCATGGCAGGAGGCTCGTGCCCTCTGGTCGGAATATCTGTAGTGGGGGGTAGACACAACCATGCTTTCTTTATGTAATATTTTTACAGGATATATGGTTACCTATAAAACGCAGTTGCATTATATATACATATCTATTCCCAACGATGAACAAGAGACATGTAAGAAAGTTACCGTTCTCTATTCGGAGCGTGGTATACCTGGACCAAATTTTGCGTTGTGTAATCATTTGTTCTGATACGGAAGAGTACGTCCATATTAAATTTCTCAGGAAAGCATGGGATTGACTCCGTCAGGAGATGGAAGGCACTCCTGTCTGGAACAGAAGGCTACGGAAGAGTCCCGTTTCCATGACGCTGTGACTTACCCGTCCCCCCTTCTCGGGGTAACACTGGCAGCCCCCGCTGCAGTCTCTCCCTCCGCAGGGCACGTCGAACTTCTTCACGCCCTGCACAAGGAAGCACAAAGAACGTGTTATCCCAAACGTCGTCCTCTACAACAGCAGTGCATCATCTGCCGAGAGCGTGTGCGACTCTAGTGCCAGCTCTCTACTCAAAACAAGTAGATTTTCCTTTTTAGAGCAGCTTTGGGCCCACGGCAAAGGGTACAGAGAGTCACCCCCAGCCCCCCCACGCAGCCGTCCCCGCTACTAACGTCCCCCCCACAGAGCAGCACATTTGTCACCGTCGATAAGCCTACACTGACGACTCATCATCACCCAGAGTCCAGAGTTTACAATGGGGTCCCTCTAGATGTTTTACCTTCTATGGTCAATACGCCTTTTAAAGGGGCCTACCAACGCCAGATGTCAAGCTAGGTCCTGGGCCTCGAAAGTCGGGGAGAACATTCCCCGAATCCAGGGATCCCGGGTGAAGTGAGCCCGTGACACTCTGTGTTAAGTACTTCAGAATGAAGCAGAAACTCCAGGTGTAGGAAGCAGCCCTCATGCTTCTGGAATGGTGGGGGAGGCAGCCCCGAGGAGGGGTGATCAAGGGGAGCAGGACTGGGTTAGGTTCCATGCTGGGCCCCATCATACAACACGGATCCAGGTGAGCTAAAGGGAGAGGGGCTTCCGAGGGGGAGGAGGACCTTGCAAACACACCTTCCCTCCCCACCTCTCCCCTCCCCTCCCCTTCTCTGCCCTCTATGAGACCCAGTGGTTAGCAGAAGGAGGAGGGATGGAGGGAAGAGGCCTTCCTAAGTCTTTATTCGGCCAACTCTTTAATAAAGTAAGTGGCTAAGGGAGGGAGTTCTCTGCCTGGACAATCCTAACGGGTTCCAAGGCATTGCTTGCTCACCCTTGATCTCAGTATTTTAGGTAAAGGATGGACTTGGACTTTGGACTAGGAAATCTTCCTTTTGGACTGTTGACAGCAGGAGAATGTGAGCAGGAAGTGACAATCAGAATGGCCCTCCTCTGGCCCCTTCTGGATCAGCCCCGCCTCCCCCATCAGCATGACAGGTGACTTATCCAGCAGCACAGGGGACCCCTGTTACCCTCGTCACCCTTGGCCCGCCCAGCAGACCGCCCAGCTCGCAGGCACTGATACTCAAGGGACCCCGGACAAGGTTAGCTTCTGGTGCACGCTGAGCCAAACCTTACTGCGCAAGCGACACTCCCCAGGTAACAGACCAGTCCAACTTGACACAAAAGTGCATTTCGCCACATCTGTTCCATTCCCTTCTAATAGGTTTCAGTGACTAAACAGGATGGTCACCTGGGGACTCCCCCTGTTTCTCGTGCCAGCGCATCAGCCAGAATCTTCGCTGTTCCTGGCATGGTTCTGCTGCTCGTGTGTAGATGGACGCCGTGTTGGCTGGCCACCTCGTGTCCCCTGCTAGCCCTCCTGCACGCGCAGCCTTGACGGGTGCACAGTGAATGCTGACTCAAAACTCTCTGGCCAGAGTTTACCTAAGACCACCACGACTACTCAATGTTCTTTTTGTAGAGATGATAAATTCCTTTCCTGTGCACACAACTTTCTACAAGGGGGATCGTTTGAGTCCCACGTTTCTTGTGTCCCCACAATAGCCCTTTACCGACTCCACTATCTGATGCATCAGTCACTATTTTGAAGAATTCAAAAAAATCTGAAAATCCCAAACCAACACCTCGAAGCCTTTTGGATGTCTTGGTTATCATTTTGTGAGACAGATTGAGTTCCACAGTGTAAAAGTAAACACATTTAAAATCCTTTCATGCCCTCACAATATGTTTCTAGGTATTTGCCATTTTTTTTCATGGCTTCAATGTTTATCTATAGTGGGGCTCATTTTAAAATCCCACCATTTTGAATATTTGGTGTTTATAAATCCAGCCCATGCGAAGCCATCGGTTTTAGGGATTACCCTGAATGCCAAAGGGAGACATCTAGATGGGCAGCCACATTTATGCTTTGTATTACGTACGACTGGGGTGTGAATAGGGGGCTTGGCAGGTGTCCCTGGTTCACACAGTAATTCATTTGCCAGTTGTCTGGAAAGGGCAGGGGGACTCCTCAGTCTAAGGACTCCAGGGTAAAGCATAAACTCACATTCTCCATCTGGTGTTTCATAGGCTATTTTTAATTTTGATCTTAAAGGCACTTGCCAAATCCCTGGATATAAATCAATGGTTGAAATGATTTTATATTGATCTAACAGACTTTCTGTCCTAGATTTAGGATATGCACTGGACTTAGTTATAGGAATGAGTTCTTCATAACCTGCTTAAAATTTAATAGTGCTGTTTTGCTTTTGGAGCTGGGACTCGTAGGTCTGATAACTCCCAATCTTGACACGTCCTCGACCATGAGCCATGGCTTGGGGACCCCGTCCCAGGAGGTGAGGTAGGCCTCCCTCTACAAGCCACAGCCAATCTCCATCATGGAGATTCCAGCCCTGTGTGTGATGTGGTGCATGTGCGTGTGGTGGGATGTGGGGGGTGTGTGTGTGGTGTGTGTGTGTGATGTGGTCTGTGTGTGTGATAGCATGTGATGTGATGTGTTTGTGTGTGTGATGTGAGGTGGGTTGTGTGTGGTGTGTGTATGTGTGATGTGTGTATGTGTGTGTGTGTGTGTTTTCCCATCAGCATCTTACATCTTGCATAGCCTACAGAGGGAGTCTTACGAATTCCAACATCTACAAGAGCTGTAAGTACCAGGAACTGGAATGTCAGATCTCCAGGATGAACAGAAGTATTTACTTTATTAGGCCAGAGCATGTGTTCCAGACATCTCTTAGAGACTGAACAAATCTCAGACCTGAGCTTCGGTATTCCCCTTTGGGACGTGAGCTCTGGAACGTTCTCAAGCTACAAATGCCCTCCTGAGGACCTGGGATGAGGAGTATGTGAGCTGCTCTGTGGGGTCCTCTGTCTGCGTCCCCTGAACAGAAGAGTACTAAAAGCCTCCACCAACCACTGCCCATGCTCGAAGCCCTCAGGTCCACCCTGGATTTTATTGCTCAACACAACTCAGAGACAAACCTTGAGCCTTCTTGTCAACTCCTTAGTAAAGATGACCAGTGTCCTCCCACTGCACACCCACCTCAAGAGCCTGCTTACCACCCTCGAAGATGATCAGCTGGCCTGCTCTAGGCCTTCAACTTCACGGTCTCTAGGATGCCATGCTTTCCAACTGCAGCTCCAAGACTCCTCAGGAGCATCAGCTAAATTCTCCACGAGTTTCTCATGTCAAGTCTGAATTCCCATTGGTACCATTCCATAGAGCAATATTCCTGCACCCTGCTCTCCCCACGGCCCCCTGCAGCAGCGCCTGTCACTGAGCTCACCATCCCAACGTCCATGGAGGGCGTGCTGCTCAGCACCAGGGTCAGGAAGCTCAAGGTGCAGAAAGTGTCCGCTGTCACAGACCACGCTACATCCACTCAACTGAGCTTGTCTGGATGTCCTTCATCCCTGGGCGGAGAAGGACTCACAGCCAAATGAGACCAAAGATGTGAGGATCCATGCAAAGTGGAAAGGCCTACCACCCCCTTGAGCATGCCTGAATCTGACATGCATGGGCTCATATGTCCGCGCACCCACGCGGAAACCGCTCCCTCCCAGGCTCTGGAAGGACGGAGGAGCCCGTGCCGTGTGCCTCCCAGCTTGGAGTGGTCAGGGAAAGCCTTTCCCTCAGCTGCGCCAGTGACAGGGCTCCGAGCTCGCCGATCCCCTCAAACACGACAGCCACAGGGCTCTTGGAGATACTTTACCCACCCTCTCCCCTTGCAAATTCACTCATTCGTTCCTTCCTTCATTCTCCACCGAATGTTTTCTCTGGGCTGAGCACTGTGCTGGGCCACGGGTATAAAGTGGGGAACAGAGAATGTACACAAGTTGACAAGAGAACTAAGTAAATGAGCAATAAAGCCTACACACTTTAAATTACGGCAAGTGCCATGAAGGAGAGGTGGTCTGAGAGGAAGAGTCAGGCCAGGTCAGGAGAGGTCTGACTTAGCCGGGCCCTCTCCCTCGGGCTGTCCTGTGCTCTGTTATCCCTTATTGGCCTCCCCCACAGAGGCCGACCTCCCTGCCTTCCGACCTGAGGCCCTCACTGCTACAACCCAGGGGACGGAGAGCTGCCAGTCTCTAGGCCTAGGAAAGCAAGACCTCCGGGTTATCATCATCATCAGGGAATCAAGGGCATCTTGGAATGGAGTGAATTTGAACCTATTCTTCATAGGACCCCCAGGATGCCCCTCCATTGCCGGATCCCCCAACTTCCGGCCAGGACTCAATTTCAGCCCATCGTGGCTTTATGGTCCAGGACGGGCGTGGGGCATCTTCTGTCCTCCTTGCTCAATGAAAGCCACCTCAGTTGCTACCAAGATGTGTAACCACTTCCAACTGTGGGTCTAACTTCCCAACTGCGGAAGGAGTCTGACTTGGGGGCTTAATTGTTAATTCCTTCCGCAACTGACGAACATTGCCCCGAGGTCCGGTCCTTGGGTGCCCCTCTCCCGGGAGCTACCTCGTCCAGAGCCCCGCCCCGCTGGACTCAGCGGCTCCCTCCAGGATGGGGAGGGGAAGGTCGGGGGCTGGGAGAGCCTCGGCAGACACAGGGCAAAGGGCGGTAACTCTGCTATCACTGTAAGCTGGCTGGACATCCTACCAAGTGCTGTGGAACCAACAGGAGTTGTTTTGAAAAATAAATGTGAATTCTAAGTTTTGGGAAATAAGACAGAAAACGGCTTAAACATCAGAAGCACAGTAGACCAGGAATGCCTCTGAGCTGCCCCAGGAAGAGATGAAGTGGATACTTCTTGCAAAACAATGAATAAGAACAAAAGCCATATTGGCAAGGGAGGGGTTGCATGGGGAGAGCTCCTGGTGAAGATAGGGAGCGGAGAGTCTGAACAGGGTGTGCCTGGACACAGTGTCCCAAATGACCCGGGCGGGGGGAGGGGGCCGATAGAGGCAACGTCTGAGAGGCGCTCGGTCTACGTGTGCAACGCTGCTGTCTGGTCTGGACCCTGGACACACCCAGCGTGGCGCATGGATGCAGCCAGGCACTACTTAGGAATGCCGGCCCCACCTCAGATTTCCTGCGCCAGGACACGCTTTCTAACAGGCTCTCCACGTAGGCACGCTGCTGTGGCTTCCTGTGAAGCCACCTCTGTCAGTGGAGGAGAAAGGATACTCCCCACGGGGCCCGTGCGTTCCATGCCTAAAGAGGACATGGCATGCTGTCCTGGGAGAGTGCTGGCCCCCGACTCCCTCTGACCCCCTGCCACCTGCGGCCCATGCAGGGAGGCTCTGGGCACTGACGGCTCAGTCGCTGAGCCTCTCATCAGCCGCCCTGTCAAAAACATTTCAGTTCTCTTTTCCTTATTCAGAACATCCTTTTAGACCCTTCTCTTCTGAATTTTACCCTGCCCTGAATTGGTAGCCAGCATTGCTGTAATAATTAGAAATTCTAGAAATTAAGAAAGACCCAGATCATCTAAGAGTCGATTGGCAATGCAAAGGCACAGATATATTTTCTAAAACCTTGGATATTCTACTCAAGTGGAATGCAAGAGATACTGTTTCCAGGGTCAAAGTGGAGACCTCGGAGCAAGAGATTTTTTTTGTGGGGGTTGGGGAGATCAGCTTTTTATATGGGAATTCTTTTCTTCGGAACCGTATGTGAATCTTGGCATCATTACATTTAGAAAGATTTAAAAATACGTGTATTTGCGTGGACATTCAGTTCCACCTAGACACACCCAAACCACCCTACATGTGCGATCTACATTCCTTGGTGCATCTTTTGTCTCTGGGAGAACAGAGGTCGTGAAATCTTCTAAAGAACGCCAGTTTCCGGGTCCTTGAACCAGGCATCGATTGGGTTCAAGCAGAGACTTTCTTGCCTCGAGCCACTGGCTGTCCGACGGCAGGTACGGACTACTCTGCCGTCTCTAAATGGAATCCGGTTGAGTCAGAGTGGACATCGGCAGGAGCAGCTGCAAGATTAAGGGAACATCCGGTCCCATGCGCCGGTGGCCCGGCCTCTTATTTGAGCAATCTGCTGGCATCAGGGGAGCCGAGACTCAAGCTGCCTTCGTTGGGTATCACAGAGCATCGGGCAGAGAGGAAAGGCTTCTCACCGCCGCCCGGTGCGAAGTCCTCGTCCTCCATAGGTGTCTGAGGAGTGGGCCCCTTCAAAACACGGAGAAAACTGCTCTCCTCACTTCTCCCAGCGGCAGACTTGTCCTCATATTTAGGACATTTAAAAATAGGTTTAAATAACAACTTGAGTGCCAGAAAATAAAACACACAAAAGACTTAAGACTCTTTATGACAAGTTATTTCTGTAAGTTATCAGAGTGAACCATCCATGTCTGTTGAGGGAGCAAATCCGTGGATGCGGACCCAGCTTTCTGCAGATGTGAGTACTGTTTAAAGTCGATACAATATTTACAAATGAAAGAAAAAAAAAATGCTTGGCATTGTTCTCGAATCGCACATAAGAAATGAGTATTAACCAAATTTATATGAAGAAGCAAGAACAAAACTCATTTGTCCTAAAACAAAGAATATTTTGTCCTCCACATGTTCCAAGAAACGTCTTGTCCAAGAAAGATTTTCTAAGCCAATATACCTCCAGCCAAAAAGAGCAAGTCTCTGAAGGACTGAATTTACAGATCTTTTACCATTGGACTGCCCCCAGCATCTAACCCCAGCTTCCTGTACAGAGAGATCTTGAATAACCCATTCTAACAGACACAGAAGACAGACATCCCTTATTGCAAAAAAGTAGTCATCTTTCATATCTAAGGTAAAAAAATCTATACAAGTCTTCGTCTTTGTCACAAGTCCAGTCAAGCCCGACTTTCTAGAATTATCCTTTTAGTCCAAAAAGAGGCCAACAAAGAAGAAAGCCAACTTGGGAACAAAGTTCCCAGTACAATTCTATTAGTTTATCAAAACAGGAAATATAAGCCATTTCCGTACATGCAGCTTTAGAAATTAAGGAAATAATTCCAACATGGTATTAGCAAGACAAAGCATATGGCAGAGGAAACGCAGACCAGGGCCACTCCACACAGAACAAAACCCTCTTCCCTATAAACTGGGTGGGAAACCCTGGCACTTCAGCTTCCTTTGTTGAAAGCATTTCAAGGCGCCCATGATAGATGTCACTCAAGAGGGGTCCTGAGAGCGTCACCAGGTAGACGCAGTGAAATGACTGATGGGCAGACGCGCAGGCCCATCAGTCATTTCACTCGATCCGACGTCAGCGAGCTTCGGAGCAGTTGGGCCCGAGTCCCCGCCTGCCCTCTTGGGGCTGGGAGTTTGGGGTATGGACGGGGAGGCTAGGGCACTGTGCTGGGAATGGGAGTTCAAAAGGCAGACGGTGAGCTAGCCACGGTCTTCCCGCGCTCGCGGCCAGGTGAATACCTGAGGGATGGCATCACTCCTGCTGGCTCGCCTGCCCGGCAGACGTCACCGGGAGGCGTGCGTTGCGTTCGGTGGCTCCCCGGGCCATCGGCAACGAGCCGCGTCACTTTATACTTGCATACTTAGATGTTTTTACGAGCAGCGACAGGCCAACGTCTCCACCCTCTCTTCTTGGGCAGCTCGAGGTCTGGGGGTGTTTTCCCAACAGAATTGCTATTGACCAGATGGCCCACAACAGCCGTGCTCTCACGCCAGCACGGGGGTGCTGACCCGCAGGACTGGCTAGAAAGCCTCCAGCACGGGAGTCTGGCAAGACGGGGTGGGCCACTGGCAGGCACCGAGCGTGCGGGAGGCCAAGGCCGAGGCCAGACGCTTCCCCGAGTTACAACATCTACGCTTACGACATTTAAAGGAGGCCAGACGGCGGACTGCGAGTGAGCGAGGTGCCTAAGTCAAGGATGAGGATCCCCCGGGTCGGGTCGCGGGGTGTCTGTGAAGTGGGCAGTGATGAGGCCAAGCAGAAGATTCAGGAACACAGTTCGGGGCAGAGTCCAGGCAGGGAAATGACCTGACACGGCTCAACTGCACCCGCTCTGCACAGGATGAACATGCGGATGGCCTTTCGCCAGGTCTGCTGGGGGGATTATTCCAGGACATACTTGATGGAGTCCTCCAGGCCGCCCAGGCCCAGGGGTCAGTGCCCCCAGGCGCAGGCCGGGCTTGCTGGCACAGGGCCCCAGACCTAGGAATGAGGGCTGAAACCCAGCCAAGGCTGTAGGTTGGAGGAGTCAGTGCTTCCTTAGAAATACCTGGCCCAAGGCTAGAAATGATCTCAGAGCGTGGGTGGGCCTGCCTGCAGGTGAGGACAGGCGGCTTTCCTGGCAGAGCTAGGAAGAGGTGGGCATGCAGCTCCTGTTGCACACCTCTGCCTTGGCCACCCTCCTCCCCTCCTCCCCTCCTCCCCGCCTGGGCGGCGAGCGGAGGCTCCAGCGAGGAAGGCAGGCTGCCTCCCGCACACGCTGGCACGCGTCGGGGCGGGCGCAGGTGCGGACACGTGACACCCAGCCGCAGAGTGCAGGGGCCTGTGGCCTATCCAGAGGCATCCCTCCCGCTTCTCATACCATGTCCCTTCTGTAGAGCCACCTGGCCTCCACCCAGGAGGCGTTGAGGCCTCATCGCCGGGTCCCTTACTAGGTTCTGGGTGGGGACCGCGAGCTGTCTCATCTTGAGTCACCTACACGGGGAAGGCCCAGGGACATGAAGCATGAGAGATGTCCTGTCCAAAGCCCAAACTGTTTTCAGGCGTTTTCCCCGTCACCTACGGCCCAGATCATGTGAGTTCTGGTACCTTTGACGTCTAATTGCGGTGAACTTCCCGGAATCTGCTCATTATTCCCAGCACATCCACTGCTGCTCGCAAAACCTACGGCAGCACGCTCTCCGCTCCTAAGGCGGCTGAAGATGTATTCTGCTAGCAATTTAGATATGTTTATGGATCTTTTTTGAATTGGGGCTTATTCACCTGACTCCAAAGGCTGATCTTGAACCTCTTCCTGCCAGGGATTCCCTAGGTCTTGAGTTACAAATGAAACAGTCTTCCAAGCATCAAGTGAGTTCTTTTTCTTTTCAAGCATCTGAAAGAGTTCGTTGAGTTCTCCATAGAAGTGCCCCCTACCAGTCCCTCTCATGCTCCTGTGATGGCTCCTTGGCCACCAAGACCAAGGCTCATGAAGGCCAGGTGCTGCCAGGCTGACCTTGGTGCCAGTGCAGGACCCAGGCGGGGTGCGCCTCAGCCCGCTGGGCTTCTCCCCGGGAAGTGGTCTGCTTGTCGACTGTGAGAGCCCCCTTCTTGATGTCGCTGTGACATCAGGCTGCCACACGGAGCAATAATCCGAGAACCAATGTGCATGTCAGCTGTTGCCAGAGCTGCTGTACCCAAGTGCACACATACACGCACAGGGGGATGAGATCAGATACTGGACGCTTCTACATGCAGTCGCTTGACTGCCGCCCAGACATCTTTGGTGGGTCTGTCCGTAGACCAGTTTCTGGAAGCACTCTCCCTCTACCCCCTCCATCTCTCCATCCTTAGTGTAGACAGCCACCATTCCTATTTTTGTTCATCACTAATGCCTGGTGTCTCAGTCTGCTTGGCTGCTATAATGAAATATCATAGACTCATAGGGGCTTATGAAGAGCAGAGATTTATTCTCCAGTGCTGGAAGTCCAGTGCCTCTGGTGAGGGCTGTGGCTGATTTATAGATAGCATCTTCATCATCATCATCATCTTCTTCTTCTTTTAAGATTTTATTTATTTGAGAGAGAGAGCGCGGCCCGACCCGGGGGATCCTCATCCTTGACTTAGGCACCTCGCTCGCTCGCAGTTCGCCGTCTGGCCTCCTTTAAATGTCGTAAGCGTAGGCCTTGGCCTCCCGCACGAGTGGGGACAGAGGCAGAGGGAGACGCAGACTCCCCGCTGAGCAGGGAGTCCAATGTGGGGCTCGATCCCAGGACCCCAGGATCATGACCTGAGCCGAAGGCAGCCGCCCAGCCGACTGAGCCACCCAGGCGCCCCATACAGACAGCATCTTCTTGCCATGTCCTTACGTGTGGCAGAGAGAGGGCCAGAGAGCTCTGTGGACCCTTAATGAGGGTATTAATCCCATCATGGGGGCTCCACCCTCACGACCTAATCATCTTCCAAAGGCCCACCTCCTAGTACCATCACCTTCAGCATGAATTTTGAGGGGACACAAACCTTCAGGTCAAGCAGCTGGCTAGGTGGGTCATCATGTCCTTTTGGCGTCAGCCCTGTACTTAGAGCCTGCATCTGGCTCTGTTCACAAGATACAATATACTCTGTGTTTACACTTCCTCTGGTCCCCGCACCCCACCGCTTCCCTGCACCAGCATGCCTTGCTTCTAACACCTGCCCATCTGAGTCCTGTTCCTGTCCAACCACTGAGTCCTGTTCCTGTCCAACCACCGTTCCTGGGTTTTCAAGGTCTCCTCCTACTTCAACTCCAATCGAGTGCTTAATAAAATATTTTCCCATGAGGGTGGAATGTTAAGGATTTTAAATGCACTGAATATGAACACCTCTGGGTCCCATCCTCCACAAGGCACACACCTTCGTACAAGCTGTGCTTTCGGCCTGGAATGTTCTCCCTCCCGCCTTGCCTTCCCCATCCTCCGAGCTGAGACCCACTCATATACTGAAGCACAACAGCCACTCACCCTCGGGAACAGTGAAGTCAAGCCTGTGTTGATTTCTCATCTCGTCCCTACTCACTCTTTTTAAGTACGGGTATTTCTGGTAGAACACAGTATATGACTATTTCTGAAAAACCCTCACATTCTGCAAAATCACACACCAAACCAACAAGATCTATGGGAAAAAAGAGTGTTGAGAGGCAGACCACTCAAAACCTGCATGGCTTTGTAACCAGGACACTAATAAATGAGTCCTAATCCCAGTAAAAATAATAGCACAGTTGAACAAACGTGTAAAATTCCCAATAAGTAAAGAATTACTACAATAACTGTAGTGCTTCATCTTAAAGAACAGTGAAGGCAGTAATCTGACAAAAGAAGATGTAGAGAAGTGGTAAGACCGCCAAGCAGCAGAGAACACGGGCTGCGTGGCCAAGACTGGGAAGAAGGACACAGCAGGTGCTTTGGGGGAGGGGTGTGGCCCCACAGAGCCCAGGGAGGGAAGGCCACCACTTGGGCATCCTGGGCAGAGTTGAATTCTGTGTTCACTGTAAATCTACTCTGCCTTTAGCTATGCTGTTCCCCGGTGTGCATAAGCTCATGTGACTTCATCCTATACTGACCTTGCGGTCCTATTGGGCAGTGACGGTCTATCAGTGGGTCCGAGTTACAGAAAATGCACGCGGCCAAACAGACTCTACTTCAATATTCTCTCACTCGCTGCTCATTCCAGCATCATCGTTCTCACCAAATAAAGAAGACATCAGCCACGTTAAAGACGATTTTTGATGAAGGCTACTGTCACTCAGTCATTTTTATAGCCTTTAGGGATACAGTTCTCCATGTTGAGGAAAACAGCTCATCAGGAGCCCACCCATGTAATTATAGCTGGGAAGGAGCATCGGTATGGTGCACGCATGGTGAAGTCTCTAATGTTCTATTTAGAATAAATGCCCTTAAATATATGTGAACTATTATTCTGTGTATGCCCTGTTCATCTGGTGAGGGACAGCCCAAGACATCACTTAGGATATGCATTACCTCACACATTACCTTACGCCATTTTACTTATTTATACAGCATGTCGGTTCTTGGTATTCTCTGGCAGGGAATAAAAATGTGTATGTTGTTAGCGTTGGCAGAGGGGTCTAAAGTGAATATTTAACATTGTTCTTGAGAAACGGAGTGGCTACGTCTTCCAGAAGAAGATGCCCAGTTAAGAGCTTTATCTAAAACCCTCCCCACATGCTAAATTTGTGGGGGAAATCCAAGATGAACCTACGTGAATGAGAGAGACTTAGCAATGCTCTTTTACAATACAATGAGATTTCTGTTTGGGTGTAGTAAGGACTGGCCCAGGCGAGGCAGGTACTGGTTTGTGTTGGCATGCGAGGAATACCAGCAGTCTGTCTGGGCAGGCTCGAGTCCAGCCTGAGAAGCCTCATCTTTGCAAATTTGACAGCCATCTGAGTTAAATCACAGGGGCTCTGGGGCCAGTAGAGAGTCCACACCAAAACCATAGTCACTTTATGTACTTGTTGGCCTGGCTTCTGGGGTAGAATTTCTGCATTTCTGCTTGGCTCTTTCTCCTATGCGTACCCAGCCAACTTAATCACGCCGGGCAACTTTCAGAAGGTATCTATGCTCGCCTTTGCCTCTTAGCAGTGATTTAGGATTCCCTTGCTTGAGGTGAGCACTGGGAGAAGGTCTGTGAATCACGTCTACTCTAAGTCACAGCAGGAGCACATTCTGGGGCGAGCAGCTCCGTCTCAGAGTCTGAATGGGGGGGGCAGCACTCAGTTATCTGTGTGCAGATGATCCCGTGGATATCTACCCACTTGGCTATTGCAACAGTGACTTTCCTAGCCCACGCTTCTCTTGGCTCCTCAGTATGCGATTGGGCTTCGCATTCTTGGGTTCTGTGCTGTACACGCAGGGACCACATACCACAGTAACTGTAATACTGACTTACCAAATAATAATTTCCCCTGGACTAGGTTCAGGCCAAGTTTTGGAGCTTATCTCCCCTGAGAAGGCAACATCGGAATCAGCTTGCACACATTTTTAGGATGAGGGGCCGGTTCTGTCGTACTCATACTGGTGGATGAAGATAGTTTATCCAGCCTTTTGTCCTGCATCTGGAGCATCTGCAGGAGGATGGGGTCTCCCCGGGCCTCCAGGGGGCCGTGGTCCCATTTCCTGGGCTCTGGTCACATGTGCGCACCCGTACCATGTCGCACCTGCAGTTGCTCTCCACGGCGCCATGTTTGGAGGGACAGACCTGGGCTCTGGGCTGGCGCCCCAGCACTGTGCACCTGGGAGTCATCCCTATCCCATTTCCTTTGGTCTCCTTGTTTGCACACTGGGTAGAATCCACCATCCCTACCTGTCGGGGTTGTTGTCAAGAGGAAACTAGTTGAACCCGCGGGATGAGCTGACCCACGGCGCCTGGCACGAGGCAGGAAGGGTTTGCTGCTCATGTTCTTGACCTTTCTTTTGTTTCACCCGGAGGAGAAGAACCCCACCTCTCCTCACTCATGGCTCAGATCCAGGGATACAGCAAGTGTCAACATTTTCACTGTTTAGGGAGACTGTTGTTTATGGAGACACTTGAATGTTTTATGGTTTGCGTTCTACAAGCATGCATACAAGGCTAAATCTATAAAGAGCTTATGGAATTAACCTTGGAAAGGGCAACACTTCCACGTACTACCAATGTCTCTGAGTTAAGATTTTGAGAGGGAAAATTTAGTATGCCACTTCATCTTTAATAATGGAATTCTTTTTTTTTTTTTTTTAAATTCAGTGAATAGCTGGCATCGGCATAATTTAAGCATCTCAACTATGCTGAATGTTGTACCCAAGGTCAACCCATGAGTCAAGGTCACTTGGGACTCAAGCCAAGACCTCCTATTCTCTTTCCGTCACTATGAGCCTAAGATAAAAATTCATGAATACTGTCTGAGCAACAAGGCTTATAATTCCCCCAATGTATCAAAAGTGCTCTTATCATATTACAAACAACGAACATGCTGAGATTGTAAACATCCAAAAGAGTGGACTTCCTCAAATACTTTCAGTGATGTCATCTGGCCCTTCTTCCATATCCGCTTTTATTATGCTCCTGTCCTTTCAAAACAGAGTCTGTGCCACGGTATAACAAAGGCCAGGAAGTGTCAGGACTGTGGCAGTGGGACGACCTGGGAGCCAGGACAGACCGATAAAGTACAACCACCTCCAGAGAAGAAAGTGGTCCGTCCCGACGCAGCAGTCTGCGCGGGCCTGGGGAAGGCCGCGGTTCCACGAGGCCCACTTCTGACACCGGGTCTGCTGCCTCGAAGGTGAACCACCGAGTTGCTTTTATCAACAGACAGACACTCCCCCCAGCATGTCTTCTAGAAAAACGTCTTTCCGTGCCTGCCACCTGTTACAGACGCAAGTACCGGGGGTCCAGAGGTGACCAGGCAGGCCCCTTGCTCATCAGTCTCCACAGTAAATACTTAATAACACAACACAGGCTATAATAAGATTATATGCAAAGGAGCAGGAACAAGTGGGAAATAATTCTTACCCGAATTACTGTGGTTTTTTTAAAAAGATTTTATTGATTTATTTGACAGAGAGAGACAAAGCAAGAGAATGAACACAAGCAGGGGGAGAGGGAGAGGGAGAAGCAGGCTTCCCGTGGAGCAGGGAGCCTGATGTGGGGCTTGATCCCAGGACCCTGGGATCATGACCTGAGCCGAAGGCAGATGCTTAACCGACTGAGCCACCCAGGTGCCCCCCGAATTATTCTTTTTAACTTGAATTTCGATTGCTCATCTGCATTGTTTGAATGAACTTGCCTTCCTGACTTAAAGCACATTTCCGGTCCTTTCTACGTGCCAGTGTGGGCTGTCCATCTATCCCGATGCTCTCTGGTGTCTGTCCCGTGCCCGCCTCCACGGGGACTGGCTCCGCAGCAGACACATGCCCTGACTACGGGTGGAAAAGTGGGAGGAAGTGGCGAATACAGAGCCTCGGGCGGGAGTGGAGGACCCAGGGACGTGGGCATCATGAAGTCGGGGTCCGATTCCAAGGCCGTGCCCGCCACAGTTTCCCTCTCAACAAACACACGTGAGGCAGAGTTGTGCTTCTTTTCCAGCGTTGTCGTGATTCAGAGCTGCCTTCCGCCCATCACGCCGGCCTCGGGAGGAAGGTGCTCCCCGGAGCTCGGGCTCCCTCACACACCATCAACAGTCAGGCCTCGAGGTGAAGGGCAGCCCTTCATCCCACCAGTTCGCCGAAGTCTTTGCCCTTAATAGAAAATACTCCTCCCCTGGTAGCCACCCATAAACGTCTCCCAGATTCAGGAAGGGATGCGGCCCTTTGAAGTCCCAGCCAGGGCTGCCTGAGGTCACCCAGCAGACAGCAAGAGGCAGGCCCGAAGATGATGGGGGGCTGCGTGCACACCTGCTGGCCTGGCGCAGCAGAGGCTGGGGCTTGCCTTGACACCCCTGAACAGTCAAGGGCAGCAGGACCCCAAGACACTTAAATATTCTCTGTCCGTTGACAACTCTTTGTACTTCAAAATAGCCTCATGAATTACCGGCATGCTCTGCTTTCTCCCAGAACGGGCTCGCGGGGCTGGGCTTGTGGGCGCCTGGGCTCGCAGGACCACCCTTCAGAAGCTGCTGCCCATGGAACTCGGACATTATGTCAAAATTAGGGCTGAGCAGAGGGGCGCAGACCTGGACTTCCACCGGCAGAATCATGGCACTATTTTCCTTCCACATGACTGCTACCCCATGTCTTGTCCCTCCTCTTTATCTCTGTTCTTTCTTTTACGTCTTTAGAATGACAAGTCTTCAGAAAGGGCAGATTGGCTGGATTTGGGAGGCGCCTTACAGGAGGACGGTGGGTTGATGTGCGGCTACGTGGAGTCTCATCTTCAGGCGGGCTTGCCGTGGCACCGGCCTCGGACCAGAGGTCCTTGGACTTTAAACCATGGAGGCCATTTATGCTCTGTGTCCCCTTTTCAGCCACCCTCAAGGACTCGAGCCGTGCTTACGGCACCATCGACCACCGGGTGGACCCCCTTCCGAGTTGCGTCAAGAGCACCGGTGTTCTGGACCGAGTCAGTAGACTTCCCACAAAAGCAAAGAGATCTTACACAGCCTCACCATGTGTCGGTGTTCCATTTCTGGAACGCTTTGAAATGCCACAGACCAGCCCTACTTTGGGTAACGCGGGGCAGCCCACCCGTGTGCCTCGGTGATGTCCTTCCGCCCAGTCTACGGACCACGAGTTATGGCGCCAAGCTCAAACCTCAAACTTCTGGAACTGGAAAGGACTGACAAGATGATTAACTCTAGCGTATCCCAGCCTCTTTTTTACTGAAGACCGACTCTGGACTGCGTTTTTTGTTTTAAAGTCTTAGGCTCACAGATGAAGAGGATGTGGTGCTGCTGGCGACAGAGGGTTGGCAGCACCCCCTCACGCAGGGTCTGGAGCAGCGGAGCCAGTCAGGCTCGGATGCAGGAGAACCCGGTTCCACCCGCACGTCTCATGAGGACAGCGGGCGCTACCGAGACCTTAGATAACTGCCCACAATTAAATACCAACGTGAAACTCCCTGGAGCACTTGAACGCATTTAGAGTCCCTCCTACTCCGGGAACCCTTGCCGTGCCTGTCGGCAGGGTAACAGGCTGCCTCTCCCGCATCCTCTTTCAATGACTGAATTTGGTCCTCTTTTCTGGAAACAATGATTCTCTGCAGAAAAGTAGAAGAAAAAAATCCCAGCTCTCTGACCCACTTAAACACCAGTCACTGAACTTTCTTTGCGCCCCACAGATGCCCTCGCAAGATCATAGGCAAAAAAAAGGTCGGTGAGAAGCAGCCGTGTCACCTCCACAGCGTGGCCGGCTGGCTACAGTGTTGGCAAGGCTTGTCCCTGCCCGCCACAAGTCACTGCTTAGAGGCCAAACACCACTTTCTTCCTTTTATGGGGCACGCACGCTTCTAAAAATTGTCCTGCAGATATTTAAAAAAACAAAACAAAGCCCTAAACAAAAAAACCTAACTTCTTACTCAATGCACAACGTGACCTCCCAGCTAGAACACAGCAGCCTGGAGCTCTTTGCAGGCTGGGCCAGACCTGGGGAAGGATGGGGAGGCCACCAGATGTTTTCTTAGCTCTTGACTTCAGGGGACAGCAAACACAAGGCTTTCTTCCTCTTATGACAGTCAGGCGAGCAGGCAGGAAAGCAGATCGCTCCTTTCCACGCTGGCTAGTGCGTGGATTTCCTTGGCTACCCTGCACTTTACCCCTCATCGTTCAGATAAGCCAACCCCCTGGGGCTCAGCCTGAGCTTCTCAGCAGAGGCCTGTTGCTTTCATCCCCTGGGAGGCCAGGCAGCCCCCTCCCCAGGGAAGCCTTTTACCAACCCACACCACCTCTTCATGCCTCTTCCTTGGTCTTAGAACATGAGCGTCTTGTCTCGGCAGCTGCGTTCCTAGTGATTTATCCCGTCGTCTCTCTCAAGTGCACACTCCCCCTCCCCCCCAACACTGCTCTCCACCTTTCTTACGAGCTCATGGTAACAGGTGCCCATTGGTGCCTTCCTAAGTGTCTCAGCTTGAGCTCTTCCTGTGGACTATGTGTCCGGCCTTCACTGTCTGAATATTCTTTCCTCCCTTAAATTACAGAAGATTCTTTTTCTCTAATTGTTAGAATCAACTAGCGAGGTGTTTATAGACTATAAAACGCGTATAAAGTTGATTCAATAAGCATTCATGAAAAGATCTAACTTAAAAATCGGCTTAGAATATAATTGAGCAAGAGACAGCCCTTAGACTACATCTGAGACTAATGACGTACTATATGTTGGCTAACTGAATTTAAATTAAAAAGAAAAAACAACACAGCCCTTAGAGTGGTAGATGGCCCATTTGGAAATTTTTTTGCTTGTGGTTCTGGAGTACTGTAAAACCATGCCGCTGGCCTCATTAAACAGCAAAGCAGCAAGAATTGTTACTTCAAAGTTGTTGGTATCATGCTGTTGACTTTCCAAGTGTTTTCGTCGCGTGGGCCACGTTTAATCTTTGTGAGTACCAAAGCTTTATTTTTAACAGTTGAAGTGTTTGCTTTATCCTGAGCTGTCCTGAAAAATGTCTTGGGGACATGGGAACACACAGCAAAGCACAGGAACTTTCTGGAACTTTCTGGAACACGAGCATTTCAAATTCTCATGAACACACACCAGTGGTCCACAGGGGTCAGCCACGTGGAGTGGGAGCTTTAGGACCCGTAGGGTGAGGCTCAGTGCAGAATGTCAATGCCCACGCCTTCAAAAGCACCAGAGCTTGCCTCTCATGCTTCGAGAATTCCAAGGGGAACCTCTCTGACCTGCCGTGAACAGGTTTCCCTCCCGACCTCGATCCACTTCCCTTCTGCTGCTTGCCCTGGCGCTCCCGCCTGCTCTCCTCTTGGCGTGGGGCCGGTGGCCGGCTCCCAGCCAGGGCAGATGCAGCCGGACCACTGTCTGGGCCTGTCCGGTATGCTTGGCTCCACCGTCCACCAGCTGTGGGCCCTCACCGGCTCTTTTTGGTTGGGACACCCTGTTTTAAATGTTATTTTTATGATTCCAAATCACAGAGCAGTGCCTTCTGCACCAGACCTGGGATTTGCAATTATTAGCCTCACAGTGTTCGTGTCATATCCGGATCTACGGAATCAGAAGCTCTGAGGCTGCGTTATCACCGCATTGGGACCTTGAGCATGCATGTGTCGTGAGCACATATTACAGTCCTATACGTGCAGCAGACTGCAAGCACCCAGCATATGTCAGAGAGAGACACATACAGGTCTGGCCCGGGTCCCCCTTGCTTGCCCTTGGCCCCCAGAAAAGTCACTGCTGACCCCTGCCAGTACTCAACACCCCTGGGAGCATGTGCAGGAGCCCTGGGCGAACGTCCCGGGAAGGCACATACCACCCCCTGGGAGGTGACCTTCTGAGAAGCCAGCCCACGGCCTGATGTGGAGACCTTCCCGGTGACTGCTCAGGGGGAGAAGATAAACTGCCCTCACGTGAGGTGTCCAGAGCTTTGCGTGCCGAGATTCCGAGTTTCAGGAAGGCGGTGCTTGGGGTCGAGACTCTGTGTATGAAATGTTCAAACATCCTCGGGAAGGAAGCTCACGGGTCAGCTGTTTGCAGGTGACAGAGCTGGTGACGCCCAGGCCCCGCCTCCCGTATTCCCCCAGCAAAACCCCACACATGACAAGGGACCCATTTTCCCAGTAAAGGGATCGAGTGTGTATTTAACTCTTTTCCCCTCGAAATAGTTCTTTGTAGATAAAATGAGGCCCATCTGGCCGGCTAGTGGTAGGATCAGAAATAAGGCCCTGGGTCCGTACGCGGGAGGCCTGTGACCAGCCCGGCTTCCTCTGCAGCCCTCCAAAATGCATTTTATTTTAAGGATCCTATAAAAACCTACTGTTCAGCTTCATTTTGATATTCACTCCCCAGTTTTTTCTGAATTCATCTGTTTTCATGAATAGTGTCATTATACTCAACAAGTGCAGCACCATTAAAATCCCCTGCGTGTTCATAAAAGATCAGTTATGCTTGAGACATACAATCAGACATGTCATCAAAGAGCGTCATTAGAATATTTTCCAGGAAAAGAGGAAATGGTCAAATTTTAATTCTTTATACCAATGCGCCAGAACGGTGGAGAAAGTAATTTGGAATAGCTGAGGGGCCAAAAAAGAAAGGAAAAAAGTTTTGTTTCGTTTTGTTTTTGTTTTTAAACTCTGGAATACACACTGATGTGGACTTCTCTAACTTTTATTTTCATGTGTATCAGCTCTAGATAGAGGGTACTTTAGAAGTAACAGAGTGACAGTGTAAAGTCAGATTGGAATGACGTGCATCGCTAACAGGAGTTAATAACACCCTTACTTTTGCAAAGAACAATATAAGTGGGCACAAGACAAGGGATGGAGCGGTGGACGGTCCAGGTCCCTGGGAGCTGGGTCTCAGGCCTGCTAGCTTCCTTCTGTCTCAGCTGGGTACTGGGCTCAAGGACGGCACAGTGCTGGATCAGCCCGGGGAGGGCTAAGGGACCAGTGCTGGGCAAAAACACCGTACCATCCTCCCTCTGGTCTTCTCTCTTGTACTTCTTTCTACCTAATTGAGATGGTATTTTATATAAAATTCTGCATCCTTATTTTTTCTTTACATTACACATTCCTCCCATACTACTAAAAGCTCTTCATTAACAAAAACATTTATAATATGTTGACTGCACATTTGTTCTTAAGAGATCTTCGGGATCTTCTTGCCACAATATTATGCACAGAGATATTTTCCACATTTTCCAAATTACAAATCTACACTGCAAACAACACATTCGGGATCTTCTTGCCACACCGGGATCTTCTTGCCACAATATTATGCACAGAGATATTTTCCACATTTTCCAAATTACAAATCTACACTGCAAACAACACATTCGTTTCACTAGTAAACATTTCAGGTGTGTGTGCCGTGACCATGATGAGCACAGAGGAAATGGAATGCTCCTCAGCTTGCAAATGAAAACCTGGCTTTCACTCAGGCTGGAGGTGTGCGTGGAACCCCTCCATGTGAACGAGTAGCCGTGAACCTACTCACTTGTGCGTGGCCTTATTCGTGGTCTAAGGAATCATCTGGACACAATGCGAGTACACTCCAGGTGCACCTGGCAGCCGTACTCGTTAACGGTTAAATGCAGGTGACGTCTGCTGTTCGTGCTGCCACACAAACAAGCAAACGACAAACTAACACATAAACTAACAAATAAGCCCTTCAAAAGCGAGGTCACCCTTTGGGAATGTCAAAGTCAGAAGTGATGGTTCTTGATTGACTCTGCAGACAAACCTAATGGCTAAAGGCGCTCAGCTCCAAAATGAGAAACTATGCGTTCACGCCACTGGTATTTCTTACATTTCCCCACGTGCAGGTGGTGGACTAGGGACTCTGCGGCTACGTACCTACGCCACGTTCCCACGCTCCACAAGCTACCACTGGGACTGGGAGCTCAGATGCGCCACAGCGGCGAGGCACGGGGTTCAGCCACACCACTAACTGAACTCTCTGGGTCTCAGTTTCCTCATCTGTAAAAGGAGGATAATGTTCATTCCTACCTCAGAGCTGGTTAGAGTCATAGGGCTATTCGTTCTTGTGAAGGTACCTGGAGGGAAGGTGTGGAAAGCACCCAGCCTCTGAGGCTCATGACATCCGCTCTTATGGACTATTTGTAACTATTTCCTTTTTTTTTTTTTTTTAAGATTTTATTTATTTGAGAGAGAGAGACAGCGAGAGAGGGAACACAGGCAGGGAGAGTGAGAGAGGGAGAAGCAGGCTTCCCGCTGAGCAGGGAGCCCAATGCGGGACTCGATCCCAGGACCCTGGGACCATGACCTGAGCCGAAGGCAGACTCTTAACCATCTGAGCCACCCAGGTGCCCCTATTTGTAACTATTTCTAATCGGCCAAGCGGACGTGACCATGGAAAGGCCTTGACAAAGTACAGAAAACTGGCAAAGGAAGTCAGACATGGGAGAGACTGTGTCCCAGCGGCAGAACTCGGCAAGGTACTGTATCAGCGAGGCCTCGAAGGGCAGACGGGAGTCCTGCCGGCGGACACGGCTGCAAGGAGGGCGACATTCACGTGCAGAAGGGGTCACTTGGGGTTGGCAGGAGCACTGCGGGCTGGGGAGAAGTTCTTCCAGTTTGCTGGCATGTGCAAGGCTATCCTGGAGTGGGGCGCCTGGGGTCTCAGGGTCATGATGCTGAGCCCCTGCCTTGAGGAGTATGAAGGGGTAAAGGGACATGCTGATGGTCCCACGGGAGCAGATGTCCCGGGGACAAGGCAGTACCACTACTGGAATGACCAAACAGGGTGCAGGATGCAGCCAGCCTCCTTGCACTCAGGCAAGCGGAGGGCGCGTGTGGTCTGGGATACCTCCGCCATAAGCCATCCAAGAGAAGTTAGGAGATGTTTGGAGAAGAGATGTGCTTCCAAACATGGTCCGCTATGAAGAGAGGCAGACAAGAGGCGGGTGAGGGGAGGGAACCCGGCAAGTGTGTAGGTCCAAGAATGCACCCCCTGTTGTAGGGAGAGGGATGAAGGAGCTTGTGACTGTCACCATGAGCAGAGCAGAAGGACCTAGGCTCCTCAAGCAGGCTGGATGGGGGGTGGACATTAGGTCCCAGGACGGCAGGGCTGCAAGGCGGCGCAAAGAATCCTTAAGTCTCCCAAGTACAGAGAGGATTTTATTCACGAAATGTAAGTAGCTATCTTACTGTAATGACGTGAAGGACATTTCTGCCTAGAGATGGGGCCATGGCAGAATGACCCCGAGGGCTGCCATACAGACATCTCTCCAAGTTACAGCATCGGAGATCATCTGAGGGCCTAAATCAGATGTGTTCTCCCAGGGCACAGCTGGTCCGGAGCGGGACTCTCGGGAGTATCTTCTCAGGGTGATGGATGGACCACACACAGGTATAACCTCCTTCCACCCAACGCCTCTCTCGGTGGGTGGAACACACCCTTTGCAGAAGCCTCGCCACCCCTGTGGGCACCGGCAGGTGCGACACCTCTCACAACCCCCTTCTTACTGTGATACGACTCAGTGAAATGACTCACATGGCTACTGCTGGCATTTGGGCTTCCGGAAGTATCCCTGCGGGTGGGTTGCGAACAACTCCGACTGAGCTCAGAGCAGACGTCTCCGTACACATCAGAGAATACTGCTGATGGGAGAAACAGGCTCCAGGCCAGTTACACAGGAACCGCGGTGATGCTGGAAGGAGGAGTCACGGCCCGCCTCTCAGAACACAGCTCTCAAGGATGGCAAAGTAACGGTAGAAACACGGAACCGGATTCTTCCACTCCAGGTGAACATATTAGAAGACCGGATAGTATTTCGGGAGCCCACCTTCCCTTGCCTTCTGCCTGCGAGCGCCTGTCTTCTCAGGAACACCACCGATGTTCAACATTCCACAGTCCACATTCAGTGTCAGGAGAGAGGAGGGAAGAGGGGGCACATGCCCTCTGAGAAATGAGAAAGGCTGTGTAGATGGAGCTGGAGCGTCTGCTGTCCAGCGACAGAAGAGCACTGGTTTGTGCTGTTGCCCTAGTTCCTGGTTGATTCTGTGTTTGACGCTCTGTTCTAAACCGAACTAAAGATGAGGAGGGCTTGGATTATGGTTTCCAATGGCACCTTCTATTGAAGAGGGTCCAGAAAGCTATTTTGGGGATCATACAATTGAAAGGTGAGCTTGGGTTCTGAAAATAGCTTATGTTCTAAATCCATTTTGAAGCCTACTGGTGGAGTGTACGTGATACGTAGGAAAAGGTATTGATAAGCATTTCCTGGTTTCATATTGCTAAAGTATCCCACGCAGTATGATAAGGCAAGAAAAGAAGAAATAGAAGGTATGAGGACTAAAAAGGAAAATGTAAAGCCATCTTTTGAAGATCCAATGACTGCATTTATAGAAAATACAAAAGAATCTATAGTTAACTTTTAGAATTAATGAATGAGTTTGGGAAAGTACTCACCATAAGAAAAATTCTTAAGTTGGACTACATTAACATTTAAGACATCAGCTCCTCAAAGGACATCATTGAGAGAAAACTTGAGCCACCAAGCAGAACAAAGTATTTGTAACACATGTAGCCTAACAGGGGCTTGCACTGAGAATAGATGAAGAGGGGCACCTGGGTGGCTCAGTCGGTTAAGCGTCTGCCTTCAGCTCAGGTCATGATCCCAGGGTCCTGGGATCGAGCCCCGTATCGGGCTCCCTCTCCCTCTGTTGCTCCCCATGCTTGTGCTCTCTCACCCTCAAATAAAATCTTCAAAAAAAGAGAATAGATGAAGAGATCCCAAGTCATTGTGAACATGGACACCCAAGAGAAAAATGGGCATGAGACTCAAACCAGCAGATTACAGGAGAGAATATCCAAATGGCCAATAAATATACACAAATCGTGCTTGACCTCATTAGTAAAGAGGACATACAAACATTTTGAGAACAAATATAAGATACTAACTTCTGTTGGTTGTTTTGCACCTGTTTTTGGACTATTGCCTCAACCCTCCCACTGCCCCTGGTCGGAAACTTGGCTCCGTGGTTGGGAGTGGTTTGACTCTGAGAGCCATCGGGGGTCGGTGGGCCCATCTGTCTCGTCAGCGCGGCAGTCAGGGTCTGATGAAAGAGGGTCAGCCTTGAGTTTCGTGGGTCAAGGCAGCTGAGCCCAGGCAGACTGCCTCATGGCCCCGGTTCTGTGTGTGCCTGACCACTGCTGACAAGTAGGGAAAATCATGGCTTCTCCCTCTTTACAACGGCATGGAAATCTCTAGATGAGTATGATGGAAGGTTGCTGCAAGAAAACACATCATGGAGATCCGGGGTAGATACTGCCCCGTACCAGCAACTCCTACTCTGCCTTTAATGGTAATCTGGAACTACCATCTGGTTTTATTGGTATATTTTAGGTCCAGTGTAAAATATTCAAGCTGATCTTTGGAGGATGGTTTAAGAGTTTGGGGTCTTTCTAGGAGAAAAGAGCATCAGTACGTTTCCTTTTGTGAAAAGCTTTGTGGAAAGAAGAATATATTACTGACCCCAAGAGAAGCTGAGTGCCCAGGGATTACTTAAATAGCATTTGACGAGGAGCTATTTTATGCAGAAGTTGAGAAGACGTGAGACACACCATAGAGGAATGTAGGCAGCGAAGACTCCAAACACCCTAACAGCCTGATTACTGAAGTATGCAGAGAGGAATCAGTCAGCCAAAATAGGTCAAGACAGCCAACCCCGGCTGCCAGTTGCTGGGAGAAAACTCTCCTTAATTGCTGTTTGGGGAACTAATTGGTCTCAGCAGAAGCATCTAACAGGAGGTCTTTAATTCAGAGGAGCAGGGCCAAGCCCTCTCCCTGTATGGTCCCTATATGGTACAGCCGGGGAGGCACCCTACAGCAGGGCAGAGCACCACGCGCCCCCGAGGGGCACTTCGGGAGGAAGGTAGATGGCCGAGGACGGGAACCTGGACAAACAAACAAGTGGAACTTTGCTTTGAACCATAAGAGAATCCCAGAAATACTGGCCTGAGGAGGTTTTCGCCAATTTTCAGGGTTGCTTAGATAAACTGTGAACAAGCAGATAAGGAGTCTCAATAGATTTCAGGGGATTTGCCCCAATCGGGCTGACATTCTGGCTGGGAAGGTTCTGGCATGGTCCTGCCTACCCACCCCCCCCAACACCTCCCAGCTTCCTTCCAACTCGCCACCCACCTACACAGTGAAACCACCCAAGTAAAACACTGTGTTACAGCAGTATCTTTCCATGCTCGCCCTGAAACCTTAGCCCTTCTAAATGCTGACACGTCAGTTGTCTGCTTAGTGACCGTTATAATACTGAAAATTCCTTTATTTAGCTTGCTTGAGATGAAGTCATGCAGCTGTAAGAGTGACTTGCAAAACACAGTCAAGTTCCATTCTCAGTTAAAGGGACCATGGAAAGCCTTGAGGTCTTCAATGGCAAAACTTACCACCCATCCCATTCCATCAGAAATTATGACTGCGCTCCCGGATTTTAAAAGAGTCATTCATGTTCACAGGAAAACAGAATACAACACAATGTTGGTTTGGCAACTGAAAGCAATACACTGATTGACTCTGTCACATTTGGTTTGGCCCCTGAAAGAGATGACCAGGGGGCTTCAGAGCAGAGTATTCTTACAGACTCCTCTTCTCAACTGTGGGACTGTGCCCTTTGCTGGGTGTACTTGGGGAAGTCCCTGAGCGCTGCTCTCTTTTCCTGCCAATGTCACGGCTGCTAGAATGTCCCCCATTTCTCTCCTGGGGTGACTGAGAATGCCAAGCAGGAATGTCCACGGAGCTCCATGAATTTGGAATAAATTGCTTGGGACAGACCTTTCAAGAAACAGAAGGATTCCAACACCAGCTCTATGTTAACCTAGTGACACCAGCGTGTTACTGAATTCCTCCGTGCCCCCTCTTCTTTGGCCGTCAAGAGGGGTGACTGCACCTGTCCCATCTATTGACAAGGCTGCTATCAGGATTAAGTGAGATAGTATCCATGACACTCTCCTTGGAATAGTACAGAGAACTATGACAAATGTCACGTATTAGCACAAGGCCGAGAGGGCAGGCTTTTCTATTGTATGAAGGACCATTTCGAACACCCCACCTTCCTAATACCACCGTGACGCCTCCCGCTGGCTTCTCTACCCTCTTGGAACCACCCATCCCAAAGTTGTCCTGTCCCTGCGTCCTCCCTATGGCCTAGGGCTTCTGAGAAGGCCTCGGCATGTCATGAGTCACATCCCGGCTTTCTGGATTCTTGAAATGAGGTACTATCAGGAATTTAGGCTTTCCAGCTCCAACAAATCAAAGCTCAGGTTGACTCAAGGTGATGTCAGTTGGGGGCATTGTTCTTAGATGTGTACAGAGCCATCAAAGATTAAACGGGGTGGGGTCTTCCATTATTCTAAATTCGGTGTATCTTTTAAAACGTTAGCATTTAAAAAAATCTGATACCCCAGGGATTAAAGTAATGAGTGACTTGTTTAAAGGTCTAAGCTTCTCCATTTAATTTACTCCTGCATTTTGTTCAGGTTAGCACGTTACCTATCTCCTTGCCTGGTTATGGGCTTTAAACACATCGCGCTAAACCAGAAGAATTCACTTTTGCCACAGTATGAACTTGGTTCCATGATGTAATTCTGTGAAGATCAATGGGTTCTGGCTCTGTAGGATGTTCCGTTCACCATTTTCAAAATAAGCCTTTAAAAACAGTGAATCATGTAATTCACTCAAAAAATGATCTAACATGTAAAATGACTTAATTACTGAAATTAGATGACAGCATTCGTTTATCAAGGCTGACACTGGACCGGGGCTCGGGTTCTCAACTCCACCAGGAGCTGGCGGTGCGGCTGTTAGAGGGCGTCTGCACCTGCCCAGGCTGCAGGTTCCTCATCTGTAAGAGAAGTTTGGGCGAGCTGATCCCTAAGCTCCCACCTGCCCCTGAGCTTTTCCAGCTAGGATAAACCCTCCACAGACAAATGTCCTTCTGTATCATCCTTCATAAGGAATGATCATCGATCATCGATTTAAACACAGTGTCAGCACATGGAGCTCAACATGTCCGCACCTTCTGTTTCTTCGGAAAGGCCAGTGTTCTATGTCCAGGAAAGACCGGAACGTCACAGAGAAAGATGATAAAATGCTTCACAGGCGGACCTTTGCTTCTGCCACATTTGCTTTAGCAAACTTGATAGGCCTACTTTGGCTCTTCTTCAATGTCAAATTGGGGTGAAAAATGCGCATAATTTTGGGGCGCCTGGGTGGCTCAGTCAGTGAAGTGTCTGCCTTCAGCTCAGGTCATGATCCCAGGGTCCCGGGATCGAGTCCTGAGTCGGGCTCCCTGCTCAGCGGGGAGTCTGCTTCTCCCTCTCCTTCTGCCTCTCCCCCACTCATGATCTCTCTCTCCTTCTCATAAATAAATCAATGAGATCTTTGAAAAAAAGTGACTAATTTCGTTTAATTGTGGAAGGACTAGATTGAACAAGAAAAAAAAGTCTGGATTGGGGAATTTTGAAAAGAAAAAGAAAATTTTACTGATTTTTAATTGACATGTCAACAATTCTGCTACAAAGTCATGGTCCTCAGACAGCTTCTTCAGTGATTTCAGCACTCAGAGGGACGGAGTATTTTTTTTTTTTTTTTAAAGATTTTATTTATTTGACAGAGAGAGACACAGCAAGAGAGGGAACACAAGCAGGGGGAGTGGGAGAGGGAGAAGCAGGCTTCCCGCTGAGCAGGGAGCCCGATGTGGGGCTCCATCCCAGGACCCTGGGATCATGACCTGAGCCGAAGGCAGACGCCCAACGACTGAGCCACCCAGGCGCCCCTAGTATTTTGTACAGGTAAATGGGCATGTCAGAGGTGCCTTAGGAGATCTGTTTTCATAAGCAGATTAAGCATCTTCCTGATTGACTTTTAAAGACTATTCATGTATGTATGTGTGTGTCTGTATGTGTATATATATATATATATATTTTTTTTTTTTTTTTTCCTTTTTAACCCGGGGCTCAAACTCATGAGCCTGAAATCAAGACCTGGGCTGAGATCAAGGGTCAGACACTTAACCGACTGAGCCACCAGGCACCCCTTAAGACTCTTCATATTAACTAAAGACTCCTGGCCCAGGGTTTACTTGAAGACAAAGTCATAATTAAGAGTATAGATTAAGGGGGTTTACAGTACACGATTTATCCTTTATAGTTCTATTATCACCTAATAATCATTTAAAATACTGACTGTCCCACACATAAATTTCAGGAAAATATTATAAAAATCTATTTAGACTTCACTAAGTCTCTGGGAAGTTAATCATGTTGTGTACGTGACCAAGAAAAGCTGTTTCTGGTCACAATTTTGTTTTAAAGGGTGATTTAAAAAAGATGATAGCCAAGCACTAAAACTTCACTTGAAACAAGTGCCTCAACTAACTTTGAAAACAAAATTAGCCGGGTGTGGGTCCCAGCAGGAGCCACGTCTCTGCTGGGAGGATTTCAGCGTTTGGGTGACACCCACAGACAGCAAGGACGCGAATCCACGAGCAGCCCGAGCCAGCCACTTCGAGCTGGACTCCCTCTTCTCCATCCGACACCCCATCACCAGCTCTCCAGTGTGAAAAGACACGCGCTTAAAAATCATCTGGGGCTGTTTCAGGGGGCCACTCTGGAGCAGTCTCAGTTCCTCGTCTTTTAATGACAAGCATTGGATGTAAAAGGCAGGCTCAGATTGACCTTGAGCTGGATGTGGGCGTGCGGGGACGGGGACGGGTGGCTGGGTGGCAGCGTGATGTAGCAGAGTTGTTTCTGGCTGGAATTCACCGTGGTCAGCGATGTGGGGAGAAGTCTGTCTTCGATACGTGCTGAGCCCCGGGGTGGGTGCGGCTCTGAGCAGGGCAGCAAGCCAGCCGGTGGAGGGACATGAGCTGACCCAAGCACAGCTGGGAGCCACAGCGTGGATGGCCGGGAGCCCTCCTGATGGCAAGCCACAGACGTGGCCAAAATGGGGTCCTCTGGAATGAGGGCAACCAAGGCTGGGAGAGCAGTGCATGTGGGGTAGGGGTGGATGTGTGTAGGGGGAACAGGGCAGGGGTGTCTGAGTTAAGACACTACAAGGCGTGACGTGCACGCAGCTGCAGACTTCTGGGGGCGGGCAGGGGAGGTATACACCGTGCAAGGATTCACCCTGAATCCAAGCTCAGTGGCTCTCCGTGCTCGAGAGTCTCTGGTCACACACTGGTCGAGTCTTCCTGGTGGCTTAGGAGCTGCCATCTGCGACCGTGCGTTTCATGGATTTTTGAGCAATAACTCACCACTCGAGCTAAGACAGCATTATTCTCATGTTGCCATTAACAAGCTGACAAACAGGAGGATAGGAGGAACCAGGAGCTGCCTATAGCCCACCGGGGTCGACCAGCGTGGTAAGAATCACCGAGGAGGCAGTGGGCTCGGTGAAGACCCCAATGACCGACAGCCACCAGCAGCCTGTGGCCTGCAGCACGCCGAAGGAGGACACACAGAAGGCGCCACGGGCACACGGAAAACCTTCTGGAATTTCCAGGCAGGGCTCCATGACTCAGGGGTGGGGGGCCCGGCAGGGCGGGCTGTCACCAGGGAGAGGAACAAGGAGGGGACACCCTCAACCTCAAGCGGTGACTGCGTGTAGGGGACGCACGGCACCTGCTGGCATGCCTGTCCCGTGCGGCACATGCCGGCGCTCTACCTGAGCTACCGAATTTGGTTCTTCTAGCAACCAGTCCAGGGAGAGTTATGAACTCATCTCACAGAGAAGGAAACAAAGGCCTCTAGAAACCAAAGATCTTGCCCAAGCTCATGGTTCATGACTGAGGGAGCCCCACCTGCAGCACGTGAGCCGGACTCTGAGGTCACGGTCCCCACCTCAGGTGAGGGGCACGTGCAATCTGAGTTCAAAGCAAATGATCTAAGATGAAGTTTTGGGACAGATGCCTTCAGAATGCTCTTCTTCCCCCACCACATACACACCAAAGGACGAGCTCTGTGCCTTGCAGGAGAGAGGGCAGCCGACAGGAGCAAGGGGTCTGAAGGACAGGAAAGACAGGTGCGCCTGGACAGTGATGCCTGTGGGAGGAAGCATCACGTGCCTGCCTTGGTCATCATCCCGAGCAAGTGTTCTCTACCTCGACTCCCTAATCTTCCAAAATGATTTCCCCTGTAGATGTTTACACGAGATGTCTGCCTACTTAATCTTTGTTTTTCTCTCTAATACGTGGTTGTCTTCCATGGAATTTTCCGGAGGACTCCGTTTAAAAGATGCTTTAACGAGAGACAGTCCAATGCATGACTGACCATCGCTGGGGAAAATCAAGTATCACCCCATGAGAAGCAGAACTGCCTTTGACAATCTAGAAAGATAACGGGGCTGGGGTGGGGTGGGGTGGGCTGTGCTTTCAGCTTCATTTCAAAAGGAAACAGGCTTCAAGTAAACTTTCCATGGAGCAGGAGTGTTGTTTTCTGTTTCCAACAACAGTCTCTAAACAGCTCTTCTGGAATGAGTTGGTTTCTGATCACTATGTACAATTTTGGTTAAACTTTCAAATGATGGGCCAAGGCTGGTGGGACTCAGAAGACCTGCTTTTCTGGAGATGGGTGTGTTTTCACGAAATGGGCCATGATACCCCTTTCCTGCCCTCCCCTCCCACAGGCTGTTTGCAAGGCTCAGGGTCAGACTTGCTCTCAGGCAGGGCATGACTGCAGAGGCTTTGGGCCCACAGGTCAAAAGATAAAATGCTCTGCAAAGAGAGAAATTCCTTAACCCTTCCAGAGAACAGCAGATGAAAGGGATTTTTCTCCAATCCATGATTTTCCAAACTTGCTGGCACAAGCAAGTGAGTGTCGTGTGTTTCTTAGACATTTCAGAAGTTGGACATGACATATTGGGGCCAAGCACGCCCCAGTTATCATCCTAGTGGTTGTCAGGAAGCCACTACTCAAAGGGAAGGCAGAATCACAAGGCTCTAGAGACATCTTCCAGGACCCCTGGTCCGGGGACAGCTGGGAGTGGGTTAGACCTGCTGGGTCTGAATCTGCTGGGTCCAATTCAGAGTCTGCACACAGTACTCTGGCCCGGCTCTTTGGATCCAGCCAGGATTGAGGAGCTGGGTCCCATGTCCTCTCTGGTGCACCCGGTGATGAGTCACCTTCTGCTGGACTCCTTGTTTGGAATCAGCATTTATAGGAGAAAGTGACCTCGTGGGCAAGTCCCCTTCCCCTCTGCTACCACACTGTCATGGGCCCAGGAGGGAGGGACTCGTGACTTTGGCTCATAAGTGGGAGCCTTTGAATGATGGCCCCTGACCATTCCATTGGACCATACGGTTTGGTCACTGGTCCACGTTCTGCATTCCTACCCTTGGTGGACCATGAAGCCAAGTTTCTGGAAGCACAAAGGAGGCCACTGGCCAAGCTCTTCTGCCCTAAAGAGCAAGTTCACCTCAGCCCACAGGGCACTCATTGGCCACATGCCTGACCTCCCTTGGGGTCTGAAGCTCAAGAAAAAGAAACTCCATGCCATGAAGCAGGCTGGCCCTCGGTTTTGCAGTGGAAGCATATTTTTCATTAGCTTGACTCTGCAGATAAAGCCAACGTCTGTCCAGCCCAGTAGCTTTTTATACAGTGATTGAATCCAGGGAAGCCAACGGGAGAGGAACTCCCTGTCAGTTGACCTCAGCCGCCTGTTTCTGAGGGATGTGCCTTTGGCACGGAACCTAATGATTTGTGCCATGATTCTGAACAAAAAGTTCCCCAAACACTTAGTGTCCCTTCTGACCAGGACTCCTGTCTCACCCACTTTCTTCCGCCTGTCTGTCCTTGGGTCAGAGCCCAGCCGCCTCGCTCAACCCTGCCCTGGGCCGGGGAGGGTCGGCATGCCCATGGCCTGGGCCCTGTCCTCACGGGTCCACGCCCAGGTTCAGGGAGGAAGACGAAGCCCTCTGTCCTTCGGGATTTCCAAAGTGCGCCTCCGTGTGCCCTCCCCTCACCAGCTCCGTGGCGGCTGGCAGAGAGACCCCTGGGAGCTGTCTTTGCCCGCCTTCCGTGGCGGTGACAGGGACCCTCGGCTGGCCCCACGGCCCCTCTGACATGCCCTCATCTTCACCCCACGCCTCACCGTGGCAGGGGAGGGAGGATTAGCTAAAGGTACATCCTCAGCCCTCCTACACTTAAAAATGAAAAAGCACACCGCGAAATGATTGCCAGGCACCGTCATCCCAATGTCTGGTGCCATCTCTGGGCAGGTGGCTGCCACTGGGACCCTCTCCTCCTCTGGGGCATCGGGTCACGGCCTGCTGACAGCTCCTCAACCAGAGGGTCCAGGATTGGGAAGTCCAGAGCAGCCAGCAATCCTCAAACCCTTCCGTCTTCAGGGCTCACCTAGTGATGTGGCTAGAGGCCCTTGAACTCTCAGGCACGTGGCCCCACTCCCACCATGGACCCCAGTGGACTGGCCACAGGTGTCATAGGGTCGACACCTTCTCTATGACGGAGGCAGCGGTGCAGAACAGGGGAGCTCGGGCTAAGTGTGACAGATGGAAACGCTGGGAAGGGGACAGAAACACCACCTTTCTTTGCCTCTGTCTCTGGGTCTCATCCCTCCCACTCGGCTGACCTTCCCTGGGTGGCCGGGGAGCCCTGTGATCACGTCGCCAGCCTCCTTTGTTTAGAAATCTTACGTATCTTCAGCCTTCCTACAGAAAGGTCAAGTGCCACATTTATTTAATACAGTCCTCAAGCACGTCTGTGCGGGTCCTGTGCTGGGGAGGACGCACGTTCCGAGCCGTGGGGGAGCCCGCAGTCCAGCACAGTGACCCAAGGTGGACATAGGGAAGAGTGATTTAGGCTCACCGTCTCCCCTTCTCCCGGGGTCTCCCGCACCCACCTTGTCCGGACCCAGCCCTGAGTGGAGAGAGAGCACAGCACCGACCATCTGGGGAACCCACAGGCAAGACCTTCGTCTAGGTGGCGTGTGATGGCCTGCCCGTTGCCCTGCGGAGGCTCCCAGCAGCTCCTCCTGGGCCCCCCTCCCAGCTCTTGGCTGGCCTTTGTCCCTTGTCTCGACAGGTTCTGCTTCCTTCCTGAGGAACCCCGTGCAGCCCCGGAGGAACCCCGTGCCGTAGCCGCACGGGGTCTGTGACGCCCTCAGCTGCGGTCCAGGCCAGGCCTCACGCATGAGCATGGCACCTGCACATCCATGCTTGTCGCAAAGGAAACCCAAGCCAGGACGGCCCTGAAACCCGTTCTGTCAGAGCCAGACACACACCTGGAGGAGAGGGGCCGCCAGGGAGTCAGGCAGGCCACGTGGGAAGGCCACGTCTGGGAGATGCGGGTGCCGGAGGCCCGAGGCCAGCCGGCCCACTCGCCCCTTTGTTTCTAGCTCTGAGTCACTTCCTCTGACCCCGACATCAACCACTGGAACCTATCAACCAGGAGAACGAAACCGAGCTTTAAAAGAGTAAGTTAAATTGTACTGGGAGTATTACTGAGCCTCACATAGGAAGGACGCTCTGACTCAGGTGATGCCACGGACGGACCGTGAGGACATTACATGCTCAGTGAGATGAGCCGGACGCAGGAGGATAAAGGTTGTGTGATGCCACTCCCAGGAGGCCCCTGACACGGGCAAACTCAACTCCGAGACCCGGAAAGTGGAATGGAGCTCCCCGGCGGCTGGGGAGGGAGATGGGGAGTTACTGGTGAATGGGGACACAGCCTCGGTTGGGGAAGAGAAGGTTCTGGAAGTGGATGGTGGGGATGGCTGCACGGCACCGGAAAGCACTGAATGCCCCCGACTGTCCTCTTGAAAATGGTGGAGACAGTAAATGTTATGTTCTGTGTATTTTACCACAGTTAAAACAGTGAAGAGTACGAAAGAACCCACACAGGTTTGTACTATACACACGAGAGAGCCGAGGTGACACGAATAAGACGGTTCTCAAATGGTTAGTTTGCAAACACTATGTTTGTAACATGGGTGATGTGGGAATTGGGTGTCAAGATCTTATTTTTTATTTCGGGAAATTTACCTAATTTTTAACATATGAAATGCTTAGAATAAAAATCAAAAATAATTTTTTTAATGTGAGCAATTAAGAAAAACCTCATGAAGTCTGCCTTTTTCCCCCCATGTTTATTCTTACGGGCTTTAGTTAATTAAACCCAATGAGGAAGAAAAACCACCACAAAGGCAGAAATGTTCCCTGAATAAACACTCTTTTGTCCTTAACTCAAGAACCAGAAGAAGAAAGATTTTGCTAACGGTACTGCAAAGAGGAGAAAGAGGCACTTTTAAATACGAATGGAATATACGTAAAGCTTCTTTTAAATAAATGTATTTTCCTTTAAGACACTGCTCTGGTTTTGCTTTCCTGTTTTTCTACAAACAGAAGCAGATGGCTCCCAGGTTAGATTTTGCTCCAGGGGAACCAAACTCTCCAGTTACTTGAAGTATCAGCATTGTCCACGCATTCCTTGTTCTAGAACTTCTAGACAGGAGGCAATACTGTTCTTATCTCCTTTTACATCTTAGGTAAGGAATTTCTGGATTTAAGAAAAATCAGGAGTGAGCCTGACTAATCTTACATCCTCCCCCTCTGTAGTCAAGTGAGTCATTTCTGGTACACTGAATTCCAATCAGGTGAGAAGCAGATAACAAATCACTTCGGTTGGAGAGTGAAGAAATCACCCCCAAATTATAGCTCAGATGAAGCGTGAATTGCACTCATTAGGTGGGGGACCAGGGCTGTGCCTCACGCTGGGTGGGACATCCCCAGGATGGGGGCTGCCTTCAGCCAGTGGACAGCCAGGATGGGAGGACCTGAACCTCTGGTGAGCAGAGCAAATCGTCTTGGTCTTAAAGGGCAAAGTCAGTCTCTGCATGGGCTTTGAAGTTCCTTTAGAGTCTTCTTAGGGCCTTGTGTAAATCCCAATGTCCCAGGGGATGGGTTCTAGCATTCTGGAACATTCCCCAGCCCAGGCTAACAACTGCTGCTTAATCCAGAGGTGGAAACTTCGAGGTCTGGCCCCAGCCCAGAGCAGCTCACTCAGAGTATGGAGGTTGTACATAACATAACCCTCCGCCAGGCTCTCATGGGAAACCAGAGGCAGATCGTGCCTGCAGATAACTGATGTTAGACCCGCTCTGAGCAAAGTTTTAGATCTGGAAGAGCATAGGGTCTTGGTGGAGAAATTGTGGAACAGGGATGAAAAAGTAAATTAGAATCCATAAAGATAAATTTTACTCTTTCTTTCCCTTGATGGGACTCCACTGATGTGAACGGGGAGAGGAAAATATTTGTCTCTCATCTCCTGGCAAGAACAATTCAATGGAAAAGTAGAACGGTTTGCTGCTACTGCTAGTAGTACTACCACTGGTATTACTACCTCCACTAGTACTCCTGCCACGACTACTAGTGTTACTGCCACTGGTACTACTGCCACTGGTACTGCTGCCACTGATACTATTACCACTACCACTAGTACTCCTGCTGCCACTAGCACTACTACCACTACTACTGTTACTACTATAGTACTCCTACTAGTACTACTATGACTACTGTTACCACCACGAGTACTACTGCCACTACTACTGTTACCATCATGAGTACTCCTGCTACTACTACTGTTACTACTATAGTACTCCTGCTACTAGTACTACTATCACTACTGTTACTGCCACTGGTACTACTACCATTACTACTGTTACCACCGCTGGTACTAATACCACCACGAGTACTACTGCCACTACTACTGTTACCACCACTGGTACTAATACCACTATAGTACTACTGCCACTACTACTGTTACCATCACGAGTACTACTGCTACTACTACTGTTACTACTATAGTACTCTGGCTACTAGTACTACTATCACTACTGTTACTGCCACTGGTACTACTACCACTACTACTGTTACCACTGCTGGTACTACTACTACCACCGGTACTGGGAGAGATGGGGAGCCAGCACGGGCACTCAGAACAGGGGCTCAGTTGCTTGTTCTGTGCCAACGTTGTGCCCTGTGTAGGCAGCCAGGGCCCAGTCAGTGACTCAGGTGAGGTTCCATTTTAATCAAGAGCGGATCCGACAACTACAGGCATTGTTCCTATAACTATAACTACAACTATAACTGCCCCGGAATCATCTGGGAGAATACGAGGCCTGCATTCTTCTTCGAAGCCCCAGGAAATGCTTCATGTCGTGCCTTGAGGGAGTGTTTTACATGATGGTGGGAACCAGGCCCGTTACCAGCAGGAAATGTCAGTATTTACGAGCCTTCATTTTAAACATGAATGATGTTTGCTACAATTGTCTTTTTTGTTTAAACTTTGCAGCTTTTTAGAAATGCAATGAAAATGAATGTGTTTGCCCTTTTGCAAAGTTAGGACAGCCAAGGCTGGTAGCTGAAGACTCACTGTAGCAAGTGACCCAACGAGGAACGTTTACTTTTCCAACCTCTGGCGTCTTGATGTTGGTCAGCACGCACAGAAACTGATGTCTACACATACCGGCCTAAGACTGACAAATCATTTCAGACTCTGCTGTTAATACTCCTTGTTTTGCAACGGGAAGGGGAGGCTGGACCATAAAAGCTGGTGACTAAGATGAAGGAAATCCTGTCTGAGCTAAGATTGTCTTGGTGGATTGGGGGGAGGGGGGCTTGTAACCTGGTAGGAATAAGCAGGAAGCGAAGGTGGTTTTTTAGATAGGAAGGAGAGGATCTCAGCCGAATTTGGTGCTACATTGTAACTTGCACAGTTGTTACAGTTAGGACAATGACCAAGTAAGGAAGAAAGGGAAGGAGGTGGTTTTCCTCCCTGGAATTCCCAGCTCGAACCTTCCACCCACTGGCCTTCTGCACCTGGGCCTGAGGAGGAAACAGGTTGGTCTGTGTGTCCTGTCCATCCTGACCACGCAGCTGTAGCCGACAGTGAGGACGGCCAATGCCCTGCTAGGACACGGCAGGGGGGTCTTTCTGCTCTTCCAAGAAAGAAATCCTATGCTCAGATTCTACTGTGCATTTTCTATGTCGCTTTGCCAAACCAAAATCTCTTGAGTTTTCCTGCTTTGTGAAATTATACGTCGGTCTCAGAATTATTTGAACAAACTGTTCTTTGTTTATAAGTTCTTTCCATTTGTTCTGGAAATAATTTAGTGACACCTTGACCTAAAGTTAAGTAAAATTTAAATTCTTTTCTTTGCAGATATTTCTCCAACCCAACAAAATGGAGACAACTGTCCAAAGGCAGAGATGCCCCTTCGTCCGTCTTGCCTGTGGCCCCCCGATGCATCCACAGCTCACTTCCTGGGGTCACAGCTGCTCCCTGTCAGCGTGTGTGAAGATGGTGGGGTCTCAGCGCAGAAGACGCGCACCTCGCTCCCCACGATGCCTCCCGCGGGCCAGAGCCCCACAGGCCTGGCGTCCGGGCCCAGCTCCCCCCTGCCCCAGCCTGTGGGCCGGGCAAGGCCCCGTCCCCTGCTGTGAAGGCCGCACAGAGAGCACCCTGTTGGGACAGCAAGGCCTGCGAGAGCTGTTCTCTCCCCAAATTCTGCTTATGCTTGAACTTTTTCTCTCTGTGGCTTCAAGTTTTTATGTTTTGAGGATGAAGACCCGTATTTAATTTAAAAAAGATCCTAAAACCAAGTAGCCATTGGTTAGCATTTATCAAGCCCTACAAGGCTAAGGTTGCTACAATCTTTATGGGCAATTTCTTCTTTTTCCCTCAGAGCACACTTACGAGGCAGAACAATTTTTATTCCAGTTTTAGAGATGCAGCTACAGCTTAAAAGCTAAGCAGCTTGTCAGAAGTCATGCAGCCAGGAAGTAGCAAAAGCACATTTAGAACCTGAGACCCACCTGGCCTCACACTCCCTGAAAACCCACATCACAGTCCCGCCCTTTCTTCCATGTTCCGTGGAACAGACTGTGGCTCTGAGGCTTGAGTGGGGCTTCAACACAATCCCATATGAATCTGACGTACGGTAAAGTCTACTAGTCAAAGGAGCAAGCAACCCGGCCTCCCATGCTGAGCTTCTGCGGGTCGCGCTCTAAGCACGGATGATCCCAGGTGGCAGAGTCAACCGCAAAAATTGAAAAAAACAGCTAGTTGGACAACTCCTATCCCACAGACACACCCATGAGCTCAGAGCACCCTACCCACTGCTCCCGCCTGTCTCGCTGTGGGACCCAGACCTGAGCTCTGGGGAGGATTCGTGTATATAACTGTGCCCGGAAGAAGCGAACATGTTCATTTAGTGAAGGAATTTCACATAAACCATGTCACCATGAACTTGCAACCCGGTTACTGGCATTCCTGTTGTAGCCACGAAGATGGGGGCTCAGAGAGGGGAAGTGACCTCCTGGTCCTGGGCCGCGAACCCAGATGCTCCCATTCTGTGGGACAGACCCCACCTGCCTCCCTGTGGGCCCAGGACAAATGGACTGTGTCATCATTCCACCGCGGTCCACGGGGGCTCCTGCACAGCTCATCTGAGGAAGGCCTCTTACTCCCCAGGCCGTTTCAGTAAACCTTCCCCCAAGTTAGGACTAACACTTTTCCAACACCCTCTTCATCTGCTCAAAATAACACCGGCTTGCTCGTGTGTCCCCGCTTTACGAAGCTGCCGTCCATACACCTCCACGGCCTGGGATTTCAAAAAGGACCTGGAGAAGGTTTTCAGGAACTCCGTCTGTGGATGGGGCTCCCCACTGCCCACTCGGGCCTTCCCTGGTCATCGTGTGGGGGCCTGAACTGAGAGCAGGCCGTCCACACTTTGTTTCTCAGAGTCCAGGAGCCACTCCATCACCTACGCGCACGGGCCGGCCTCTCTGCAGAGGGCCCCTAAAAAGAACACGCCCGCCTGACACTCCCTTCCTCCGCCCGCGCAGCCCTTGTGGAGAAAGGAGCTGGGGGCATTCAAGGCCGCGTGTCTGTGTCCCACCTGTAAGCCCTATGTTCTGTTTCTGTCTCATCTTGATGTCTCCCTGTAATCTCTCCAACTATCATCTGTCTGTCTGCCTGCCTGTCTCTACCCACCGTCCATCCACCTGTTTACCTACCTATTTATCCATCTCTCTTTCTCTACAATCTATCGCTGTTACAGCCATCATCCATCTATCAGTCTACCATCAATCTACGTCTGTCTAGCTGCCACCTACATCCATCACCCATCCATACCCCATAGAGGTAAATAACATACACATAATACGCATATGTATATTTTACATACCCCACACCCTACATATTTTGAACATGCGTTCATATTCTATGGCTAGGGTCTGTCAGCCTGGCACAGTGGTTAAGAGCAGAGGTTTTGGAATAACCAAGTCTTGAGCTTCACTCCCAACTTCATTCCTTATTGGCCGTAACAAGTACCCTAAACTGTGTGTGCCTCAGTCTGCATACCTGTAGAGTGGGGTGATCGCAGCGTGGTGGGCACTTAGCAGGTAATGTGTGTTGGTGGCTTAGCTCAGTTCCCGGCGCCCCTGGGATCAGCAGGTGGGAGTTGCTGTGTTGCTCCCTTGGGATATTTTAGTTGTTCCGGGGGATTCTGGAACTCTAGAAGCACTTCAGGGGTTACTCCTTCTGATGTTGATTCCAGGAGACCCTACAAGATCCCTCCTTCCCGACGGCACCATGTGGTGATTGCCCCGGGCACCGCTGATCACCATCTCTCCTGATGGACAGGCCGGGGCCTTGGAGGCGCCCCAGGGAGCTGTCCTCTGTCCTCACGATGCACCCACGTTACTCCACAAAGACAGTCACACCCAAAAGTGCTCAGCATGCAGAAAAGCACATTGTTACGTAATTTCTACCAGGTCCCAGAAAATGAGTCCGTGGAATTCCGTAACACACATTCTTCCGTAGTCCCCACGTGGGAGATCACGGAACTGGGCAAAAGCAGCAAAATAGGAATTTTATGGGCGAGGCTGAAACAATTCCTAGGAAAAAATGCAAATCTTTCATAGACACATTGAAACTTCCTTTACCAGCAGGCATGGCCAGCTCTATGGGGGGGCGGGCATTTAATTGGGAAAAAACAAAACAAAAAAACCCCCACAAAACCCAGTGAAAAAAGCTACCCTTTAATCTTTTATTAGTTGTTCCATGACCGTATTCCTCATCCAAAAGATCTGTCCAAATACTCTTGGCTAACTCCATCTCCCTCGTTGCTGGAGCTGACGCCCCGGAGGGCCGCCTGGGTCCCAGCGTGGGGGGCAGAGACCACGTGCGGGTGCGCAAATCCCAGATGGGAGATGAAACATGCCCTAAACTCTGGACTGTGGGAGCTGCAAAGGCGCTGAGGATGAGTGACGACCAGCGTTTAACGTCTATTCGTGTTACGAACGAGGGCTTAATTAAACTCATCAATATCTAATGATAATGTGAAGTCCTAGCAGGCTGAGAGGGCACTTTGATTGGACTCTGAAATGGGTCTCAATCCCAAGGGACAGAGGCTCCGGCCAGGCACGGGCCTTCTGGCTTCTGCCTCCTGGGCGCTCCGACAGGGAAGGGGGCAGGGTGTCCCCTGTGGACGGGGCTGTGGGCTGTGGCGAGGAGACAGGGTGTGTAAGAAGCTACCGGCCAGGGCCTGCTCTGTTCCTACACGGGGGGTGAGAGAGGCAAATGTGTGAGGTGTCGACCACTGGCCATCCTCGTTCCTGGCCCTTCTCCCCAGCCCATAACTGGAGTGGAAGTCGTAGCCACTTGGAGATATGCCCTGCGGCCCTCCAAACTCCACCACGGGGCCTGTGGCAGTGCTGGGAGCACGCGCAGAGGGGGCTCCAGGACCCTGGACGGCCCAGCTAGTGCACCTTCCCCTCCCTGCCATCCACAGGGTCTTCTAGGCATAGAAGGAGACGGTGGGGCTCTCCCAGGGGCCTACGCAGGCTGGCCTGACACATCAGGAAGGGCGAGCGTGTGAGCAAGCCACGCTGAATGTCTTTCTGAACGCCACACCATCACACCCACCTGTCACGCTGCCACAAGGTCTGGAAAGAGCAGCCAGGGTTTCCTCCCCAGTCCGGCGGTCAGGAAGAGGGAAGCTACTGTAGCTCATCCCTGCGCCCCTACAACAGGCCGAGCTCTGGGAAGTCCATCAGGATACCTTTCCTCTCCTGTTTTCATAAAGCACTCCACCCGAGTTAGGGGGACAGAAGCTCTTTGGCCAGGCAGGGGTCACCTCTGCTATATTTCCAAGTACCCAGAAGTGCCCTTTGCCACTCGGCCCATGAGAGAGGAGATGGAAGGACATTCCAGTCTTGCTGGCCACCTCTGCTGCTCACTAGTGGGAGACCAGCTGCTTCTCAGCTTTCTCTCGCCCTCGTCTGCCTGGATCACGTGCACCTAATGGGGCTGGTCCAAGGCTTCCAAGAGCGGGTGATTGCTTGGAAATAATTTAGTTTTTCAGGAAAGCTGCACAGGTGGTGTAGAGGGTCCCCGTACGCCCTTTACCCGGAATGATGATGCTAGGTCAACATCTTATAGAACCTCGGTGCATTTTGTCAAAACCAAAAACTCACACGAGTCCATTAATACACTACAGACTCTATCGGAATTTTGCCAGTTTTTCCATGAATGTTCTTTCTCTCTTCCAGGATCCAATCCAGGAGACCACCTTGCACTTGGAAGAGTGGGATTTACAAGAGACCTTGTCGCTTCAAAGGCAGCCTCACTCACGGCAGCAGAGCAGAGTCTAAGAGAACGCCCGGGAGCGCCAGGAGCCCTGGGGCACTGCGAGGTGGGGAGACCCCAACATGAGAGCCCCCTCCGGTGGGTAGGGAGAGCCAGTGGGAGGCCGCAGAGCACCCAAGGGTGTGGGCTTCCTTTGAGGTTCACTCCCTGACTGGAGAAACTTGTGGGGTCCCCCTAAGACTAGATACCCTCTTTTTCATTCACAGATAACAGAAAGAAAAATCACGATGCCCAGGGAGGCCACTGACATCAAGGTTGGGGAGTCAATTAGGCCTTTACCTGACCCAGAAGAGTCTCATTAGCTGAGGGGACAGCTACCAGGACAGTGGCAAGAGGTAACCACCAAATCACCTGCCTGTTCTCACCTCAGCTGATTAAGTACCGTTCGAGGATTCCAGAAGCTTCTCACACCCTGAAGCTAAAAAGCCTAATGCAGCATATTTGTTTTTAAGTCACATCCTGGAGCAGCGCACAAGCTTCCCCGGAAAAGCACCCCCATCCCAGTGTCACAGCTGGGAAGGGTGGGGGCCGGCTCCCCGCACAGGGGCAGACCTGCGGCGGGGGTGGGCGTGCTGACCGTCCAGAGCACCCCTGCACCGGTACCATACGACATGACGTGTCCCCTTCCCTGTGTCCCAGAACCAAGGTGGTCAGTGACTTGCCCTGGGGTCAAACAGCCAGCGAGGAGCCAGGCTGGGGGTGGGGGGGCTTTGTTGCCCCCAAGACGACTGTGTCGTCCGTGGCCCCAGAGGCCCCCAGCCCCTGCACAGACGGCCTGGTGTACGAGCCGAATCAGCCAGGCCAGGGTTCCAGAAGTCACCTGCCACCCTACTCAGCGGTGATGGCACCCACCGACCCCAGCACACACAGCAAGAGGCCAATCCCAGACCTTTCACTGAAGCTCTCTAACCAAAGACATTCTTTCTTAGAGTAAAAGAGCAGGGCGTTCCCGAACCACCCTCTACATCATGGCAGCCCCGTTATGTCATCATCAAATGCAACACTGAAGGTGCATGTACGCCACACCTCTGCTTTTCCCTCTAATTGTCTCTATTAATGGAAGCTAGCCACCCATTTTTTAATCCTCTCTCCAGAAAGACAATCCTTTGATTTTCACTATTTTAGCAAAGTCTTTTTTCTATTCTAGAACTTTTCACTTTTTCCCTCTCTCTCTGGCTCCAAATATTCCCAAGGGCAGTGCAAGGGCTCTGTCCCCTCTGTCCATCCTTTGCGGCCACGTTTAGTTCTGTGATGCTATGACAAATTCCTTGTGTTACTGACTGTGGCCAAGTCATACGGGCCACCTAGGGAGGTTCGCTTTACTGGCCTCCAGAGAGCTGGATACATGCTTCATGCTTGTTCTTCCATTAACAGAGGAGGAACCCTGTGATCTCTCCCCTCTTCCTAGGGGCCCCAATTTTGAACAATAGCACTAACGCTCCAGGAAACTAGGGAGAGAAGTGGTCTCATGGATTCCTACAGAGAGCATTGGAGCATCTTTTTTTTTTTTTTTTTTTTTAAAGATTTTATTTATTTATTTGACAGAGAGACACAGCGAGAGAGGGAACACAAGCAGGGGGAGTGGGAGAGGGAGAAGCAGGCTTCCCGCCGAGCAGGGAGCCCGATGCGGGGCTCGATCCCAGGACCCCGGGATCATGACCTGAGCCGAAGGCAGACGCTTAACGACTGAGCCACCCAGGCGCCCCTGCATTGGAGCATCTTAATACTACACATTCTTTGCAACCGATCAACAAGCCAAAAGGAGAAGAGAAAACCTCACAATATTTTGCCCCCCCCCTTTTTTTTTGGCTAGGGGGAGGGAAAGGTGTGGCTGCTTGTAGGAGCATCAGGCGAATTTTCCGGGGCCTGGAGCCCAGCTGCAGGCAGCGTAGAGCCCCGCGTCTCCTGGGGTGCACGGTACCTGCACGTCCAGGTCTCCTGGCTGCACCCTAATACCTGTGAGCATCGTGGGTGTGTGGCCAGTCCCCCCAGCTGAGGTCGTGAGGTCAGCCCAGCCCACAGCGTGTTTGATCTGAGGGACGGTCTTTGTTCTCTGGAATTCTCTTCCTTCCAGAGTCACACAAGACTGGTCTCTTAGATCTTCAAGGCTGCTGCCCCATCTCTTGAGATAAGCAACAACGCTCTGCCCTGGCTGCAGTGAGAGCATCCAAGTCTCCACGGAGGCTCTGCCTCAGGAGCCTCCCCTCACACAGGCCCAGCAGATGCCTGGTGCCTCGCTCCCAGCCAGGCTCTACTCATCCAACAGCCCCAGCTCTGGAGGCTCAGGGCCCTACCACGTGCCCATTGTTGCGGGGTGCCCAGGACACAGGGGTTTGGTGAGCACCAGCGCTAGGCAGCAGATCATCGGGTCCCAGGGCGCCTGCCTTCAGAGTCCAGCCTGGCGACGCCCGCGCTACGCGGCCTCGTACGGTGGGCCATCAATATAAGCGCGCGGCGTCCTGGCACCTTCAGGAAGGGCAACGTGAACAGCAGGGCATGCGTGTCCATGTTGGGCCCGGACCTCAGGCTGGCCAGTGGGATTTCTGCTTCCTTCCCTCCCTCTGGACATCTGATCACATCGCTTCGACCTTGCTCTGGGCTCCTGTTCTTCAAAGCAGAGCAGCAGAGAAGGAGGAATATTTCCCTTTCCAGAAACCACTGTGCGGGCTTTACTCTGTTAGTCATGGTCAAGAGCAAAGAGAAAGCAGAACCAGAAGACTCAAACACTGAAACTCGGGAGTGTCCTCACTACTGACTTACAGTATGATCCTGGGTAACTTAGTGGGCAGGGGTTGGGTTCAAATCCCACATCTGCACTTACAAAGAGAGACCATGAGCAAGCTATCTAAACACCGTGTGCCTCTGTTTTCTCATCTGCAAAATGGGGTTAACAATAGTTACCCACTCAGGTAGATGTGTTTCCCACAAGGCCTGGATGCACACAGATTGGCACATAGGAAGTATTCATAGGATAATTGTCTACTCTCTCTTTGAAAAAAAAAAGGGGGTGCCTGGCTGGCTCAGTTGGTGGAATGAGCGACTCTTGATCTCAGAGTTCTGAGTTCAAGCCCAGAGTTGGGTGTAGAGATTACTTAAAAATAAAGCCTTTAAAAAAATAACTGTCTACTCTCTTCAATAATCATTTTTGGCTGCTTCTGCTACAGAACCCTTCAAACTACAATGAGCAGCCCTTTTTACTGACTTGACCTACCCCTGGGGACGAGTCCTTGGCACAAATGGGCAATGAGACAGGGTTCTTAAGCATGGCAAACAAATAGGGGAGGAGATGAACTTGCCACAAATAAGAGAGATTTCTCAATGGATATAGTTGAGGGTCAAGGCATTATTTCATGAGTAATAGCTCTTAAAGCCAGGGATCAATAAGAAGTTAAAAAGCAGAAAATCCACTGTTGAATATAACAAGTTGTGTCTCTCTTGTAGAATATACATCCCTATGCCTCCAGTAAAGTGACTCAAAATGGCAAGTGACTCCAATTGCCTCCCAACCCAATACTCTAATTCAGTGGTTCCCAAACTTTCATGTCAAGTAGAATGCAGACTCCCAGCCTCCACCCCAGAGAATCTGATCAGAAGATCTAGATTCGGAGAAGAAAAAAGAAGAAGATCATCTAGATTCAGAGCAGAGGTCTGAAGTTCTAACCAGCCTCCCCGGGTGGGTGTGGGGGTCCAAGGCGAGCACTCTGAGAAGCAATGTCGGACCATAAATGCTCTCAGTCCCACCCAAGAGACAGAGAGCAGACTCAGGTGAGGCTGAGCATGGAGGAGGTTTTGGAAGGAAAGCACAGCGGTAGCCGCCTGGCTCCGTAACAAGCAGGAGGATGTTCTCTTCCCTGTTCTAGGTGTGGAAACTGGGATTCAGGATTTGCGAGACCAGGGCAGAGCTTGGTTTAGTACCCCACTCTTCTGACCCCAAGCCCTTTCCACCGGTTTTAGGATCAGTCCTGGATAAAATTCACCAGACTTTCACCATCCCCAGGAAGGAAAACAGGGGATTACAGAAGTGGCTCTAGGGCCAGAGGCGTGTGGAGACAGCACATCCCGTGCACACCCACTCAGCATGACCCAGAGCCGTCCTGTCTACCCTCCTCCTTCTCTGAGAGTCTCTGTGCTGCTCTGACTCAGCTCCGGGCCGCCTCCTGTATGTCGAGTGCACATAAGGACCACAAGACTCAGGGGTGGCAGCATGTGGGCTTTCGTCTTCTTAAATCAGGACATGTGCAAAAGAGAGTCAGACCCGAGCTTTGAGAAAACTTTGGCCTGGCATGTTCTGGTGAAAGTCTATGCACTCCAGGGTGCCTGGGTGGCTCAGTCGTTAAGCGTCTGCCTTTGGCTCAGGTCATGATCCCAGGGTCCTAGGATCGAGCTCCGCATCAGGCTCCCTGCTCCGCGGGAAGCCTGCTTCTCCCTCTCCCACTCCCCCTGCTTGTGTTCCCTCTCTCTCTGTGTCTCTCTCTGTCAAATAAATAAACTCTTTAAAAAAAGAAAGTCTATGCACTCCTTCTGCCTTCCCAGTCTGGGCCCTGAACTGGAGCAGAAAGCAGAAAAGGGAGGCTAAAAGTCCTTTCCAAGCTAGAGTAGCTCTTTTTCACTCACTGCCTTTAAAATCCTTGTTTGTCTGACACGAGGACAGAACAATGAAAATAACAGAATTTCAACCAAACCAGCTTCCCATGGTCACAGGCGACCCACGAGAACCACCTGGGAAATCAGGTGTTCCGTCAGAGTGCAGGGGGGTGGGGTGGGGAACACACTATGTTCCCTCCGTTTTTGGTCCCAGTTTGAACATGTGTCCACAACCAAGGGACAGCCAAACCAGTAGGTCTTCAGCCTTATCCCATCAAGCTCAATGGAAGTGGCTCCAACTATTTAAACACAATTTACAAAATCCCACAGTCCATCCCAAGTGCCAGGACAACACCACAGCGCAGCCCTGAATGCACCTTAGCACCCCCACCCTGGCTAAGACTTGGGGGAAAACGCAGGGTTTCTGCCATTGTTCACTCCCATGGGTTAAAACAAAGTACCCTGTTGTGTTGCTCTCCTCCCCGCCCCGCCCATTCCCCCAAAGCCTCTCGTTTAAAAGCCCCAGAGAACTCTCTGCCAAGGACGGTACCTCGACACCAGCTTCCCAGTGCCACAAACACGTTTCTTGTCCGTACCCTGGCGCCTCATCCACCGCGGGACTGAGAGTCTTCCCTCTAGGAAGCCAGGGTTTGGCTCTAGTTTAGGAGAGGACGCCGCAGGCTATGTTCAAATGATTGGCTCTCGTGGGAGGGCCGGCGCCTGCAGCACACAGGACCGCAGTGGGGACCCCAAGAGAAGGCAAGCTTGAGACATTCTCGGGGGAAAGCCAGCGCTCTCAGAACCTGGGCTGGCTCAGGGCCGCGCGCACACACGCGCGCACACGCACACACACACACGCACGCTCAGGTGAGCACGCACGAGCTGCCCTCCGGCAAGGCCACAAGCTGTCCCTTCCACTCTCTCGCGCACGAGTCAGAAGCCCTGAACGGGAGCCAGGACTTACCGCCAGGACGCTCTGGGCCAGGAGCCCCACTGTCACAGCCCCCAGCAGCAGGCACCTGCATGAGAGAGGGAAGGAGCGCGCCATGAGCGGGCGGCCTCGGCCCGGCAGTTCCCGAGTTACACGCGAGGGCCCCCGCGCGCAGGACCCTCGGGGACGCGGCGGAAAGTCGCTTACCGCCGCAGGGCAGGGCTGGCCGCCGAGCACTGGTGTCTGTCCATGCTCCTGATCCGGCCGCTCCGGGCTCCGCGCGCTCCCTCCTAGCCTGGAGGGCGACAGACAAAGCGGGCTTAGCGGGGGCCGGGGCGGGGGCATCCTCGCCGCGAGCCTCCCTCCGCGAGACGCGGGAAAGCGGGGTGCGCCCCGCACCCCTGCAGGGCTGACAGAGAGCCGCCCCTGGTACGGACAGAAGAAGGGGGAGCCTTCCACTTAGGCCCCGCTCGGCGCCGCTCAGCCGCGGCCGCTCCGTGCCCCCCCCCCCGCTTCAGCAGAAGTGCGCACAGCCCCTGCCTGCGCAGGGCGCCCCAAGTCCCAGCCTCGGCCCGGGTCTCGGCGTCCCCGGGGGTCGCCCTCACCTCGGGCCCGGCGTCAGGGGCTGTCCGCGCGCATCCGCCGCTCCAGGAGCGCCCGCCCGCGGCACGCAGGCAGCGCGGTCGCCCTCGCGGGGCCCCGGGTGCCGGCCCGGGTCCTCGGTCCTGCGGCCGGTGGGCGAGCGCGGGGGCGCGGGGTCGCGCGGCGGCTGCCGGTGAGTGCGGAGCGCGGAGCCCTGGCGTCCCGGCGCGCGGCGGCCCCAATCCCCGGGCCGCGCGCTCCCGCCGCCTCTTACCCGCGCCGCAGGGTCCTCCCCTTTGAGACGCCACCCGCGCGCCGCCGAGGGGAGGGGGCAGCGCCAACAAATTGGGGAGCTCGCCGGGCCGCGCTCAGGTCTCCGCCGCGAGCCGCCGCGCCCGGGACGGTGCGCAGCGCTCGCGCCCCGGCCCTCCGCGAGTGAGCCGCCCGCCGCGGCCCCCCGAGCGCCGGCCGCCGGCCCCCGCCGATCCCCGCCGGTCCCTGCCGCCCCGGGCGCGCCACCATGGGGCCCCGGCTGGGCGTCTGGCTGCTGCTGCTGCCCGCCGCCCTCCTGCTCCACGAGGAGCGCAGCCGGGCCGCGGCGAAGGTGAGTCCCGGCCGGCTCCGCTCCCCGGCGTCCCGCCCTGCGCCCCGGGCGCCCCGCGCGGCCCCTTTGTCCCCGGGCCGAGCCGCCCGCCCGCCCCTCGGGGGTCGCGCGTGGCACGGCCAGGTGCCCTCTGCGAGCGGGTCCCCGCCAGTGCCCCTGTGGGCTGCGTTCGCGCATCCGTTAGGGAGCCTCCTTTGTTGTGGGCTGGGTAGGGGCGAGGTAGAGGACTTCTCAGGGCCCTGGGCGAGCGGAGCCGAGCTTGATACGCGCCGCGAGGGGCGAGGGGGCCCGGGAGTCTGCGGGATTTGAACTCGCACCGCGGGGGCCTCAGCGGCCCGGCGCCCTCACCTGCCCTGGGCGCCCGGGTGGGCCGGGGGCAGGCGGGGTGGGCACGCGCGCCCCACGCCGCTCAGAGCCCCACACTCGTGCCCGGGAGTCGCTTTGGGCGTGTTTCTCCCGTTCTTGGGCGACTGCTGGTTGATGCTGAACAGTTGTGGGCCGTTTGCCTGGAAACAGCTGTGTCTTCGCTTTCCCACGACTTTTCTGTGGCTGAAGCACGCTCGAGAACAGAAGTGGGGCTCTTGTGTAGTGCAGTTTTAAAAAGTTAACCAAACTCGACTCGTTGCCTTTTATTAATGTACATTAAAAAAAATTATAACTACATCATATTTGAGTGTGAAACCAAAATGAAACTCCATCTTATTGTTCTAAGCACCAATTGTTTTCCTAGTTTTCATTTCCTCGGGCTGTGTGCTTGCCCGGAAAGGATCTGGGAGCTGGGTTTGCAGGAGTAAAGGCTTCCAGCCCCGGACGGACGGTCCTTGATGTACTGTTTTTCTTTCTTTTTTTCCTTCCCCTCAGATAGAATAAAGACCTCAGCTGGTCCCCAGTGTAAAAGCCTTGCAGACCAAACCCCCAGGAAGTGTGGCTTCTAAGGGCATTTTGCATACCCCCCCCAATGTTTAAAAAATTATTTTGCTACTTGCCACAGTTCCCACTTATTGTTTGACTGTTTCAGATCCTAATCTTGCTCTTAGGTTTTGTTTGTTTGTTTGTTTTTACTTCTCTTCTGGAGGAATGATAGTCACCGACTCCACTGCTTATAAAATGTATTAACTGTTACATGCCAGAAGGAGCCGGTAGTATGCACACCCGGCTCATCCCAGGGCAGGGTTGACTCTTTACTCGAAGCTCCTTCATTGGGTGTTGAAAGGGCTAGTGATCACAGCAGCAATTAACTTCAGATGGTTTCTCCCAGCCCGGAGTCGAGCCAGGCACCATACTCAGTTGTTTAAACGCTCTCCAGTAATGATGACAAAATACTTTGAGAAGTCTACCGAGCACTTTATTTGGGTGTAGAAATACTGACCAAAAGATGTAGTACTTCCAAGGAGAGATTGCTAAACTTGATGGCAAGCAAATGAGAGAAAGTTCTCTATTTGGAAATAGGAACCTCTGTCTGGACTTAGATTTTCTAGTTGATAATTGTAGCAAAGCAAAGCTAATTGAAAGGATGAGCTTTTCAAATAACCAGGACTTTAAAGAACAAGCCACGCACTTATGGGAGCCCCCGTTCTTGCCTGGGAAATCAAACTCATTGCTGTTGTTTGGGATTATTTTACTTCCCTTTAGTTATTCTCTGAGGCCCAAGCACATTCCTGTCCACTGGCTTGGGTCTAAACCTCAAGGTGTCCCATAGAGTTTTAAGCTATCCGGCACGTGGACGGACACCTTCTGAACAGTCACTTACTAACTCGACATTATCTTTACACTTTATCTTTTCTGACTTAATTAGAGAGATATGGATGTGCAAGAAAATCCATTGAAAAATAATTGTCTAATTTTTAAAAAGCATTTCACTTTTCATGCCATCAAGAACTTTTTTTTTGCTGACCACTTTCCAAAATTACCTGTTAGGTACCAAAAAAGTTGAAATAACTTCAATATTGACCCAAGCAAAATACATTTAAAAATACATTTTGGATGATGAGATGCTGCAAATCCATCAAATCCTGACTCAGAAGCCACCCCGAAGGATTCTTGGATTACGTGTGCCTTTGAAGGAGAATCTGAATCACACTCCACCTGCATTTGTACCTGTCCCAACATCCCCCCTGTGCTGGGCGAGAATGGCACTTTTTCCCCCATATGAAAGACTCTTTGATTTTATATTTGACCACACCTGCCATGGTCATACTATTCATTTACTAGTAGGTGGATTTCCTAAGCCAGTGACTTTTTCCCCATGCCCAGTTTATCTTGATTCCCCTCCCCAACTTTTCTTTCTGAGGCAAGAAAGGAGGATGTGGGTACAGGCCTGAGACAGAAGTGTGCCCAGAGTGTTCTGATAGGGGGTGCCCTGTGTTCTCAGTCACGCGGTCAGACTGGAGGGAATTGTCCCCATTGCACGCAGCCTCAGATGCCTCTCTCACTGGTCTGGGTGACCCCCCTTAACAGATGGGTTTCTCGGGACCAGAAATGGGAACTTGCCTGTAAGTGTGGTGATGCCTGCCCCCAGGTCCTGGCGTGTTCAGACCATTACTCACTGTCCTGGGGCTCAATGACCCAGGACTCATGTGAAGTGAGACTTAGTTCCCATGTGAGTATGGACTCTGTTCCGTTGCAAATGTAATTTAAATAAGAGGTTTGAGCTCTACTTTGGGCCCAATGACAGCAACATCAGCCCAATACTTCAGGAGTGATATAACCGAAATCATTATGTTCCTTATATAATAGGGAATTGGTCCAGAACGAAGTACCTCTGATACCAACCAGAAGAAATGATGTGGGTAAATTGCGTGTGTGTAAGGGTGGCCCCTACAGAATTATCGGTGGTATAAGTTCATCACGTACACCAAGAGTGAGTGTGGTTTAAAATTTGTCCGCTTTTATTAGGCAGATGAGTTTGGAGGACTCCTTTACCGGATGCCTCAGTCCCTGGCTGGTCTGCCCCTTCCCCCAGGGGACCGCCCCTTCCTTCCTTCCTTCCTTTGTTCCGCACATGCGCCCTGAGCCCTTCTGCAAGCCCTGCGCTCTGCCTGGCGCTGGCCAGGTGACAGTGAGCGGGACCCGCTCTGCCTCCAGGAAGCTTGCAGTTCGGCAAGAAATGCCGAGCAGCCGGCAAGCCACTCAGGCTGGTAGATGCTGCAGTGAAGGTAAATCAAGGGCCCTTGGAGCACCTAACCAGCTTTGCAGAAGTCAGAGAAACTTCCAGGAGGACATCCCACCTCCAGATCTGAGGGGGAGATAGGAACTATAAGCTCAGCGTTACTATTTTCATGAGTTGTTATGGTGCGTTATACTCAGAGGTGTGATAAATCTACCTGTCCTCTCATAGAGCTACAGGTCTTTGCATTTAAAAAATGACGCTCAGGCTCCCTCCTTTGAGAAACCAAGATGCCATGGCTTCTGTTATTAACCGTGGTAGCTGAACTTTCCTCCCAGAGGGGTAGAGACATTGAGGAGCAAGGTCTAGGAGATCAGTGGTAAGAAGCACCCAGCTCCCAGCAAGGGCCCTGGGTTTGGGGGCATCCCCACTCCTGAGGCTGCATGGACACCGGGATGTTTGGAAAGTTGGCGCATGGATGACTGGCTCTAGGCTGGAGTGCCTTTAGGAACTGACCCAGAAAACCTACCCTCACTTGGGCAAGGACATGAGGGAATTCACAAAACCTTGCATTATTCATTAACAAGACTGTTGGCAAATGTCTTGGGACTGGTAAGGGTGGTCATAACTTTAGAAGTTCAGTTACTTAGTTAAGAGCTGATAAAGATTTTGCAGACTAATTGGACCCACAAGTGCCTCTCTAGAACAAATCCTTTTAGAAATCCAGAGGGCATCAAGAATTGAATAAGTTATACCACTTGTTTTGAAGAAGTAGAGACAATGTTTGTTATAACATTTGTTCCAGAAATTTAAAAAGGATTAACTTCATTAAAATGCCTCTCAAGCAGATTTGGTATTTTGAATTCTTGAGATAGAGGAAGCAAAAGCAACAATAGAATGCCGAAAATAATACCATTAGAGCATTGTTCTTCCTGCTATTATTAAACAACCACTAAAAAACGTCAGCTATCGAACAATACAGAAGACATATTCCTACCATTCTCGGGCGTACAATGAAAGAGGATATAAACCAGAACACATTTCAATGGTCAATTTCTTTTGAGACATTGAACACTGTAAGAATTACTTGGGGTTAATATTTTTATAGTCTGGTACACCGTGAACTGGTTCCATCCTGTGTTTCCCTCCATTGTTCTCCTGGTCTTACTCCAGTGACATGTGTCTCGCCTACTTTTCCTTCTGTTTCTCCCCTCTTCCTCTGCCCAGGCCCTGGGCGTGGGTGTGCGATGGGGTCCAGCCGGTCGACTCCTCTCCTCTCCGCGCTGTCTCCCCTCTCTGGCTGGGGAGATCTGCTCTCGTGATCCCTTACCATCCCATGAAGGGGGCTCCAAACCTTTCTCTTGAACTCCAGCCGAAGATCTTCAAGTTCCCATGGGACATGTCACCTTGGCTTTTGTCTCAGACTTAGTGAATGTGTTCAGAGCCGAACTTAGGGTCTTACCCAGACTGACCACCCGTCCCCACTGTTGCCTTTTGGTCGCTGACGCCCCAGGGTCTCCTGACACTCAGCTCAGACACGGTGACTTCCCCCAGAGGCCTCACCCCGTCTCTTGTTAACCTCCGTGTCACTCAGTCATGGAGGCCACCATGTCTTCCTCCTATGGGCTTCTCTGCATCCCCACCTGCTTTCTCCTCCCACAGCTGCCACCCCCTTCCAGGTCTGTTCATCTTGAGCCAGGGTCGCCACAGACCCCTCCTCGATCCTGCGCTTCCTCCAGCCTCAGGCTCTCTCTAGCCCAGTCCCTGTGTTGTGGGGCAGCCCCTTGTCTCCGGGGATCCTGTGTAGGACCATGGGATTCCTCTGACAGGGGCTACCTACTGTCTAACCTAAGTTTCCCTTCTGTTAGGTGTGGTGGTCTTTGTCTTTTAATAAAGACTTTCTTTTTATAGAACAGCTTTAGGTTGAGAGGAAGGTGCAGAGATCTGCCCATGTCCCTCCTTCCCTGGCACGAGCACAGCCTCCGTTCTATCAACATCACCCACCAGAGTAGGACATTTGTCGCATGGATGGACTGATGGTGACGCATCACCCAGACGCTGTAGTCTACATGAGGGTCACTCTTGGTGTTCTGTATCCCGAGGGTGCGTCCTTCCCCCGTACGCCTGGCCACCACTCCTCTTACTGTCTCCATAGCTTGACCTTTTCCAGAATGTCCTAGAGTTGGAATTGTGTAGGATGCGGCCTTTTCACACTGCCTTCCTTCACCTGGTGATATGCATTCAGGTTCCTCTAGGTCTTTTCGCAACTTGGTAACTACGGTCTTGTTAGCACTGAGTATAATTGCGTGGCCTGCACGGACCACGGTTTCTTGATCCACGCACCTGCTGAGGGGCATCTTGGCTGCTTCCAAGTTCTGGCAATTATGAATAAAGCTGCTGTAGACATCCATGGGCATGTTTTTGTGTGGACAGAAGTGCTCCACTCCCTTGGATAAATAACTGGGCACATGATTGCTGGTTAGTGTGGCAAGAGTGTGTTTAGTTTTGTGGGCGACCACCGAACTGTCTCCCAAAGCGGCTGCGCCAGTTTGCCTTCCCACCGGCAGTAAGCGAGGGTTCCTATTTGTCCACATCCTCGCCAGCGTTTGGTGTGGTCAGTGTTGGGTTCTGGCCACTCTCCACAGTAGGTAACTCACTGCTGCTTTAATTGGGATTGGGTCTGCGTGCCCTTCACAGCCTGCATCCATGGAGTTTATCTGGCCTTATTCTTCATGGCTCCCCAACCTATACGCTGGGTGATTGCCACGAAGGACTAATCTCTGTGTTCCATGGGATGATGTCATCTCTCTGAGCCTCAGGTCCCTAATCCAGGAATACAATGTCCGTGGAAACCTTCACGTCGCTTGGTGTGATCGTGCGGCCGAAGCAGCTCAGCGCTCACGCGATGTTGGTCGTTATCACTGCCACGTGGCTGGGACCGCATTGTCTCCCGTCTGCTAGTCTGACACCCCTGATGATGCAGGACCCAGCTTCTCTTTCAAATTGCCCCCACTGTGTGCAGGAGTGCCTGCCCCATGGAGAGGAGTCACGAATGACTAGTAACTGGGGCTAGCGCTTCTGGCCAGCATGCACTCACCAGCCCTGGGAGAGCCCCCGTGGGAGTGTGTGCCCCTGTGAGCCAGTGGCACTGTTAGGGAAAAGAAGGGGAATTCGTGCCAAACGAAGGTGTTTCCTCTTAATTAGGAATTTGGAGGAGTTAGTCCACCCCAGACTAAACACGACTTGGAAATATACACAATGCTGAGCTCTTGAGTAAATAGTTTATTCCGGGGTTTAGTAATATTCCTAGCTTTGCTCTTTTTGATTTTTAATAGGCACACTATAAGAACATTTGATGTCATCTGAGTTTTAAGGCTTGCAGTTTTAAGGATTTGTGGTAAGAGAAAAGATAAATGCAGAGTGCCCAATCAGATACTGAAGGGATATTTCACATACCACGCAGCTTTTGCATATCTGTTGGTTTTATCTCTTGCTGATAAAGGACAATTCTTCCACCCCTTCATCTTTTACTGCTCTTAGAATCACCACTTCGTTCAGAGTTTTGGAATTACTATTGTTCATTACTGAATAAATATCTTTGTGTACCGTGGGCATTTCTTTCTTGCTCAGACAACGGCAAGAGATACGGGCTTTGAACTGGACAAGGCCAGTGTGATGTCCCTAGCTTCGTTCCCATCCCACCAAATGCACTGACGATTGGAGAAACCATTTGTACACTCTCGAGAGAGGTTAGCTATTTAAATAAATGTTGTCCAACTCAGTGCAGTATTTGGAGACATGGCATTCCTGTATTTGACATTTCATTAAAATTGTTAAAAATTTTATTGAGTTTCTGCTTTAGAAAATAAACATATTCCTCCATGAAGAACAAAACCCAGGGTTTCCTGGTTGTCACTCTCAATGTCTCCAGAGCTGTTTGCACAAATTTTTCACTGCAGCAACTCACACCTAGAGATCGCGGAGGTTCGGAGGGGGTGGGTAGCGGGACACAGTGGTGTGTCTTCACTTTGGAGAGGTGAACCTTTCCTAATGTGCATCAGTTAGCATGTGGGCCATTTTGCAGGCCTCAGAAGGTTACAGATAAACCCAAGGATAACTATTTTGGTATTATTAAAGAAATATTAATGTATATTTTAATCAGTGGAACATTGACTATTACATCTCTAACAATATTGTTTATAAAGTAAGCATGAAATTTTTGTAGTACGAAGAAACAATCACAGTTTATTCTAAAACTCCACAGTTATCCTTTGCAACCAGTCAGCAATTTTGAGCATAGAAGTATTTATTTCTATATCATCCAAGATCATCAGCTTGAAAATGTCATTATAAGATGCAAGTGTCTCCTTTTCCTAATGAGCTTTAATTTTCGAGTTCCATTTTAGAATTTAAAAAAAATATTTATTTGAGAGAGAGAGAGTGAGTGAGAGAAGATGTGCAGGGGGGAGGGGCAGGCAGAGGGAGAAGCAGACTCCCCACTGAGCAGGGAGTCCTACATGGGGGCTCAATCCCAGGACCCTGAGATCATGACCTCAGCCGAAGGCAGACACTTCACCGACTGAGCCACCCAGGCGTCCCTGGTTTTAGAATTTTTTAAAGGAATACAATAACATTTTAAAAGCTTGGATAAAAGCTTGAGTGAAGGTGTATCACTGTCTTTTTAAACCTATAACATGCAAGGTTTTATTAGGGAAAAAAAGGTCACAGGACCTGCAGTTTGGCCCATTTGTTGTAATGTCCATTTGGAAAATACTCGATTTGACTTCATATCTTAAAGAGAAGTAATTCCAAGGACTCTAGAATTAGCCAGGCAAAAGAAGTGTCTAATTCTCTAGGAGGCTTGGCCAAAGGGGTACATGCACACAACTGCTTGGAAAGAGAATTGCAGCGTTTCAGATGCATCTGGAGAGAAGCTCCGGACGGGGTAGCGGGCACAGCCATTGAACACAGGGGTGCTGGTTTGAGTCCCTGCTGTGTGACCCTGTGCCGGTGACCTCCCTCTCTCCGCCCACATTTCCTCTTCTGGACAACGGGGAGGGCCGTAGTGCCTTGCTTAGGGGACCCGTGTGGAGATGCCACGGGTTAATGTTTAGAAAGCACTTATGCAGTGCCAGACACTCTTCTCTTTGTTAAACTAAAAGCAGGTTCTGAGGAGTAAGTAGCAAAGTGGTTCTGTCATCAGGGAAGGCATCTTGGGGCTGGGGACCACAGAAGGGCACCCATTCCGGGAGTTCTGGGACTTGAGCTCCCAGCAGAATCTCCTGGAGGGCTCGATGAAGCACAGACGCGAAACCCCCCTCCTAGACTTTCTAATCGGGGGTGCAGTGTGCACCTGAGAGCGGCATTTCTGTTCCAGAGACCATAGGTCTTGTCCATTCTCTTCCTCTGACAGGGGCAGCCACTCGATGCATGTGAGCTATAAACCTGCTCTTCTGGGACGTTGCTTTGCCTTCAAATAAGAAGCTGAACCATTGTGTTTAAAATGACTTTCACAATTCTCATTTTCTTCTCTCTTTTTGGTTGTTGCCACTGGTGAGCTCAGTTCTAGCCCTGGGGTGCCATCTGAAGGGTGAGAAGTGGGAAGAAGGTTCTAGAAGCCTGTGTGTGGAATGACAGGATGCTCGAGAGCTCATTTGGAGAGGGTTTGGCTGATGGGATTTGGGGGCAGCTGGTGCCTAGAGAAGGTGCTGGTCCCTTGTGGTCCCCCTCTCCTCCTCAGGACACAGGACAGGAATTTTCCCATGATTATCTACTTTAATTTAGAGTTTTTGCCATCCTTATGGCTCTGTTCGCCCCCACACACCTGCTAAGAATGTGCACAGGCTGTTTGCTTAGGGACTGGCCAGGCCAGAACCAGGCGGGTTGTGGGGCTGGCTCCCCAGTGCATGACCGCTTGTCTTGCCGTGCCCAGCCCCCCCCCTCCCCCCCAGGCTCCCGTGGGCCTCTGCTGCTTGGCCTCCTCGTGAGGAATTTCTGTTTCGTATCTTAGTATGGCTAAATCTATTTCCTGGATGTTAAAGACCATTTGGGGTTAGTGGTTTAAAGTAACTCCTAAATTTTGGTCAGGAAATGGCCTATAAAATTAAGATAAGCTTGCCAAAGCAGGAAGATGGGAAAAATACTACAATGTGGGTAGTTCAGCCCCTGGGTCAGCTGTATTTTGGATAAGAATGCAAACCTGGTCCAGGCTCAGTTCTACTCACTGACAAACTAGGGAGGACACACTCTTTATTATAGAGGGTAGGTAGCAGGCGGGGTTCTTGGCTCATCCCTCATTCATACCTTATCTTTAACAAACATTTTAGCATGGAAACATGACACTAACAACAGATGCTTTTTTATCAGTTCCTTAAAGCAACTCCAAATAAATAGCTACTGGACATCTTAGTAATAATTAGATTTATTATACTGCAAATAATAAGATTGCATTTCTTTATTCTGGAATTTGGGCTTTTAAAACTTTAAAAAAATCTTATAATTAATCATTTATTATTATTTCTTGTTGACCCTAGATATCTTCCCATCTTTCGTGGAGTTACCGTGCATGAGTATATTATAGAGATAGGTGTGTTTCTCTTGCCTGGATAATTCATTTAAAACATACATAACTTTGGGTGTTGTTTTAGGCTAGAAGGCAGATTTGTAATCAAAGTCCCCCCCTTTTTTACATCAGTGAAAGTAAATAAGGCTGAGAATTCACTTAAGCACATAGCACAAATTAATAGGTTCATAACTCAGTATCTTGCTTCTGGCATTCAAAACCTGTTCAATAAATGTGTTGTCGAGTCTCACTCGAGGTCAGAAAATAGGCCAGCAGCTAGACTTGTTCTTATGCTTTGTATTCTGATGTAGGCCCATGGTAAGGTAACAATAATTTTAATAATGGCATAATAGATGTTATACTGAAAAATTTAAATCTTCACACTTCACTGTTCACTGTTTTCATTTTTGCCCCCAGGATTTTCACTCAGGTTCTGAAACTCTAGAAAGATCACCACAGAGTCACAGACTGGGGCCAGAGCACATAGGTTTGAATTCCCCAGTAACGAGCTGTTGGACTGTGGGCAGCCTACTCAGCCTCCCTGTGCTTTGGTTTTCTCATCTGAAAGTAGGAGTGAGGAGGCTACTCCTTTATAGGATTGTTGTGAGGAAAGTATACGTGATGACATATTCGAAGCACGTAAATGGGGGACTGCCCTCTCATGAGCCCCAGACAGGTTAGTGCTGACTGATTTCACCATTATGACATTCACCTGTAACTAAAACTATGTAGACTGAAATATACCTTTCTTTTACCTCTATGTCATTCCTTAGAATTCTTGGATGATTTACAAATATTGGGATTATAATGATATTCACATACATGCTTTAATTAAATAAGTTTTTATTGCATAGTTGTAAGGGTATAATTCTATACCTGAAGAATTCCAAGGTGGAAAACTGGACTTTGAAGACAAAAATAAAACCAACCCAAGCACATTGAGATGAAATGCACTGTAGTGATTTCATCCAGGGAGTGACCACATTTGCACAGTTTCAGATTCTCACGAGATGCCCTGACAGTTGGTATTTGATGGCCACTCCGGAGAGGGTAGTCTTCCATAGGTTTCTTCCTAGGTGTGGGTAGTGTGAAGTGAGCATGGTTTAACAGAACATTCTGCAAATGTGGGAGCCACTTTCCAGGACTTTCTCCCTGACCTCGTTCAAATGAGAAAGGGCATCTTTTCCTTAGCCTGAGAAATGGAGGGTTCTCAGAGCTTTGTTTCCTCAACTTCCCAAATGCATGTGATCTCTTGGAGTCTGATCGTTGACTCTGGTAATTATCGTGTCCACTGAGTACAGAGTTGATGGGTCTCCCTGAAGACAACAACCCTATCTTGTAGTGATAAAGTACTTCGGAATCAGCCAGCGGTGGAGCTCAGTGAGCCGTTTTGGTCTGAGCGCAGATGTGGAGACAGATGTAGGTGGTGGCCCACGCCAGTGCTAAGATCTCACACGTCACCGGGGTTGGTGCTGCCTTGGGCCTGACCTTTTCCGTGAGACACAGTGTCCATGGGGCACCGGAGGTGGGGCTTCCAGCCCCATAACATAAACATCTGCTGCTGAGATCCAGTTCAGAATTCACCTTAGGTCGGGGTCAGGAAGCCACAGAGTGGGAGAGCATACGAGGAAAATCCAAACATGCTGACAGATTGAGAATGTTTATCCATTAAAAAGCCTAAAAATGAGAGAGCCCCATAAATCTTGATAGTCTTTCTGCAGAGGTCGGTACATGTCTTAGGGAAATGAGTCTTGTTTGTACATTTTACATTAAATTCATCATTTATAGGATGTTAAGGCTTTTTGTGTGTTAAGTACCTTCAGTTAGCATATATGCATATATATACGGGTTGGTATATAAACATATTATACATATGCATAACTCGAATATGATATATATCTTCATATAATTAATGGTATTTGGTCATTCATTCATTCATTCAGTATCCTGTACCCACGATGTGCTAGACATTAGCCTAGGCTGGAGAACAAAACAGACAAGAATTTTTGCCCTCAGAGATTGTTTATGGAATTAATACAATCAGACAGTTTTGGCCTTCCATCATGCTGAACTAGAAAATATTTTGAAAGATGCCCCTCTTTGCTCTTTTAGGAATGGCTCAGCCTCAGAAATTCAACTTTGTTAAAAGAGCCATAAATATAAGGAAGAGAACCAAGGTCCTTTATAGGAGGTATTATGTATGTTGTATCTCTAACAGCCCTTCAGGGTTGTTCCATTTATGTAGAAATGAGGAGTTTCAAAATATCTGTAGAGTAGGGAATGAGTTAGCTTGGTTCTCCTCTCGCCCTGGGAGTTATGCAAAGCTAGCCAGGGGAGAATGCTTTGGATTTAGGGAGGACAAAGGCACCAAATGTGGAAATACCAGATGTAAGAATGAAGACTTCAGAAAGCACATGTGTTTCTACAGTGTTCATGACTTCCAGGCATTTCGATGAAGATGCGTGTGTCACAACAGTGGTGATGCAAGAATATTGTCCTTTGCCTTAAAATTGCCTTGCTCTGTGGCCAAGTCCGCAGCAAACTGTGTGAAGAAGTTTGATGAAACAGAAGGAGGGGTGCTTTTGTAATCCACAGGGATGCACCCCAAGGACCTGTAGTTCCAAAAGACATCGCGGTTGCTCCCCGCCCCCCAGGCAGGCCCCGTGGGGCAGGCTGCTGCAAGGTGCAGCATCATCAAGAATGAACAGCTCGTAACCGCCGTGCAACACATCCTTGAACTTGGAGGAATTCATGTCACAGTTGGCACGGGCGCTCTTTCCTGGGAGTTATGCTACTTGGCAAAATTGAAATCCTGCCCTGAGGACCAAGGTTTACCAGGTTTCCTGGGCAAAACCAATCTAATTTTTGAGTTAGGGATAAATGAATCAGAAACACGAAGACTGTTTCTGTAAAAATACTGAGTGACTTAAGAAAAGAAAACATAGGTCAGAGTTCTTGGCAAAAGATTTTGGCAGACTGTCCCTGGCAATTGGTAGTACTCATCCCCTATTATCTTGCAGCTGGGAAATGCCATTAATACAGGGGAAAGATGGGGGCGCCTGGGTGGCTCAGTCGTTAAGCGTCTGCCTTCGGCTCAGGTCACGATCCCGGAGTCCTGGGATCGAGTCCCACATCGGGCTCCCTGCTCCGCGGGAAGCTTGCTTCTCCCTCTGCCACTCCCTGCCACTCTGCCTGCTTGTGATTCCTCTCTCTCTCTCTGTGTCAAATAAATAAATAAAATCTTTAAAAAAAAAAAAAAATACAGGGGAAAGATGTAATATAAAAATCACTGATGAAATGTATGATGTTGCAGAGCGTTTTCTGGGGGAAGTCATTAGAGAAATGGTCCTTAATAATCTTAATTCCTTAATTGGCAGTTCTCTTCTTAAAGGAAAGAGGTGGTAAGATCAGCTGATATTTCCAGTACGTCCAAATGTCATTTTAAAATGCTGCCCTGAGTTTGGGTTGCCATATCGGAGCGGAATTGCTTCTGACCTCAAGCCAGAATGACAGATGTTGGACATTAGCTACTAGGGGACAACTCCAAATGTTAACTCCACTTATTCTAGTCCTGGGTGGTATGCAACTACATCATCTGAGAGATCACAGTATTAATTTGGAAGCTCTGCCTTGCAAAGCAAAATGATGAGGTTGAGTTTCTCATGATTCATAGCTTTGCAGGCAGACAACAGCAGTCGCTCACTGTGTAGTGTTTTCTCTGTTCTCCCCAGACTCTGAACCATGACACCTGCGTGAGCCATCAGGCTTCAGGAGCCTGAAGATGTGCAAAGCAGAGGTTTCTTTATAGGCGCCAGTTTTATACAATTTTGGTTTTATTTTTTCAAAATCGGGGACTTTGCTAACTTGCTTAGGTGTGCACTGTGGCCCTGGGTGGGGAGTGTCACAGTCAGTCCCCGGACCTGGGCTCTACACCCATGCTTGGTCCCCTCATATGTGTCCTGAGCTGGACGAACACTCATACGATGCAGCCTTGAATGGAATCCAGCATTTAGCATCAGTGGAAGGAAAGTGACCACAAAGACTTTTAGGAACAGGGGTCTAGATGGCAAAGAGGTCTAGATGGGGATTGAGATTTGTTATAGCATCAGCAATTTCTTTTCTCATGACCGCAGGGTCTAACTGTGCATACCTGAGATTACACAGCTGTTACTTCTGCATGCTGGTAACAGCCCTAGACAGTTGCATTTCTCCTAACCCTCCGCATGGAGGTACTTGTCTTTGATGGCCGGCTGATCCTACCTGCCTTCCTACCAGAAACCACACCGAGTTCCTGTCTGTCCCGTATTGGGGCCAGGTGGGCAGGACTGTTGGAATGGGGAGGGGGCTTGAAGCCCTAATGAGAAAGCCGCACACAGGTCTTCCTGACGTTTGGTCCCTCTCTCTCTTTCTAGTTAAAATAAATTAAGGATAAAAGGTGGTTTGGGATACCCCTCCCCAAATTAGAGTCCCCCGGAAAGAAATAATCACCTAGTAACCATTTTGTAGTATGTGTTTCAGATCAACACCTTGTGCACCTCAAACTTATACAATGTTGTAGATCAGTTATATCTCAAACCTGGAAAAAATATGATCAAACTTAAAAAACATAAATTCAACTTATAAGTTAAAAAAATGGTCTAGACCATGTAGCATGTTCTTTTCAGTTGGGAGGGGGGTGGTCCATAAACCCCTTGGAATCATATGTACATTTAATGAGTCTACGCATGGTGCATTTTTAAGGAGGTAATACCTGGAGTACTTATCAGATGCTTGAAGAGCTACAAACCACAAACTACTGGTTTAAAGGGATTTGGTAGCTGATTTTTATAGTAAGATCCATGGAAAAAGATTTATCAGGGAAAAAAAGCCCTTGCATTTGGCAGGGGGAAGAACAGAGGCATTTACAATGCCTCCAAAGAATTGGCTCTTAGAAGGAGGTAGAATGCAGGCCCTTCTGAGGGTGATGGGAAAGCTGGTGAAGGAAGGCAGTTTTGGCAAACATTGATCTCATTGTCTGCATCAGATGTTTGGCATTTATCTCTTATTTCCTGGAAGCACGGGTTTCCTTGCATGTGGCGAAGCTCGTCTTCTCAGCTGCATTTCGACGTCTCAGTTTTCCCGCCATGTCCCGCACAGTCTCTGCGCATCGCCGTACAGGAGAGAGACTCAGCCAGGGCCGTGCTAGAGACGCTGAAATTGGAGAGGACTCCAGAAGTTGTTTGTCTGCGGAAGGGGGAAGTGGGCGATGACCTCGAGAACCCAGGTCAGAGCTCTCAAAGTGGGGTAAAGCGAGAGGACCACTGAAGCTGAGCCACAGGGGAAACGTTTCTGAGAAAGCAGAGAGACGGTGTCCTTGCGGAGCCGAGCCGTGGCTTCGTGCCACATGAAGCACTCACATCTGTTGAAGGCCGTTACCCTCCAAGCACCTGCTTTGGTGGGGAGGCAGAGTCTACAAGGTCTAGTCCTGCCGTCAGCTGCGGAAGGTACAGAGGAGAGGGTGCCAAGGGCCAGCCCGGTCCACGCCGGTGACCCTGGTGTGACTGTTAATCATTAACAGTGCCCCTGTTCACCCCCAGCAGCGTCCTGATCTGGCAGATAAGTTGTATGGCAGCCTGATTCTGAGATTGCCTGGTGAGAGCTTTGCATCCAGTCTTGGAGACTGAAGCACATTCTTCGGTGCTCAGAGGTGCTGAAGGAACAAAAAGTGTCCAAAGTTTGGAAGAATTTGGTGTACGAGGTGCAAGATGGTCAGAGACAAAGGGTTTAACTACCGCAGCTACTTGGAGTCAGCGAACCTCTTCCTGGAGGCAGAGGTTGAGATACACAATTTTAAGGTCAGGAGGGGATGCCACCGGTGTTCTGGGTCAGGTGGGTGTTGGCCATTGGCCTGGGGCGAAAGGCCAGCAGAGTCGTTTACTCCTCCGTGTACTTGCTCCAGGCCCCGGCAGCCCCTCTTCCCACCGACTTGCCCACTTCTGTGCTGGTCCGAGAGCGCAGGGCCCTGATCGCAGGGCAGGCTCAGTCACTGTCCGGTTCCTTTGCTGCCCGCGGCTCACTGACCGGCCCTGGCGGACAATAGCCGAGAGCCCAAGGTCACGGGCAGGATGAAGGCGAAGGTGATGTGAGAGAATGGTGGGGTGCAGGGGGTGGGGGGAAGGAGTGCGGTGGTGTCACTCGCAGCCGCCGGCGCTGTCCCGGGGATGGTGGGCGGAAGCCGGAGCGAGCGGTTCGGGAGCGAGGCTGGAGTCCAAGGAGAACAAAGCATCTCGGAAGCAAGGGGAGCCTGTAAAAGGAATGTTACGGGTTCTGCTGCCTTTTAAGGACAACTCTGGTGTAATATAAACATGTGGGTCATTAGATGTGCTGATTAAGAGGGTAAATTATAAAAGAAATTAAGTCTTGGACATAAAATTTAAACAGCGCAATGACATTTTCATGATAAAACTAAAGCTACCCAGATTGTCTTCCCTCCGGGGAGCCTGGAAACCAGCATTGCAAAGCTCTTCCTTCGGTGCGTTTTAGCTTGCAGCGTGTGCACACGCACTCGTGCGGAGAAGTGCATTCGCAGGTCCTGCATGGCTGAGAAAATGAACTTGGAAAGGCCTTTGACTAGGCTTTAAGTAAGCGGGAAGAGCCTGCAACGCGAACGCAGAGGCACGTAAGCCTCCTGAATGTGAGACAGGACCCTTCCACGTAGAAAAACGCCGAATTGCCTTCGAGAAGAGCAAACTGCGTGAAGGCACGGTTGAGACCAGACCCTCTCTTACCACTTCCCAGGGGTCCGAACACCAACCTGCTCGTCTTCCACGAGGCTGCGGAAACGGAGCGTCAACGGTCTCCACCCCGGCGTCTGCGGTCTGGTCCATCCCCAGGCAGAGCAGCCCGCCCACTGCAAGATTTGGTGAGAGGGGGGTCATTGTGATGACCTGTGGCATCACCTGAGTCTCGTGCTCCTTTGCTTCTTGAGTTTTCCACACAGAAGGAGCCAGGGGCGCTAGGATTTGGCCCCGAAGGGAGCTGTGCACGTTCCCCATGCAATTATGGACTGAACTCCATCATCAGTTTCTTTAAAACTGCATTAAGCTCACTCCCATCTTAGTGATTTTTAAATGTTGTGCCAAGAGAATACACAAGCTACATAATAAAAACCAACACAGGGAGGTGGGAACAGTTCTGTTAGTTGCTCTCCCTGTGGGGAGATAATCTTAAACAGAGTTTGGTTGCAAGAGATATAAAATTCTTATCTCTGAAACCGTGCATTCTTTCCAGGAGTGGTGACAGGCCTGTCCTTAGGCACATTTTCCTACATGGAGGGTGTACACCAAGTGGGTTTAGGGCGTCCTAACGCTCGCGGGCTCAGGCAGGCTTCCTGCGTCCCTACAGCTCCCCCGAGTCTGGAGGTACTTTGCGCTCGGTGACCTACAGCTCCTACATCAGGCGCTCACAGGAAACCTTTCTCCTGGAAGCAGCTGGGTAGCGTCCGTGGGTGCTTCCTACTGGTAAATAGCTCGGAAGCCCCCTGAGAGGGCCACATGTTTGATTTTGCACGGCGCGTCCTTGAGCTCCAGCCAGCGGCTGCCGTGCAAGGCCATCTGGGTGCGCGGCGCCCAAGGCCGCACTGACTTCATTCTGCCTATCACAGCAGGATGAGCTTCCCGCCCAGGTGACAGTTCACGGTTTCCAGCCATCTGGTCGCAGGAGAAATGCTCAGCGAGCACAAGAACCCTAAATGTAAATGCGCTTTGTTTTGTTCTGTGTTCACACTGCAAGACTGAGCCCTGGCTCTGGGAACTGCCTACAGATAAGGTATTTATAGGACTGGGTCCTCTGTAGACATGGAGTGGGGCGCATATGTAGATACGCAGCTGCGTGTAACAGCTTAGACATCCGTCGTGGCCGGCCGTGGCCCTGGGGTGGGGACCACGTGTTGTGCAGGCGAGATGTCACAGGAGCTGAAAGGAACTGTTGAAAGGTGGGACAGGAGCCAGGGAGGGTATGCTTTCCCTCTAGACGCTTAGTAGGGAAAAACACCTCTTTTTTGTCCGTTGCTCCATTCCTTGGCCTTGTGACCCTGACGTTTACCCCAGGGGTGCTGGGGTCCTGCTGGCCTCTCCCTAGGTGGGTGGCCTCTGGGGAAGAAAGATGCAGACTAAGGAGCCCCTCGGCACGCCCTCCCCACCCTCAGCCTTAGTTCCTCCAAGTGCCACTCCTGAATTTTCTGCGGTTTTGTGTTGCTTCCAAACTCATTTCGAAGGAGAGCTTTGAACGGATGTTTGTAGGGTGCAAAGTGGAATTCTTTCCAGAAACAAATTCCGTGGAACTTGTTCATGATGCCGTGTGGGTCAGGGGTCCGATGGCTTGAGACGCCGCAGGAAGCCCACACTCACACTTCGGCATGCAGACTTGGAGCAAGTGAACGTTGGAGATGTTGGCGTCCCCGCGGTCCAGGCTGGACTCTGGCCGTGCCCACCAGCACCTAGTTTTCTGTGGCCTGCTCTGTGCTTGCCCTGCCGTGTGCAGAGGCCGGCGGGCCCAGGGAGCTGTAGCTGTGGCCCATTCACGTCTGCGGCGGGGAGCAGAGTGGGGTCACCGGGCGGCCTGCCTGGCGCTCTTGGGTACCTGACCTGTTCCTGACCCTGTTGGCATGTGCTGTGCGTCCCTGGCCGGCTGTGACCTGCTTTTTTGACTTATGGTCACAGCCTCATTTTTCTGCAGCTGTCCCTCCCCCCCTCTGCCTCCCTCAGGACGGACGTCCTGGAATGACCCACTGCTGCCTGTCCCCGCCCTCTTCGCCTCAGCCCTGAGCTTCCCGTGTCTCACCATCCCCGTCCCCAGTGCAGGACCTCTGCCTGCAGGGGCCCTTGTCCGGCTCGAGCGCCGAGGGTCAGCGTTTCCGCCTGGGCCTGCCTGGACGCCCTGGTCTGCCTTCCCGCCCCTCCCAGGGGCTGCCTGGTCTTCAGATGCCCTCCTGCGAACAAATGGACCGTTCTCTTGGTCCCAAGCTCCAGGCTGTCCTCCAGAGTTAGGTCGCCTTCCCCTGCGTGTGCAGACAGGACCTTTGAGCCCCTCAGAGTACAGTGTCACCTCAGCTTTGTCAGCTTCCCGCTCTGCGAGCCTTTCTTGTGGGGTCATTCCTGTATTCAGGCCTTTCCCTCCTTTCAAAGCCTCCCGAGACTCACTTCTCACACGTCCTGGGGGTCCGGGGTGGCCCGTTGTCCTCGTGCCATGAGAGTCGAGGGTCCCAGTGACGGAGGATCTAGAACAAGACCTGGGCCGGAGGACATGCCCATCGGACGGCGGCTTCGCACCGTGCCCGGTGTTAGTGTTCGCGGTGGCACCAGGAGTCCTGCCAGTGGCAGCAGTATGAGCAGAGGTCTTAGCGGCGGTAGTATTACCAGCAGCGTCAACCTAGCACCTGTAGTATTAGCAGTAGCGCTGGTGAATTTGCAGGGGTGTTAGCGTTACCGTAATGTCAGCAGGTGCGTTAATAGTATCCGCAGTAGCGTCCATGGCCTCAGAGTGCACAGTACCACTAGTGACACTCGTAGCGGTAGTATTAGTGGGTGTAGTAACAGCAGTGGCGTGACATTAGTACTACTCACAGGTGTGTTCGCCGTGGCGGCATCGGCCGCAGCATCGGTAGCAGCGTCAGCACTCGTGTTCCTGGGGTAGGAGCGGTAGTATTAGTGGGTGTAGTAACAGCAGTGGCGTGACATTAGTACTACTCACAGGTGTGTTAGCTGTGGCGGCATCAGCCGCAGCATCGGTAGCAGCGTCAGCACTCGTGTTCCTGGGGTAGGAGCGGTGGCAGCATTAGCAGCGGCATCAGTGAGAGTGGGAATGGTTTTAGCAGTATTGTTAGTAGGTATGTTAGTAGTAGCGGTAGCCGTAGCACTGGTAGATTAGTAGTAGTATTTTTTTTAAGATTTTATTTATGTATTTGAGAGAGAGAGCATGAGTGGGGGAGGGTCAGAGTGAGAAGCCGGCTCCCCGCCGAGCAGGGAGCCCGACACGGGGCTGATCCCGGGACTCCAGGACCGTGACCTGAGCCGAAGGCGGACGCCCAACGACTGAGGCACCCGGGCGGCCGATGGGTAGTAGTAAGAACGGTGGCCGTAGCAATAGCGGCGGCGGCCTCAGCGGCGGCGGCAGCCTCAGCCACAGTGGTAGTACCCGCTGCAGCCCTCTGGCTGTGTTGGTCGACATGCGAGTAGCCCCAGCAGGGGTATTTTCACGGAAGGCGGCCTCCTCTGTTCCCCTCTCTCCGCTGCGCGCCCCGGGCCACCGTCCCAGCCCCGCCCGCACCGGGCGGCACGCGCTCTGCGTCTGGCCGCGTGGAGGGGACAGGAGGGCAGCGCGGCGGGGCGGAGCACGTGCCGGGGACCCTGTGAGCACGTGCGAGAGCCCATCCTGCTCCTCTTCGCTCGTGCAGTCCTGCCGTCACCGTTGCACACTTTCCTCCCCAGGTCTGTGCCTCCTGGCCGTAGCATTTCACAGGAAGTAGTTCTGTAGAGCCTCCGTCTTTAATTTTGAAAATAAGTCCCGTTGGAAAGGCGAGCTGTTCGTTCTCCCATTTTCAACGAGCCGCTCCGAAGCGCCCCTTCCAGCTGGCGGTCCCCGACGGGCGCTCCGGCTCTCCTGGCTGGCGGGTGCCGTGCAGGGGCTCCCCCCCACCCGGGGCTGCAGGGGTGATTTCTCTGCGGCGGGCACAGGGCGGCTGTCTGTCTCCTGGCCACGGCGCCTGGCAGCCGCAGCCCGAGGTGCATGGGGAGAAGCAATAGGCCCGGTCCCGAGGTGTGTTGTCTGGGGTTCGGTCTGGAGCTGTGTGTGCCCCACCCCCAGGGACAACCACAGGCTTGGGCGCTGCTTCACTGTGGCCCACTGTCCCCCTCTCCCTTTGACGGGCGCGGTCCCTGCTCGCGTGAGGGTGGGATGGCGTAGTCAGGACGAGGGCATCTCCAGAACTCTCTCTCTGCACCGCAAGGCAACCCATGCCTAAGAAGAGGGAGGAAAAGCTTTCCCCTGGATAGACTCAGCCCCCCTGAGTGGGCTCTGTCCCTTGTGGGGACCACCACAGGTGGGAGTCGGTCCCTACTCCCCGGCCGCCAGTGCCCCCGCGGAAGGCGGCCGGCCTGTAACTGTCCCAGCCTCGAGGGTGCCACTTTCCCCGCTCACTCCCCTGTCAGCCCCAGGCTTTTTTAGCCAGTAGAGCCTTCGGGGCAGGAGAAGTAACCCCTGCCCCACAAATGCCACCCAGTGCTGGTGTCCAGGGCGGGTCCCCGCTCCGTGTGCAGTGTCTGTCCCAGGACAGGTGTGTGGTGTCATCCAGTGAGCTCCCAGGTGGCGAGACATCTATCTTTGGGGGAGATTCTGTGTGTGTGTGTGTGCGTGCGGGGCTGTGTGCGTACGTGCACACGTGGACGGAGTGGAGGGCCCAGACACCCTGGCCCTTCCCTTTGCATCTCTCCTGCTGGTTCTGAATGCTTTAACTCCTGCCCCGGGCACAGTACAGGTTCTCATTTCCTCTATCATCAGCATAAACATATTTCACTTTTGGCCAATTAGCTATTTCTATTAAATACTAAAAAAACAAATACAGGATTTAAAAACCAGCTGCTGACATAAAATTTGCTGGCGTATAGAGTTCTTTATTTTCTCCCATCTCTCCTCCAAATCTCTAACTTGGTGCCATCTCTTTTCTGAACATATTCTATTACTTGATTTTGGGAAGAATCCTCTACCCTCAGCCTGTGCCTTTCTTAAGAAGAAGAATGTCTTTCAAACTGAAAACAATAGATAGATAAGAAAGACAGTTGAACCACAACCAAGGTAAAGAGAGGGAAAGATACCATTTAACTACATTAAGTTAATCCACACATTTTGGCCTGGAGGTGAGTGACCTGCCGGAGGTGGTCAGGGTCCCTGCCTCTCAGCTTCCGCTGAAACGGGGAGAGGGGCAGAAAGACTGGAGGTGGACAATGGTCTGATGTTTAAAGAAAACAGAACCAAGCTGAACGGCCGGAACCATGTAGCAGGGGGCTTCCCGGAGGGGCTCGTGCTCCCAGATCGCATCTTTAGCAGGCAGCTTGTGAATGCTTAGACAATAGCTCGTGGCTCAGGGAGGCGGGACAGGGCCCCCACATCAATAGACACAGTATGTTTAGCTTTGGGCACATTCCGTCCAGGAGCAAGCTGTGTCCTGGTGAACATCCTGAGGGCAGTCTGGGCCTGGCTGAGCCTTGCCCAGGAGTGGGACCCACGCCCCATCTCAGCCTCCTGCTCCGTGGCGTGGGACAGGGCCTCCCAGCTCTTCCCAGTACCGAGCTCCCAGCAGCCACCTTGTCAGCCCTTGAATTAAACCTGCTGGCTGTTGCCAGAGTAACTCATTTGCATGGGAAAGAGGGCTGAGTGATGTGGGCAGGACAGTAGGGAAGGTCCAGAAGCAGGGATGCAGATGGTACTAAGGGGACAGAGGTGAGCAGCGTGGGGTGCCTGATGGAAGTCGGAAGGCGAGGTGCTCGAGCTTAGAGAAAACAGGGTGTGTTTACGGACTGTTTGACAGGTGGGGGTGGGGGGGGCTGAAGACGTTTTCCAGCACTCGAGGGGGGGACGGACACGCCTTTGCCGACAGATTGGGAAGCTGCCTTAATGCGAAAAATAAGAAAAGGCTCTTATTTGACAAAAAGTCTTTGGCCGAGAGTTCACGGAATGTTCCAGAAATGGGCGGGTTTGTAGGTAGCACTTTGCTCTCCGATGGAGAACGCTGTGATTCGGCTTTACCCAATCCTAACCTCTAGTCCTTGGGACTACCGAACTTAACGGATTTTTGATGACGCCGCGTTTCTGTGTGAACCCACGGGTTGGAACGTGGGCCCCTTACTCTCAACACCGCAACAGCAAGTAAGCCCCTCATCCTTCATGGCAACTTCGGAGTCGGTCTGGGTGTTTTCAGCCTACTGCTCTCTGCTTTTTCCTCTGGTCGTTTTCAAGGGGCTAAAGATGTTAATAAAATATTTTTGAAATCATGTCCTAGAATGTGCTTCAAGGAGCACACAGTACTTTTTGGAAGGTTGAAAAATGCTCAGTGTTTCTGTTTCTCACGTTTTGTTTTGAAAAATAGTAATCGCAGCTGTAGGAGATAGGGGTAACCCTTTCAAAAGTCTTGTCATCACGTAACAATGCTGCTTCTTACAGCTGTTATCCCAAGAGAAGAAAATTGGAGAGAGTATCTTACATGTTTGGTGGCTACACAAACCAATGGATGGTGTCAAAGATGTTGAGGTCCCTGGCCAGAGGATGTTCTGTTTACTGAAAAAGCTTGGAGCTGTAGAATCGTTTTTATGTCCAAGTAACTAAAAAAAATGGAACACGTGGTTTGGGTGGGAGAAGAAGCCTATCTCTTCCCTGATCCAAAAGAATTGGGTAATTTTTGAAGCAAACAAAGTTTAATATGGCCATCTGAATAGATAATTAAATGTACTGAGCATGCGTGCACGCACACTCTTATAGACAGAGAGACAGAATGACAGAGAAACCTGCAGTCAGATATTCAGATACATTTGATAAAGAGTAAGGAAATTCGCCTACAGATATAGGTTCAGTATTACCAACGTGGTTACAAGTTCTCAGAATAGGAATGAGGGAAGCTTAGTAGGATCGCTGGCAAGGCATTTTGAGAGGCAGCTTTTAAAGCCAACACACCGAATTTGGTTCTGCAGGCGGAGGAGTGCACTGGTCTCTGTCTACAGAGGTGTGATGTGTGAAGCCCATGCCATGTAAACTGGTGAAGCCAAAGCAAACTCATGATTTGTGAGCAAGAACTTGAAGATTCCTACATTTACTATATAATTCATTTTTAGAATATTTTCCCTTGTAATACAAGCACACAATTGTTTTCCTTTTCAATAGCATAATGGTGACTTTGTGATGTATTCATGAGAATTATGAAGTTTGGAATGTGACTTTTATTTTAAGATTTTGAGGGAACTCCTAAAGGCATTTCACTTTTGACCTTTATATGAAATTGTGGTTGACTATGGCTGGGTAGGGGGCATCAAGTGTGCATTTTTGTTGTGTCGGAAAATTTGGCTGTCTTGCACAGAACGGCATGGGATGAACACATAGCAAAATTAGAATAGTCAGTTGCCTCCTGTTTGCTCATTGAGCCAGTTAACATGTAGTATTTTAGTTATTTTAAAGTCTCGCTTTAAAAAACAGGGAGTTATTTATACCTGGCACATGTTACCATTTAGTAATGGATTCATAAATAAAAATGAGTTCTAAATTAAAAGGGGGAAATTGCCACTAGAAACAGAAAATGTTAATAAAGAAGAGACATACAGGAAAGGGATATTAGGAAGGAAGACCCAAAGAGAACTAAGCCACGGGTGGATACTAGAATTGCTAAAGCAGGTGCAGAGTGGAAGCTCTTTGGGGGAACCTGGCAGGCGGTGCTGGGCTCGGGCAGAGCAGTGGACGTGGCGGGCGAGGGCGGTGCTCCCTTTTCGATGACAGCCCACAGAAGACAGGCAAGAGATGAAAAGGGGTTTTCATTGAATAATAATGCAAAGGAAGTTGGTGGTCGTGGGTGAAAGAATGGTCTGAAATGGCTAGAAAGTTGAACAACAGCAAAATTAAATATATGAAGTCTTGGGGAGGGGGGACTATCTGGAGGAAATCACGCTAAAATACTCCTGAGTGGCCGGTTTTCGATGCCAGCAAGTTTTCCCCTGCGAGAGAGGATGCACACCGTAAGAGCTTGGCATGCTTTGGCTCTGCAGTTTGCCCACTCAAGGAGCTACCCGGAAACGTGCGTCCTTTCTGGGATGTGGCGGTACCACCATCTGCCCCAAGCTCGTGCACGCAGATGGGGCAGTCGGGCTCCTGCCCAGTCCGTCAGACTGGACACAGCGGCGGAGGGGAGGCTGTTACTGGGCGAGGTCGGGTGTAAAATGGAGCAGAATGAAGTAATTTCTGACACAGCACAGAAGGAAAGTACGGGGACGTGGGATCCAGAAGCGGAAATAACCATCCGAGGGGGAGAAGGAGTGATAGGCATCTTGATGAACGAGAATTTTCCTTTCTCGGTATGAGAAGGGTTGGCTACTTGATCTTTGCCTTAGTTTGGGCTGTTGTCACAAAGTCCTATGGACCGGGGGGCTCCTGGGGGGCTTACGCACAACAGAAATGTACTTCTCACCGTCCTGAGGCTCGGAGGCCAAGATCAAGGGGGCGGCAGGTTCCGTGTGTGGGGAGAGCCCGCCGCCTGGTTCGCAGATGCCCATCTTCATGCCGTGTGGCGGGGGGCGGGGGGCTCCGCGGGTCTCCTCTGTAAGGGCTCTGATCCCATGCACGAGGGCTGTGCCTCAGGACCTGCTCACCTCCTGAGGGCCCACCTCCTGCTACCACCACGCTAGGGGGTAGGATTCCACCATACGAGTCCTGGGGGGACATGAGCACTCAATCTGTAGCAATTTTACTAAATAATTTACGGTTTTAAGACTTGGGAACATTTTATTGGAATGGTATCATCATCGAAGCCAGATGATGGTATATTTGTGGAACACGACGACAAAACTTCATGGAAGGATATGTGAGTTCAAAGACCTTTGCCCGCAGAGAGCTGAAGCTGTCCAACAGGATCCCGGGCGGCGGGGGGCGGGGGGCGGGCTTCGGCATAGTCCAGGATTCACGGAAGGCATTTTACAGGACAAGACATGCTTTCTGGTTTGAAAAAATGAGGAAAAAAAAAAAAAGCAGATGCCTCTGAGCTCCTGACACATAATGACGCAGGAAATGTGTAACCAGCGTTCAATAGTAGATAGGCAGATTGAGAGTGTGGTAGCGCCAAGAGTCGTGGCTGGAACAACACTGTCTTAGGAGTTACCACCCTGTTGCACGCTCGGATAACCAACCCCCACTAAGATATGCAGCTCACTTACATTCCAGACATTGCGTGGAAAGTACAGCAGAGGAAGTGGCACGAGGACTCGGTTAGGATACCCATCAGAGGCATATTTGTTGAACATTTGCTCTGTGCAGAAAATGGATATCCTTTAGGAGGAAAACTTTTTTGAAAAGGCTGTGAAGCCAGGGCCTCGTGCTTTGCAGGTATCCACTGGAGGGGTAAAAGAATCGATGAGCCAAATGAGAACACACCCGAGGGGAAAGTCTGCAGAGTGGTTTCACAAAGCTACTTGAGGGAGTCCAGGGTCTTCTTTGAAAGTATAGGACTTTCAAACTGCCGACAATAGGTAGATCTTTTCAGAGTCCAGATCATAAAGATAAAATGGGAGGATGGTAAGGATAGGAGGGGAGAAGGGATGGAGAATGTGTGAAGGGAATGAGAATCTCAGATGGGCTCATAAAAATTCTGTGAGTAAGTTTTGGAAAGAGCTCAGTGGAGAATAGGGTCGGAGAGAAGTTGAGGAGAACAGGAAAGGAGAAATTCCTGCCAACCTGGGTGGGCTGTCTCATGGCAAATCACTTTACCTTTTCACAAAATATAATACCCCTTCTTCATGGCGCCATCATTTACAGCTGGCCGCCATGTTTGTAAGTGGCTCCTGGAACTTATTTTTAAGATCTTCTGAATTATTAGGGGGAAATGTTATTTACACTTAGTTAATGTACATACTTCTTGGGAAGGGGCTGGAAACGAGAAAACTAGAGGTGATAGTTTTTGTGATAGTTTAAAAAAAAAAGGCAGAGGTAAGTATGAAGGAGTTTTAAAAAATTTCCATCCAATGCAGTGTTAGGATGGGTTATCATATTAATAAAGATAGAAGTAATGTTTAAAGTTCAAAAAAGGAGATTATTATAAAGAATGAGAGTGAGTGCTAACAATTTGAAGAGATGATATGGGAATTAAGGGGAAATGAAACCAAATGGATATTGAGAAATCTCAAGAAAATAAAATTGTTGGGTTAAGTGGGTGAACTTTAACTTGCTCAACAGGCAAGATTTAGTTCAAGGAAGATATGAGGGCAGAAAGGACAAAGTCTGTGCGCAGGCCAAATGTGCAAAGGATGGCGTGAATCCCCCAGTGCTAGAAGGATCCGGAAGGCCTGGGTTCGGAGAGCGCTGACGAGAAAGCCAACTCTGGGATGCGGGCCGGGCATGGTGCGCATGTTGCTGGTGTCCTGGCCACCAAGTCACCCAGTCGCTCCACAGGAGGGATGGGTATATAAATTAATTTGAAATTCCTGATAAAAGATATTCAGAAAAGTTGAGTCATCATATCAGAGATTTCAGGGAGAGACGGATTGGAGCAAAAAGAATGATGTAGAAAAGGAAATTTGGCATGAGGGGCTAGTTTTTAAATGATAGATTTATTATGTGATATTTCAGAGAAATGGCTAATTCATCAAAAATGAAATGTGTTATTAGGATCAATAATACAGGGGAATCAGAGTGTAACTACCTTAGAGAGTGCTCTGTCGCCCTGGAATGTGGCTCCAGAGGAACATTCCTACCAATGTATGTTCGGACTTAATTGGAATGCAGGTTTCAATTATTTAAGCTCAACAAGTACACTGTAATTTGATGAGCTGGCCTGGAGGTCATTCAGCACAGAGCCAGCTCTGGGACAGAGCCCGTGTCCCAGCAGAAGGAGCCCCCGGTGGTCCTGCTTTTAAAAGTCTAGAGAAGAGTAGGACTCCTGGGATCTCAAGTTTAAAATACTCATTCTAAAAATTCTAGAATATGGTTGAGGCCAAATGAGACACGTGTAGGCTGATTCCAGCCCATGGGCTACCACTTTGCCATCTTGGCTTCACATTGAAAGCCCTGGGGTCTTCCTATCGCAGTGTTTCTTGCTGTGTTGTATTGTTACATTGTATTGATTAGAGCTGACACACAGCGGAGGAGAAGGGGCTCTTTAGGGCCAGCATCTGTTCTGTTTGGTTGCTATGGGAGACCATACTGGTGACCTGATATTTTTGATTGTTGTTCTGCACTTAAGGAGCACCCAGTATGGTGCATACTAGTTAGATTTGAGAAAGTAATTAGTTATTAATGTGTAATGAGTTATAGATCACATGTAATGTAACTAATATGTGAAGTAATTACTGAGTATAATGTTTGGGATTATCTTGTGCTAAAAATTATGCAAAAACTGTGAGTCCTCCCAAACAACCTGGATGAAAGGTCTCAGGGTGTGGTGGCCCTCGGTAGAGTGGGGGCCCTTGGCAGGACAAGGAAGACTGGGTTTGAAGGTGGGGATGTGCTCCTCAGGGACCTCACAGAAGGCTGGGCAACATCTGTAGGAATTTATTGAATTACTGAATTGAATTATTGAAGAAAATGACAAAATATTTGGGTCAGCAATGAAACAATCATGCAGATGTTTCACTCCGCTCTGTTAGACTGTTTTGCAAGTTAGGGTTGTACGTGTGTGTGTGCTTTTATGTAGCTCTGGTATAAAAATGGACAAATATGAAGGGTAAAGCATAGGATGCAATTCATCCCCAAATAAAAAGGTTTCACATCTACCTGAAGATGTTTTAGATTTAAAAAATGCTTAAAATTTTTCTCGAATAATTTGTATTCAAATTACATGTACACACACATATACACGTCCATGTACATATTTACACTTGCATCTTAAACATGTGTACACATCTGTGCTCTGAAGGATTCAGTACTTCCTGTTTTCTTAGTGTTTGTGTTAGTCAGGGTTCTCCAGAGACACAGAGCCCATAGGATATGCAGGGAGATGCGTAAGAGATTTCTTTCAGGGTTCCGGAGCCTGGGAAGCCCCACGATCTAGCTTGTGCAAGCTGGACACCCAGGGAAGCTGGTGTGAAGTTCAGCTGGAGCTGAAGCCTGAGATCCAGGGGGGTCGATGGTGTGAGCCCAGGTGTGAGTCTGAAGAGCCTGAGGACCGGGCTCAGGATGGTGGAGGCACCGCTGGTGTGTGGAGAGTCTCCACGGTCCCTCACGTGGGTCTGTGTATCCCTTCAGCTCGGCGGGTTAGATGATCGTGCCCCTGCTGTTCTGGGGGAAACGGGAGGCGGGGATTGGGTGACTTGATCCGCCACACAACAGGGAGGGGAGTGCAGCTGGATCCAGATTCGGGTCTGCCTCACCGTCGCTCACAGTGAACGGTGTGTTCTTCAGAGGAGAGCGCCTAACAACTAGTGGGGAAAAAAGCTTTTAAAAAGAAATTATTGAGAAAGAGAGTGTGTGTGTATGTGCACAAGCGGGAGTAGGGGCAGAGGGAGAGAGAGGGAGAGAGGGAATCCCAAGCAGACTCTGTGCTGAGCAGGGAGCCCGATGCGGAGCTCCATCTCACCACCCCGAGATCACGACCTGAACCGATACCGAGAGTTGGGCGCCTAACCGCCTGAGCCACCCGGGCGCCCGGGGAAAAGTGGCTTCTTAAGGCGGAGCCCCTTCATCTGCCCTGATGCATACTTCACAGCCGACCCTGCAGATTTCAGTGAGGTAAATCTGAGCTATGTGTGTCCGAGAGGAAAGGCGTACACATCTCTCCCGTTGCGTCCATGCCTCATTGTAGCACGTAGCCCGTGACATTGTCATTTTTATTACACTGTCGTCTCCTCACTAATGATTATGTTCGTTGAGGACACAACCTTAGTATTTCCCCCGTTTATGCGTAGCACTTAGGATAATATTTTGCTTAATGTTATTGAACAAGTAAGAAAACATGGAATTAAAACAGTTGTGACAGCAAATGTTTAAATAAAAAGTAGTTTTTAATTTGGCCCGGCCCAAATCTTATTGGTCTTTTTGCCTTCCAATATAATAATTTTTAAGTTAGTTGGAAAATTAAGCGAAATGGGACCATTTAGTGATTACACTGCAATGTGTGTTCAGAGTGTCCAGACTTGAGCTAATGACTTTCTGTCCCACTGACGCTCATCAAAGACGATCGCATGTAGGGGCGCCTGGGTGGCTCAGTCGTTGGGCGTCTGCCTTCGGCTCAGGTCATGATCCCAGGGTCCTGGGATCGAGCCCCACATCGGGCTCCCTGCTCAGCGGAAAGCCTACTTCTCCCTCTCGCTCTCCCCCTGCTTGTGTTCCCTCTCTCTCTGTGTCTCTCTCTGTCAAATAAATAAATAAAATCTTAAAAAAAAAATGATCGCATGTAGGCAGTGCGGACGGACGTTGGGGTCGGTTTGAAGGATCATCCTGACCTCACAACCTGAAGGTGTGGTTTGACAAATTTCACACCCACTTTGAATCCCTTGTGTCTGTGATTTTAGAAAAAGAAAGAGGAAGAAAAGTGATGGTTCTTTAGCTTTCCTTTATTACTCAAGTGTGTGTCAGATAGTTTAAAACCATTTCCCCAGTGAAGCATTTAGCTCTGAGATGTAAGTTAATAAAGCAAACGCAGGTTTGGTTTACAGACTTTGCCTTAAAGAATAGTACCATTTGAAGCTTTCAGAGTTTATGATTTTGTCTTTAAAATGAGGCCTTGAGGTGAGGAGGAGAGGGGGGTTTAAAACATGTTTTGCTTGCTGATTCTCTTAATTATTCAACAGCTGTTTGTGGAGCACCCACCAGGGATTTCACGAAGGTGAAAAAGCTCGTTATCTGCTAAGTGCCGGGGCGGGGGGAGGGCTGGAAGACTCTCAGCAGTCAGAGAAGCATTTTTAGACACGCGTGTGTCATGTCACTGACCGTCAGGACAAACCCGTGACAGACCTTTAGGTCCTCCTAAGTATATGTCCCCCGATGGCTGGGACCTTGTCAGCTTCTCCATTCCAGCACTGGGAACCATGGCCGGCAATAATAGGGGTTAAGTAGACATTTGTTGAGTTCATAAATAAGTGAGCGATTAACCCAGCCTGTAGTGCCAGAAAGACCTCAAAGGTGGTCTGGATCTCCAGACGCTTGCTCTCTGGGACAAGTTCAGACAGCCATTTACTCTTTAGAATACACTTATTTAAGATTTTGAAAATTTTAACTGTGCTTACTTAAAATTTTGTCAGTAAACACGCACGCACACACATGCACACACGCGTGCGTGCCTGTTTTGCCTTGAAGGAAGGAGAGAAGAGACATTTCACTTAGCTTTATGTTCCTCTTTATGCCTTGTCAGCCCAGAGCAATGACTGTGGGACCCAGTACCCCCTCACCATTCGCATGGGCTGTCTGCTTGGTGGGAGACTTGGGGTAAGGGATTCTGACCTCAGCCATGTTACGTTCGCATAGCAAAGGCCACGTAATAATGTGGTTTCCCTTTTAATTGTTCAGGGTAAGGGTAAAGCCAACTTCCCCTTGTCTCAATGTTAACGTTCATCTTTGTGTTGGCAAGAAAGGGGGCTCAGGCAGGTGGCCATTCCTGTTAGGGACCAGCTCCCTGGCCCCTTCCCCTCTCCCTCTGCCACAGTTTCTCACGGATGAACATCTCGGTGCACGATGTGGAGCTGTTGACGTGCTTGCGAGGGGGCTTGCCGTGGAGGTGGGGGCGGGGAGGACCCAAGGACACAGAGACATGCAGCACTCATGCCACGGCTGATGGGAGCAACCACACGTGTGCTCAGTGCCTGGGGATTGCTCTGCAGGTCGAGGCATTTCTCAGAAGTGCGTGATTTGCATTCTGCATTTGGAGCATTTGGAGAGGGGTTTTGTTTCAAAAATTTGAAGTTCAGTATGTAATTGTGAAATGCCTTTTCAGAAGAGGCGCCAGTTAGCATTTTGTGCTCCTTGTATGCTGAACATAGGCTGTATGTCTCAGACTCATGTGGTCCTCCCTGCCCCAACCCTGACACAGCCTTCCCCCTGAGAGGTCTGGTTGCTTCTACTGAAGAATGGTGTTTAGAAACCAAGACGTGGGAGGTGGGTGCTCACGGGTACCGCGGTGCCATTGCTTCTAGACTCCCAGTGGTGTGGTTGATGGTTGCTATTAGCAAAAGGACATGTCTAATAAGGGCAGAACTTTGGCCAGTGTCCCCTGCCGTGTCCTGTGTATGGCTTCAGAGACGGCCTTGCGGAGTGGTGGAAATCCTGGGCGTGGACGTCAGAGTAACCTGGCCTCACCTCTTACCCACCCTGAGCCTCAGCGGCCGTGAAATGACCCTCCTGTGGTGGTAAGTGGACGCTAGAGGAGATGACACGGCTGTCTCCGTCTTTTGCGTGTGTATCGGATCCTTGTAGCTGATGCTTCCACCGTTGTTTGGCCAGTGTTGGTATTACTATCTTCTTACTCCTTCTTTTTCTTTTTTTCTTTCTCATAATCTGATATGGAAGTTTTAAGAGAAAAATTGCGTCACTATTAAAAACAGTTGTAAAGAGGAAATACTTAATGTACTCTTAGTGAGTACGGTGGGATGATCACAGATCAGTCTCTGGCAGGTTAATCTTTCTGCTGCGTCTTTATCTTTGCCATCTCTGTAAAGAGGAGGGACCGGTTTCTGCTCCTAAATGATGGCATTTGCCTTTACAGCAGTGGGGAAGTCGGCCTTGCCGTCCAGGTGAACTGCCGCAGCATCTGGCCCATCCAGGCTGAGAATGTCACGCCTGAGGCAGGAGGCAGTGGGGGTTGGGGAGGAATGGATTGTCCCCTAGCAGCTCTGGTTTCATTTTGGCATCCCCCAGAATTAGGTCACAAGCATTCCGGCTGTTGGAGCATTTCTGTATTTCTGGCTTCACAATGCCCGTTCCCCACTGGTATGTGAGGCATTTCACCACGCGTGTGCGGTGTCGGGACCCTTCACCCAGGCGAGCAGCCTCAGGTGGTTCTTTCTTTCTGTTGGTTTCGGACCCTGAAATAGGATCTTCCTGGTGTGATCACTTCAGAAACTCCCGCAAGGGCCCCTTGCAGTTGGGGTCATCTGGTCAAGCTGCCTGGGACACGCTGTGACCTGCGGTGAGCTGGGGCCCACCCTGCGGGGCCCCCAGGGCTACTGTGTGCACGCCTATCCCAGCAGATGCCAGAACGTGATCACCTGCGTGCAGGAGTTGTGACCAGCCCTTGCAAACTGAGCTCAGACAGACGTTGTGGCGTGTCTTGTGAGCTCCAGAAGCTAGCTCTCCTTGTAGGATTTCTTGTTTCTGACACTGGTTGTCACAAATATAGAGACTCAGTGTAAAATAAGGTAACTAACTGCTATCTTCATAATTCCAAATATCCTTCACTTTCGAGATTCTGTAGTTTTTAATGCGTGTGAACTATATAGGCCCAGCATATCAGTGTTAGTCAAGGACTTTTATGACCATTTCCCCCTACACGGTAAGAAACATATAGAGGCACTCCTGATTTTATAAAGGTTTTCAGTTTGATTATTCCAGTTTCCTATATTATTAAGTTATATCATAAAGAAGTGCTTTTTTTTTTTTTTCGAGCATATTCTGTGAGCGCTGGAGGATAGAAACACCTTATTTTTCTGACATCGGGAGATGAGTTTTTCCTGGATATGGGGCCAATTTTCTAAAGCTTTCCTTAAAATGCTACAATTATTTTTAAAATTTTAGCCCCTGATGTCTTAGTCAAATAGGTTCTCAGTTGGGCACACGGTCTATAACCGAAACTTCTCTCAATGACTCAGGGTCCTGCTCTGTGTTCCAGGAGGTGGGTCTGTGATGCTGAGGCCACGGGGCGGGGTGTGCACGGGGCCCCCTCCCACCTGGGCGCAGATTGCCTCCCCACCCGTCACCCCTCACTCCCCACATGCAGCCCGACCCTGACCCGCCAGGCAGGGGCTCAGTGGGTGTGGTGCGGTGGACCAGGGCCTGGACGCCAGCAGGGTGGACGGCAGGGGAGTGCCACCCCCGCGGGGGACCGCGAGTCCTTTCTCTTGGGGCGCCTTGTGTCATTTGTGCCTTGGTCAGCGGCCGCTGCCCTCGTCGGGAGGCTCGCTCTGTGGCTGACCCACAGCTGCTCAAAGGGCTTGCTTTCCATTTGCCCCAGCGCTTGTCTTCCCCGCGGATCGCCCCTCCGCTGCCTTGCACCCTTGTCGCACTTGGGTGTCCTTTCCCTTGTTTTAATATCTCTTCCCCCTACCTGAAGAAACCCTTTTTATTTAAAAACATAAATGTATAGAAAAGTCGCAAGAATTATGAAACTAACTCCTGAATACTTTCCAACTAGATGCATCGGTTGTTTACATTTTGCCACATGTGTGTTTTCTCCACGTTATCATTAGCACTTTCTGCCGGGCCCTTGGGGTACGTTGCAGACAGTCATCCCCCTTGGCCCCTAAGCATGTCAGCTTCCCATCTGAGAATGAGGCTGTTCTTCCACTGAAGCGTGGTGTGTTTATGAAATTGAGGAGACTTCACAGTGTTGCAATCCTATCTTCAGTACACAGCCCATTGTCAGTGTAGTCCGCTCACCAGCACTGCGCTTCCCTGCGTATTGCCCGGCGCCAATGTCCAGTGCGGGATGACACCTGCATTTAGCTGCCGTGTTGGTCTGTCCTGCTTGAGGCCACTTTTCTTCTGCAGGATGCGATTGAACGTTTTCTTATCCGCATCCGGCTCAGGGGCCTCCGCTCCCTCAGCACGACCGCCAGGCTGGCATGGAAGGTCCCGGGGTTGGAGTCCTCGTCTCCCTAATCAGGCAGTGAGATCCAAGGTGACAGTGATGGACACGCTCAGAAAGCACAGAGGAGCTTGACTCCACAGCCCCAAGTCCTTGGGCGTTGCCCGAAGCTTGCTGCCGCGGGCACGCGGCCGTGTGTCAGCTCATTTCCAGACTCTGCTGCTGAAAGAGCTGAATTGGGGAATTGCTTTCAGCTCTTTATCACGGTGGCGATCTTTTGCTGTGTAGGATTTCCCCAGTGCAGGCCGGTGCATGACTTCATTCTTTAGAGTACGCGGCAGCCCCCACTCTGGCTGCGCCCCAGTTCCGCGCTTGCTGTGCGCGCACCGGGCACCGACGCGTCCTCCTCCATCCCCTCGTGCGGGGGGCAGCACGCCTCTCAACAGCCCCGCGGGTGGACGGCTCCCACGTGTAATCCTAACAGGCCGTTGGTCTCTGGGTTGATCCGCAGGAATTCCCGGGGGGTCTGCTAAACCCAGGCTTCAGTCTAAATCTACCCCTTGATGAGGACGCATGGCCCGGCTGAAATGGAATTAAAATGACGGGTTCAGCTGGTTTCTGTGGGCAGCTCGCAGACCCGAGATTCCCTGCACAACAAAGTGCTGCAGGAATGCGCACAGGAATTCAGAAAATGGATCTTTTTGTTCACCATAGTCCTCAACGATGGGCGAGGAGGCAGAAACCATGCAGGGAGCAGAGGCGTCCCCTGTCCCGGAAGCCGGAGATGGTCCCCTGTCCCTGCGAGAGCTGGGTCCTCTTTGTTAGAGCCGCGGGCTGAGCTGGGCCTTGCTGTCAGAGCAGGCTGCGCTGGCCTCCGGCGGCAGGGTCTCTTGTCTCCCTGGTCTGGATGTGTGGTGCCCACGTGTTGGGTGCTGGGATCTTTTTCTGGAGAGAGTGGGCATGTCAGTCATTCTGAGTTGACAGTATGAACCGTAACGGTGTGTGGCTCTCGGTGAGGCTGTTCCGGGGTCCCACCACTGCCTGGCACTGTGGCTGTCCTCATTAATGCTTCCGTTTGGAGCTGCATTCATGCTCTGAGTTACTTCCAAAGTGCTCCTTGGCCCTCTCTGGCTCGGCTGATGTCCTCTGGTGCATGTGCAGAATTACGCTGTCTGCACCCAGCAAGTCAATCCAGCTTGTGTTGCGCTCACTCTTCATCCTGCATTCTTTCTGTGATTTTCCACCTTCCTCCTTTCTTTATCCTTTCATCTCGTTGAACGGAAATGAGGTCAGGCTTCCCTCGATCCCAGATTCTTCAGTCTGCACGTGAGGACTGGGAAGGAAGAGCAGGATTCCTGAGCCTGGAGATGGATGTTGGTGACCCCATGATGCAGAGCCCCGTGCGTGCCTCGCTGGTTACTCAGCGACAGAGTAGGAGGGACGGAAGGTCTGGTGAACCACAGTGGTAGGAGGTAAGGGGACAGTGAAAGGGTCTCCTGGAGCTCGGGGTGCCTTACTCCCCAGCGCATCTGGCCCTTTTCGAGCACAGCCCTAGAGGACAGCACTCCACCCAGTGCCCTGGCAAAGTGCTTTGTCAAAACAGTTTCCTTCTCAAAATGAATTAACTTTTGGATTTAAAGACTTAATTTATGGAATTTTCCATCTCTTAATTTATTCAGAAAACTGAGGAACCACTGCATCCCTTAGATTACGTTACTAGAACTGGTGACTTCTCTGTCCTCCCAGGCATTTGCATTAGGACGTGGGCTGCGTGTGAGGGGGGGGGGTGAGCAGGGAGAGTCGCTACAGTTTTAGCCTCGGCAGAGACCGCGCGGCATGGGCAGTTGGTGCAGTTACCTCCAGGGGACAGAGTCCGGGATTCTCCCCGGAGTGGCGGACATGCCACTGAGAACAAACATTTGTGGTTCGCAACTCCTTAGTGGTTTTCTGTGTTCCTCCGTGAATAAGGACCAGAGTCTGGTTCTCCAGCCTCAGAAATGAATTAACCCAGACTCGTGAGACGTGTGGCTTCAATGCCAACTCGGAGCTCACGCGCAATTCCTGATGGCGGGGAGGGTGGGGACACGTTCGCGAGCATTCTGTTGGGAGAGTCACCATAGCGAGCAAGCTGGGAATACAGCTGCCGGACGGACATTATGCCAAGCAGCAACAGGGATGAGGATGTTCTGAACTCTGTCTTTCGATACAACTTTTACAGATGTCTTGGCTCTGAAAAAAGTTCTGCCCTACTTTTTTTTTTTCCTTTTCTTTTTTTCTTCTTCTTTTTTTTTTTTTTTACAATAGTAAACATTTAACTGTCTCATTTTGGATTTTTTGAGATTTATAATTAGGAATTTATCTTTACTTGGTCATAACGTAGATAGCCCAAACTTGTATTTCTATACAGCTTATAAAATAACCCTAATAAGCGTTTACAAGAAATGATCTGCAAAATGATACACCATTTGAACTATTAAGTTTACATTTTCGCTAAATATGCAATTGATGAGGCTTGTCTTATCCCACACAAGAGACAAAAGTTTTCATTCATTTCATTCATTTAGAAAATAACTTTAATCCCATTGTGATGATCATGAGAATAACTCGGAGTTGCTCATTTGAATGCAGGTTTCAGCGTGGGTTTTGAAGGGGGGCCGTGCTTCAGTTTCTGTTAATAATCTGCTTTGTAGGTGGTCCACTGGTGGCCGGGGGGTTTTCCAGCAGTGACTGATGGCACGGTGCCCCCTGTTCTCTCAGCTGAACCTAAATTCCAGATCTGGGAGTGCCAGACTGGGGGGTGTGATGTCACTCCTGGAGGTCAGAGCTCACCCTGGATTCACGGGAGCCTTTGTCTCTGGTCCAGGTGGTTTGCTCTCTGGTTTGGAGCGGGGGGGGGGGGGGGGGGGGGGGACACGGCCCATTTTCTTTGTCTCCTTCACCAAATGCATGGGCGTTTTCCCGGAAGGTTTGAAGAGTGTATGGGGTTCAGCCAGCTAATGTTACCTGCTGGGGAGATGTTGGACTCGTTTGATTAAAGTTCAGATGCACACCTTTGAAAGCAGACTCTGGCCTGACGCTTTCCATGTCAAGAGCGCCTGCGTGCTCATGAGGCCTGTGGGGCCAGGGTCTGGAGTGTGCCGTTGAGCAGGAAGTATTGATAGACTCTTTGCAGCGCTTGACATGAAATACTGAGTTTATCACCCAGTCCTTGACAGGGAAGGTGTCATGAGGGAGACAGACTCGTCGGGGGAAGTCGTTAGGACCGAGTGGAAAATTTAGAAGGGCAGTTGATTAGGACAGCTAGAAGTACAGACCCTTGGCCTGGAAATTCCAGGTACGTGATATTAATTAGTGCAGCTGAATCAGGAGACATGTGTTTCCCCTGAAATTGTGTTGTTTGTACTTTCCTCCCCATTGTATGAACTCCAGACCCTCGGGGTCAAGCGCACCGTATTTCCTCTGCCTAGTATGGTAGCAGGACTGGGGACCAAGCAGCATCTCAGAAGCATCTGTGCAGTCTTGTCCAAATATAGGCTAGGATTCAGAGTGACGAGAGGAAGAAGAAGGTTTTAAAGTCCCACATTAAGTTATACACACATAGAAAACAAAAGTAATTTTCAGAAGTGTTCTGATTTACTGTAACTACAATCAGTTTGCCGACTGGATGGTTTATTTGCCAGTACTTGGCTGGGGGCGGGGGCAAGCGTATTTCCAAGTCCAGCTTCTCACTGTCGTCCAACCATCCTGATGGTGGTGCAGGGGTTTTTGCAGAGGCAGCTCATCGTGGAGAGAGCGAGGCCATGGAGTTAGGTCCCAGTTTGGAGCTCAGTGTCTCTGGCTGGGAGATACTGGGCTCTGCAGATCTGCAAACGGAGCACCCCTCAGGGCTTGGTGACATTGACTGAGAATCTGACAATTGGTTTCCAAAGCTCCGGCAGCACCTAGTAGGTGCTCAGTAGACATCGGCTTCTTCCCCTTCCTCCTCTGATGCGGGCTCACGCCATCCTGTTGAACGTGCGGTGGAAGCGCACGCAGGGAGGGCAGAGGAGCGCGCCCCCGCCCCAGGAGAGCCCTGCAAAGCCACCGTCTGGTGGTCCTGAAGTGGGTCATGTCCTTGCCATCCTTGGTCGGTCGTCTCAGGCCCTGCGGAAGGCTTGGCCACCGGCTCAGACAGAGCTGCGTTTCCTGCCATGCCTGGGCACCCGACTGGGCTCCAGCGGTGACTAAGGTGGCCCACGTGCTGCTGGGGGGCGGGGGGATGGCCAGGGCCCAATGCCACCGCGTCCGTGTCCCTCACACCGGCCTCTGGTGGCGGATCCCAGAGGAAGTGGTGACGCAGTTTCAAACATCGTTTCCCACAGTGATAACGCTCCAGCCAGATGCCAGGGTCCCCGCGCCTGGGGCAGATCCTGGATGCGCCAGAATTCCTCGAGCGGGTCCCCTGCGGGCACATTCCCCGGGGTATCCGCGCTTTCTAGGAGTATTTAAGTCTACATTTGTGTCTTCCTTCTCGGCTTGTCAAAGTTGGGCTTTAAATACATTTGGGGGAATTTGAGGAGACACTTGATTTAAGGGCTTGGGAGTGCTTGGGCTGCTGCAAGTTAAGAAGTTCTGGGGCTTTCTTTCCCTAAACACAAGAAATGGGTAGAGCTTCAGAAGAATGTAGCCCCAAACCAGCATGCCAGCAGGCCCCCAGATCTGGTAGATGGGAAGAGAGCAAACATCAACATTGTCTTCCAGAGAATCCAAAATTAGAACCAACAGTGAAGAGCTTGGCTGTGGGTTTCCAGCGGAGGCAGTGGGTTCTTTGGGAGGACACGAGGGCCGTGGGGCCCCAAAAGCTGGGATGCTTGTGGTGGGCTCGCCGCTGTCCCAGGAGGGTGGGGTATTTTTCACATTTTTTTTTTTTAATTGGGACAAACATGCATAGCACAGAATTTACCACCTCAACCACATTAAGTGTCCGGTTCAGTGGCTTTAAGTCCATTCAGACTGTTGTGCAGCCAACACCACTTTCCATCTCCAGAACTTTCCATCTCCTCACACTGAAGCTTGGTACCTATTAAGCAGAACCAGGTTAAAGCCCTCTCAGTCCGAGAGGCCCACGCACTGTGCTCATCTCCCGGGCGTCTGGGCAGGAGGGTGTTGTCTTGTGCTCTCGGTGCTGAGACGTGGTTTTCGGTACGCGGTAACACGAAGGATGCAGGAGCCGGGTAGTTCCTGCCCCCCCTCTGCGACCCTGGGCGCAGGGGGTGTGCGGAGCCTGGCTCCCGGCTCTCGGGTGGGCTGCGTGGTGGGGTGGCGGCAGCCTGAGTGACGGACACAGCTGTGTGTCCCGCAGGCAGAGAAGGAGGGGTCGCCTGGGCGCGTGGGGTTTCAGCCCGCGGCCCCAGCTGGGCCATGCGTGCCCGCGGACAGCGGCTGACCTCTGGTTTCCATGGCCCTGAGAGGAGCAGAACTCGATTAGAATGACAGACGCGTTTTGATTTCACATGATAATGTTTTACCACATTCTAAACACATCCTTGGAAATAAACTCTTGCTTTCACCTTTCTTATGAACCCGAAAGTATGAAAACCATTCACAGATGACTGGACAGCGCCTTTTCCTGCTGATGGGCGCCGCGCACGGGTTCAAGGGGGAAGGCTTGTGTTCTGCAGCTTCCTGTCTAGTCAACAGAGTAAAACAAAAGAGGAAGGACGGACAGTTGGTTTCCTTCAACTCCTTAGGCTAAAATAAGATTTCCCATGCCATGTTGTATTCCACCTAATTTTGTAGACAAGCCTTTTTAGAAAAGCATCATTGTGGATGAAACACTTTCAAACGGTTTGCTTTAGATTTGCACAAAGTTTAGAATAAACATGTCATGTCAGACTGGAGGATGAGTCACGCAGGCGGTCACTGATGGAGCCACCCAGTTCAGGTCAGTGAGCTAAAAGCAATATAAAATAATGAAGGCTGGGCTCGTGGGGGAGGAAGGAATGGCGGGGGGTGTTGAAAGAAAAACAAGGTCTGGAGAGTATTGCCCTAAAAAGGTAAGACGTACAAACTGACAGGATGGAAAAACCCAATTGTGTGGGGCTCCGGAGGCTGGGTGAGGTGTACACGTGAGGGACAGACCGTGGAGGCCTCCACGGCCTCCGCGCAGGGTCAGGCGGGGTGCCCGGAGCCTCCGGGAGGCCCTAGTGGGCCCGATGCCACGCAAGCGGGGTGGGTTATGGTCCAGCTCTCTGACTTGCTCAGCGTTGATAACCACTATTTTGGCGGATCGATCAAGGCTGCGTATGTCTTCTGTGTATTTTCCATTTTTAATGCTATGAAATGCATCTACCCTGAAACCCTACCGAACATCACTTAATCTTTACTTTTTTGAAGATCTTTAATAATTTAAGGATTTACAAAATATGTATTTTGGAAAGCACAGTGTATCAGATTTCTTTGTATGGTAAGATTAGCAAAAGCTCTAGTTAAACTGAAAATTGAAATCTACAACTTAAGCTAGTGTCACTTATTAGCTTCTTTATCAACTTATTGTTGACATCAGCTGGTAATCCCAGACCGTGTTTCTAGTGGACAGAAGGCACATGGTTGGAGTACATAGACTGAAATAAAAAATTCAAAGCATATGTCACTCTCTAAGTTAATCTATTGGATTTTGGGTATTTTTATTTGTCGGACATGAATAAAAGGGTGTTAAGCCATAATTCACCCACTGTTGAAACCACCGGTCTTCTTTCTCCTGTGCTGAATGACTCTTGCATGAGGTGGTTGAAGAAATGTGCAGACAGAATAAATGTAACCTTTGAGGAAGCCCAGCCCAGCCCATTGTGAATGTGTTTTCAGTCTGTGCAAGATTATGAAAAGGAATTTTAGTCTCTAGCCCAGTCAAGACAACTGTACTTCATTTAATGGCAAAACCAACAGGATTTGTTGGATTTCAGAAGTATATTTCCAAGTTCTGTAGAAGTACACTTGGGAATTGATTAAAAAAGGTGAATTAGAGCTTCAGTAGTTTGCGTGTCAGGAAGGAGCATGTCATGTATACACACAGACGCGCCCGGAGACACGTAATGCTTATATTCCTCTGTGAGCGTGAGGTCAGGAGCAACCACCCAGTTTATACTGAAGCACTGATACCCTAGGAAGTGTGTGATTGGCCGGCAGACATTGCGATTCGTGCATTAATTAAGATGCTGTTGATTCTTAATGTGATACTAATTTACGACTCGAAATCCCCTTGATAATAAGAGAGCAGTGACTTGCGACACACGCGAGGGGCTTGTGATGGAATCCAACAACTAGAAACAAGTAAAGGAAAAGCAACTCAAAAGAATTGGGTTATCACCTGGTATTTTATCTGCAAGTCACAAAGTGAGTTGGCGTGGAGGCCCGTTTGGCCAGTGTGTGGAATCGGATGGTTTAACACTGAAATCCATGCCAATGCTCTTAACTGGAAGTTCACCCCTGAGAGAAAAACCCGGTAGTTGCCAGTTCGCCATGAGTTTGGTTGATTGCACCATCATGATTTTAATCTCTTACAGATTCCAGCTTTTGTGTATTGTTTTGTCAGGTTCTCCCTTTGGATATTTTTATGAGCTTCTGGGCATATCCATATTTAATTTCTTCCAGAACTGGCCTTGTTCACTGCACCCGGGGTATCTGCCCCATATTCCAGGAGCATCGTTCCCTCTTCTGGTCCCTCGGCTTCCGCCTCTTTAGTTTTCTCCTTTGTCAGATGCCTTGTTCTCCCAAATGCAGAAATGATAATGGGCTGCTCTAAAAATGGACCTTTCCTGCGAAGTTAGAGATGTGAATCAGGATTGGCAGTGTGTAGCAAAGGCACTCAAGTGTCTCAAAGAAAGAACGAGCTGCCTTCCAGCACATGAAGGTGTTCATCAAAATGTGAAAATATAGTTATTGAAAGCACAAATGTGGTTTTGGTTTCCAATGCCATCCATACACCTCCCCAGAAAGTATTTGCTTTGAATCGTGTTCATGGACCAGTTCACCCTGACTTAACATGGATTCTCTTTAAACTCCACAAATGGTAGTGAAAAGTTTTCTAGAATTTTCTACATGTTAACTTGCTTGATACGCATGGTTTACCACTAAAACCCATATTGTTATTTCCACAAATCTCCTTAAGCTCTGTTGTATTGTAGGCACAGGAACTGTTACGGGGAAATAAGTATTTAATGATTGTGAATGGAAAAACATAGAAACTAGGGCTATGTGTATCTTTCCAATGGAAGGATCAGGGAGAAATAGAGTTGTAGTTTCCATATTGTATGTATTTCGTTTTTATACTAAATTATGAGTGGCTTAAGTCAGCTTCATATTTTTCTTAACTCTCTTGGAAAAGATAAGGATTTCTGAAGTCGCCACACGTTTTGTCGGCGGCGTCCTGTGTGTGTGGTTGCTGTGGGTGCTGGCAAAGCCGTGTGCTGACTCGCTTCCCTCTGGGGGTGGGATTCCGCGGAGGGGTAGAGTGGGCGGTGTGGTTTGGAGATGATGCCTCTCCCCAAAGCAAACACGTACGGCTGGCCTCAGAGCCATTCCCGGACCTCCGAGGAGTCGCTGGGCACGGCCTCATGGCCACAGTGTCAACGCCGGAGCTTGTCTTTGAGAAACCACGGCCCTGACCACTGGCACTTCAGCTTCCTCCTGTGGTTTGCCCCAGTTTCTCTCCTTTCACCCCAAGTGCTGGGTGGTGTGTGTAGGTGGGGCTGTGAGAGCGCCACTCCGGCCGGCCAAGGAGCACTTTTGGTCTCCTGTCCACGATGTTCCATCGATGCCTGAGGGACTTGTTGGAGGTTTTAGCTGAGGCCCTGCGGAAATGTGCATGTGACCTGAGAGGATGTCACCTAGAATCCTGCAGACGGATCCCTGACCTTCCGTCGGAGGCAGAGAGCGCTTGCTCCGTTCATCCAAGAGTCCGTGACGCGAACTTTCTGTTTGCAGTTTGATCGAGTTTTCAGACCCGGTTTCAAAGATACAAATCAAGGAGTGGGACCCTTAGGGGGTGATGTTTCCTCTGCAGCATTTTGGAATCCGTCATTTATGGAGAGGATGAATCTGCTTTCGTGCAGGGGCTTGACAGACGAGTCTGGTGCTGGAGACCGAGTGCGGTCGGGAGGATGGACACCTGAGCTTCGTTCTGCCTGGGGTGGGTCCAAACGTGCCTCTTGTTCTGGAGCCTGCCCCGAATCCGACAAGAAAGGTGAACAGCTAACAGGACTGGCGGTGAATGTTTGATGCGTACTGTGTGGTCAGGGTCCACCCCACAGGAAGCACTCGGTGCCGCCGTCCCTGTTGCGGACGACACTGTGTGGCTTTGCCATCGCCGCGCGGGGCCGGCTGCGTCCGAGTCGTGCGCAGACCTTCCCCAGGCGGCGGTGTGTGCCGCTGGGGTCCAGTCCTCTGTGGTTTCCAGACTTCCTCCACCTCCTCTGTGCTTCTCATCTCTGCCTGTGCTTCACACTGCTTCCTCCGGGAAGGCCACAGGTGCCCCCCCAGGCTCTGCCATCTTCCCTGCGTACCATTAGCCCGCCACCCCCGTGAAGGGCGGGCCCCGTCTGGCCCACCCCGACCGGCAGCCTTCCTCCTCCCCCCTCGCTGCATCAGCCCAGCCCGCAGTTTGCCCCTTCCTCTGTTCTCCTAGTACAATCAACAGCCGTGCTCCTGAGGTATTTAGTTTTGTATGTGTTCCTCCTTCCAGCCTGGAACATACTTGCAGGAAGGAGCCGTGCCTTATGCACCATCTCGCGCATCACCGTGACCCGTACGTGCACGTCACGCAAGCTTCTGTTCACGTCCGTACCTCTAGGTGGACATCTCATGGGCCACTGGCTGAGATGGAGTTCGGGGATGGTCTGCGGGATCTGTATTACTTCTTGCTAAGGGTTTACGTGATTTCTTGCATCCATGAAAATGAATATGATTATGAATTAAAGTTTGATAAGACATGAGATATACAGTTTGGCAGAGAATAGAAATCCTTGCATGAAATTAGTCTAAGTGACAGAACCACCAACCAAGAAAATGAAATCCGTTACCATCTCCTATCATAAAAGAAGACACATTCTTTCTTGCCCACTTCCCTCCTCCCCTTCCCTCCTTCCTTCCCCTTCCCTTCCTCCCCTTGCCTCCCCTCCTCCCCCCTTCCCTCCCTCCCCTCCCCTCCCCTCCTCTCTCCCTTCTTCCTCCTCCCCTCCCTTCAGATGGGACCACGGTCCTTGCACTCAGGCTCACTGGAGAACTTTCCCTCCCCTCACCACACCCAGCGGAGTGGCAGTTCCTGTGCTCCTCAGTCCCTGACCCCTCTGCTCCCCTCCCCTGCCTCGCCCTGCCCCCGCACCCTCTTCTCTGAGCTTGCTCAGTCCACAGCACCTGCACGCTAACGTCGCTGGCAAGCAGGGGGGCCTTTGTCTCCCTCAGTTCAGAACTTTGAAATGCCCCCAGTGGCCTATTGGAGAGGGAAACAGAAGTCCCCTTGCCTGCCATCCAAGGCTCACATAGCTTACATTCACCCTGCCCGCCAACATGCCCTCCTCCTGCACCCTTACCTTACTTAAGGCCGCCTCGGTACTCCTGATCTTTCCTCTGCTGAGAGCAGGTTCACGCCTGAGAGTTCGCGCGCCTCCTCGTATGAGTCCTTGAGAGCGTGAGCCTGTCTGAGCCACCCTGCTCTCCTGCCACGCACGAGGACGGCGCCAGCACAGAGTGCGTGCTCATCACACCCTGCGGGGCGAGGGCGCAGCAGCTGGTCCAGCCGGTGCACCAGACCGTTGTGTGTGCAGAATTCCACAGAAAAGCAGCGCTCCTGTCTGCTTTTCAGAAGGAGAACATATCCCGTCAGGATGGAAGCAGAGAGAGGTGGGGGGTCATACAACTCGGATCACATTCCAGACCGAGACTGGGGGAGGCTGGTGACGTTGCTAATCTGAGGAGAAATTTGCAATGATTTCAAATGTTTAATTGTTGCAGGAAAAGCAGTGGCGATCTTGCGGCCACTGGTTTAGTGAAGCCGCATGTCAGTCGTACTTGCAATATTTCGCTGGTCACTTAGGTCACTAGGCCCATTTTAAGTGTGTTACAAACTGTAGGGGTCCCTAAAGGATCAGGAAGTGGAGAAAAAAATTGACTCCATTTTTTGATACTCAGTGTCACGTGAGTCTTGGCTCTCTGTCATTTCCTTAGAACACGTGGAGCCTTCAGGAGATCTTCTCAAACTGTCCTTTTGGTGGGAAGACTGCTCAGCATAAATCCCTCTTGACAGCCGCCCCGTGGACACGCAGTGTGGCGTTGGACTAGCCTGCTTGTTGGGAATTTTTATGTAACGTAGCAAAACGCAGTGCCTTTTCTGGGTCCCAAAAGGAAAAGCACCCGAAGTTTTCACCAAGTGTTCTTTGATCACAAATTTAGAGTGGGTTAGTTTATCTGAAGGTGTACGCCGGGAAGGGGCTGGGTGGGGGCGGAGGGCGCCTGTCGCCACCGTAGTTTGAAGGTACTGTGTTGTTGCGATGTCTCCAATACTGTGATACGAGGAATGGGGACAAACGATGTGAACCTGGGGTTCCGATTCAGGGACAGGCAGCAGCATGGTCCACGGGCTTCTTGGGTCCAGGATTCTTACCACCCAGGCCCGGAGCGAGCGGGATGCGGCCTGGGGCTGCCCGCTCTCCTTTCCCCCACAGCCCCTCCTGCCTCCCCTCTGTCCCCTTCCCTCCCTTCCGCCCCACCTTTGACTCTCCATCCAGCCCTCTGCAGCATTTCTGACCGAGGCCCCAGGTAGCTTCTCCCACTGCAGGGCGCTGGGGAGTAGGATGGGCGTGCAGAACGCACACCGCGCGCCGGCCTCAGGACACGTTTCTGAATTAGCCGTGAAGCTCGAGCCTGCACGTACAGTGGATTACGCTCCCTTCTGTTCACGGCTAGGGATTAACGGAGAAGGCACCAGCTACGTCCAGTCGTCAGACTTTATGTCTTCCAGGAAATTTGCCCTCACTTTGAGAGAGCAATTCTAGACTCACCGATTGGTGTCAGAGTTACCGGTGTCCACGGGTCCCCGCGGAAGTTAGGAACGGGAGGCCGTGGTTCTGCAGGGACTCAGCTACTTACGCTCAGGCCATGTAGCTAAGACCTCAAAATTCGGCTCCCCCCAGCCTCAGGAGCGTGCAGTCTCTCTGCCACCTTCCCACTGGCACCAGCGCCCCCTCCTGACCATGTCCTCCACCATCTCTCCCTCATTCTGCTTTCTTCCCGGGAGAGTACAGCGCCCTATAACTTCCTTTGAAACATGTTTTTTTGGTTCTGTCCCAGTAACTGGTGGCGTCCCTCCTGTGCCCCAGCACTTGTCCCACACCCCGTCTTTGCTCTGCTTCATCTCTCATTGTCTCTTTCTTCACAGCAACGCCCCCCCCCCCCCCCCCCCCCCCCCCCCCCAGGCTGGCACCAGTAGGGACCCACTCTGCAGATCGCTGTGAGCGCTTGGACAGGGCGCAGGTCCCTCCCCTGCATGTGTGGCTCACCGCTCACCTCCCTTGGAGGAGGCGTTACCTTTTGCTTACGCTGCTTGCTCTCATGCTCAGTGCCACACTCTCAGCGTCCGGGCCTGCCTGGCCCGCGTCCAGTGCACAGTGGATGCTCACCTCCCATCGCCCATTGGGTAGAAGAGAGGTCACACGGGGTACTGAGACCAGGGGTGAAGGAATGGATGGCTCAGGCGCACGTGGCGCTGCTTCCATCACCCCCCTCCCCCACCCAGTGTGGGCTAGTCCTGGGGTGCAGAAGGAAGACATGAAGGTGGATGTCTGATGGGCAGTGGCCAGGCTTGGGCATGGAAGCAGTGAAGTCTGGGTTGTACTTTGGAGCCATAGAGAGAGGAAAGATGAAAAACAAAAATAGCCAGAAGAGCTTCACGGATTCAAACCCAACAGAGCCTTGCACAACATTCCAAAGTTGGAGAAAATAGTCCAGCTTTTTTTTCTTGCCTAGACGGGTAAAATGCACTGTTTTTTAACAGTGGCTAGAAACCTATCTCTACTTGTGGCACTGAGGAGTCTCCGGGGAGGCAGGTGGGTGTGGAGGGGCCACCAGGGGGGAAGGAGAGGCCGCGGCCGCAGGTGGGACTCTGCGCTGTGCAGAAAGGCCTTGGGAACTTGGGGACAGTTGCCAAGGGCAAGAATTTTATTGGTGGAGGGTTTCCCCTCCGAAATTAGGAAATGTGTTTCATCTGGGGCTGAAGAGCCCCTGAGTCCACGCCTTCACCCAGGGGAGCCTCTTGCTCTGGAAGAACATTCGGGGAGCGACTCAGTGGGAGGACCCCTGGGCTGGACACTTTGCCCAAATCAACTCCCCTGCATTCGTGCATCAGGCCAGTGAGTGGGCAGCACCGGGGAGCCCCTGGCCTCCCAGGTCTCCCCTCCAGCCTCACCCCACCCCTGCGTCCCAGCGGACACGCGGGCCCACCAACTCCTTTCACACAGAGACATCTGAGCCACTGTCACGGGGCAGCTAATTATAGTCACATCTGCTCACAGCTGGACAAGACAGTGACCTGGAGGTGAAGTGCCGGCCCCAGTTGTTCCCTCTGGCCCATTCCGTTCCCCAGGCGGGGACATTTAGCATCCGTCCCCACCGCGTGGGGGAAAGGGCACAGAAGACCTGGAAGCACACAGATTGTCTGGTGGGTGAACGGGGAACAGAGCCACGATCCCGTGCTGCCGGGCAGGCGAGCCGGGCAGACACCCTCACTTCCTCTGCGCGTGTGGTTTGCTGGGAGCCACCCGTGGGCCCGCAGCCTCTGGCCCTGCCTCCCACGCACCGTGCTTAGTCAGAGATGCTCATGTCACAAGTTCAGTTTGGTTCTCAAAGGTTTCATACTAATTTGTTTTCTTGCCAAGAATGTATCAACACTTGGGGTTGTTTTCAGATGAGAACAGGAATATTTTCTAAGTCCAAAAAGTAGTAAGGAGATTTGGTTTCCATGTTTTCCATGATTGAACAGAACAGAAATGTTATTTTATTTAGCTAAATTCTGCTTTCCATTGGGTTAACAATGGAGAATTATCTTCACATCTCTAACATTTATCAAAACAAGACGATGATGATATTAATTAAACAAATGCAGACGAAAGCCCATGGATGGTGAGCTCCTTGGAAATTAATCATGCTTACGTCCATCATGCCAAGCATACTTTCGGAAGTTCATAAATGGTGCACAAATTTAAGCTTTTAAGAAATTATTATTTGTATTGCAACATATGGCTTCTATTTTGCTAATAATTTTTAAATTCAATGCACACTTCCTGGGGGGTAAATTTTATTGAAGAAATGTGTAAAATCAGAGGGACACAGCTCAATGCATCTTGCACAAACAGAACACACCCACCAAACAGAAGCCTGGAAACCCCCCGGGCCCCCTTCCCCTCACTAACAGCCCCCGAGTGTAGCCAATAAACAGTTTTCAGCTTTGTATAAACAGAGTCAGCCGGCTTGCCCTGTGTCGCCTGGCTTCGGTTTGCGCGGTATCGTGTGTGAGATTCAGCCGCGTTGTGGCCACCTGCACTCGGTGGGCAGAGGGCTCCACTCTGTGAGTGTGCGTCTGTCCGTCCCTCTGCACTCAGTGGGCAGAGGGCTCCACTCTGTGAGTGTGCATCTGTCCGTCCCTCCGTTTGTGGTCTAGGCTGCTCTGTGTAGTGCTGCTAGGGACCTTCCTGAATATGCTTTACTTTATTTTACTGAAGTACAACAAAGTGCAAAAATTGTAAGTTCACAGCTCAGTGAATTTTTGCAGAGGGAACCACCCACCTGTGTAACCAACCACTCTCGTCAAGCAGAGACCAGCACCCCAAAACCTCCCTCCTGCCCCAGCCTCTGGCTTCTTTCACCCTGGGTAGTTACACCTGTTCCTGGAGTCAGTGCAGCGGGACCAGACAGGGTGTGCGTTTCAGCTTGAAGTTTTAAGCTTCTCTTTCAGGGCGGTCCTGCCTGGACAGTGGGCATGTGGAGGTGTGGGGAGCCATTTTGCAGAACCTCATGGCAGGAAGCAAACATTTAAAACAAGAATGACCAAAAATAGCATGTACTAGTTAAAATCACAAACCGGATGGAAGTTAGGAAATTTTAATATTTATTATACTCTATATTTCTTTATGATGTTTTAATACCCAAAAACAATGTGAGTGCTCTTGGTGCTTTTCTTTGGGTGGTCATCTTTGATTTACCACACCGACCCCTTTTCTGGTAAGGAAATAAAGTGAAAATAGAATTGAGAAGATCCAATTCTGGTGGCATGTGATACACGTAAATGTTTAATTAAAATGGTGTCAGCGGTGAGAGTGCAGGAGCGGGTCTCTGATGATGTCCCTGTCGTGCGCGCACGCGCATGGGCACCTGGGGGCACGCAGCAAGTGTGGCTTCGGCTGGGAAAGCCCACGTGAGGACGCTCGGCCCCGAGGCGCTGCCCAGTGGTTGCCCAGCGTCTGTCCCACTTGACAGACCCATGGGGGGGCTGCGCGTATGGAAGCTCCACTTTTGGTTTCTTCACACTTGTAATTTCTACCCAAGTAGCACTGAAACATTCCTTTCTCCACATACTTCTTTAGTTGGATAATTATTCCAAAGATTCCCTGAAGAAGTACTACAACCAGGAAGAAATTTAGGATGGTAGTATCACCAGAAAACTATTTTGACATTTTGCACAGCACGGGGAATGTACAAAGGAATTTGAAAGATAAGCTGTTTAGACTTGGCAGATCTCCACATGTCCCTATTTGGTGGGATGTGAAACACATAAAAATTGTTAAAGCAGTGACGTTAAAGCTCTACCTTCCATCGGAAGCAGGGAACAAGTCAGGAAATCAAGGACTTCACTGTTAAACTCATTCCAAATACGCCTTCCTACAGAAGGTACGTCACAGCAGATTAGCACGGCAGAGCGTGTGTGTGTGGGCCTGGGCCCCGTCTCTCTCACCCACACGCACTTGCCCACGCACACGCGTGTGCACACACGCAGACAGCACAGCACTTGGCATCCTTTGGTTAAGTCAAAAGGCGCTCTCTCCCCTGAATTAGCGAGCCTTCCCCCTTCCTGCGTTCCCACATGGAGCGCTCACTTTAATGTTGAGAAGAGCTCCCTGTTGGTCTGAAGATCAGAGGAAGACCGGAAATAGGCTTCATTTCAAGCTAAAGTCACTGACCTCCATCATTCCCCTTCCTTCTTTGGCACTCATTCTGCATATCGTAAATCTCTGGGAATTTTTAGAACTTAACATACTTTACAGCATTAATGCTGATGGTTTGACTCTCTGGAAATCTTAAATCAGGGCAAGGAGGAAAATGGGTATAATATTAATTATTTTGTCATGTGCTGAAAAGTACAAAGAGACTGGAGCAGACGGGAAATGATACTTGTTTTAGGGGCTACTTCGTTGTACCTTTTGCCTTCCTTTCACATTGTATTTTTTAGTTTTCGCTTAAAGTGGCTACGGAAGTTTGTGTGTGCTTGCGCCTCTGCCAGACTTCACGGAGAGCTAATGATGTATTTTCCTCTGTTCAGCTTCCACTGGAGGTAGCCTCTTATACTCTCGTGGTAGGTCAGTGGCTGTAGGGTCTGCTGGGAAGAGGCTAGAAGGACCGTCAGGAGTGACGTGGTTTTCATTTGGTGGTTCTGCACCGTTGGGGATATAGATGTGAAGTATTCCTGCCGAGAGCTGTCTGGGGTTCTCCTCTCCCCATGGTCTGGGTGACCCCTCTAGTGTTGGCCGTGGATAGCCCACTTCCACAAGAGAGACCAAGGCTCACAACTTTCTGACTTTTTGGGTCTTCAGCCACATACCCATTTTCAAGTGGAGGATGTCTGTGACCAGCTTCCTCGGCCGTGACCTGCTGCTCGGGAAGAAAGCACAGGCTTTGCTTTCGGTACTTGGAGTCCTCCAGTGAGGGGAAAGGCAGGAAAAAGAAGGATGAGTACTTCACAGAATGTACACATTCTTCCCGTTCTAGAATCTGGAACAGCTGGATGGGAGCTGGTTGATGGGGCCCAATATGTTCCAGACGGTGGGAAAAATGAGCAGCCCTTATAAACTCCCTCAGATGTGTGGCCAGCAGGGAGCTGCCGGAGTCTGTGAGACCCTGCTCATCTTTTGATTTTGCTGAGGTCCAGATGCAAAATGTAATTCCTCAGGAAATCACGACATTTGTGACATAGTCTTTAACACATTAGATCACCAATGACATTTTGAGTTTGAGCAACATACAGTTCATTTGCCCTTTTATACTTCATAATTCACTGCGGGGAGTTGAGACGTGCATCACTTAAGGCTCTTATTTTAATTAGCTGTTGCAAAGTCATGCATTACACCTGATTGAAAAGGGATCCTTAGAGCGTCACTGGTGTTCTTTTTAGCAGTGCACCCTTGAATCACAACTAAAATACCTCTGTGTGCCAGGGTGATATCCAGGATGGGCCATTATATGACAGCGATGTTAAGGACCAGAGTAGTGATATTTCAAAATAGATTTTAGGGGCGCCTGGCTGGCTCAGTCAGAGAAGCGTGTGACTCTTGATCTCCGGGTCGTGAGTTTAAGCCTCATGATGGGTGTAGTGATTACTTAAATAAAAACATTTAAAGAAAGCAAAATAGATCTTATTTAGCAAAGTAAACATGCATCTTATGATTTTTGTTGGTCTAAAAATTAGTGTTTTTTTTTTTTTTTTAATGGGGCCATTTACGTAAAATGCTAGGCCACCCAGAATGTGAAACAAAAATCATGGTCTAAAAATGCCCTTAGTTCTGAAAAGCTGACCATAACTTAGGTATTATTAGAATGATCAATTCTTTGGAATTGTCTTTTCGGGCCAGAATTGGTAATAAAACTTCCTAAAAGAATAAAACAGATAAGGAGCCATGAATGTCTTTTGTCTGGGATTTTTTTTTTTTTTAACTTTGTTTGATATACAGTATAAGCTGGTGGGGGCAGGGTGAGGATCTTCTATTCCTATGGTAGAGCCTATAATAAAGGCTCTAGTCCTTGATTTCTCATCTCAGATTGCCCCCAAAGTTTGCCATGACCTGCAGCCTTGGCCGAGATAAAACTGGCCATTTGTTACGCACGCACGCGGGGTGTGTTTCTGTCGCAAAGGCACAAGAAGCAACTTGACCCCAACATCCACAGCCGTGGCCCTGCAACCTCTTATCTGGTGTCCCTTGCAATGAAAGCATTTGCTGAGAGCTTAAGGGAACAGTTCCAGGAAATTCATGTTTATAACTTCCCTCAAATTAAATGGTGATAAGCTTCTGAGATTTTAATCAGCATTTCAGAAGAGAAAACCCAGAATCACCAAATAGCCATTTTGAGCTTCAGTTATGTGATTCTCTGCCTACTCTGAAGTTTAGAAGAAACCACATTGACCTGTAAAGTAGACAAGCCCGTCCCGCTTCAGGCTGTTCTTGGGTTTCGGCCAACTAAGCCTGGGTGGTAGGTGGATGTTTCTTTCCTACCAGATAAATGAGTCTTAGCCTGGTTGATTTTTCCTTCTGGCATCTGTAGGAGTGGGATGGGGTTTAGCAGAGTTTAAAGAGCAGAGGCGTGTTCCTGAGCCTGGCTCAGGAGCAGGAGGAGAGTTGTAGGGCTGGGCTGGGGGGGGGCGGGTAGACTGACCCGGAGCCCCAGGGACTCGCCCGCCTGGCTTTTCTGGTCTGGGGGCCCACCCAGCAGCTCCGGGAGCCCCCCACATCCCTGGCCGGGCCCACAGTCGGCACAGTCTCCTCTCTGGAGTGTTTACTCATGGTGCTGTTAGTGAGGCAGTCATCTGTTGGGAGCTGACCTACCCATGTGGCTGCATCGTTCTGTACACCTGTTATTCAGGCTGGTTAAATGGCCGCCAGCACCACCAACAGCCGACCACCAGAGGCCGGGTAGTCACTGCTCTGTTTCCTCCATTCTAAGATGCCCATGTATTAATGCTTGAACAACTCTGAAGCTCCCGTATGTCTTCACAGTTGATGATGAATCATTGTTTCATCAGTGCTCTGCTTTATTTCCCAGCACAGGTCTTCCAGCCTATGCTATGTCAGATGAAATACAGTCCACATCAAGCTTGGTGGGACTCTGGGCCGGCCCTGAGTGCTCTCAGGGTCCCTGGGGTGGGCATACAAGTAAAGGCTGTGAGAAGCATTGGACAGGTGTTGCAATAGGGGCGTATCACCCACCCTTCTGGGAGCCCGGGCGGGGCGCAGCCAGCCCTCAGGTGGGGGATGAGGCAGGAGATGGTGATGTGTGGGGTACGTCTCTTGAGTCTTTGAGTACTTAGCTTTGGGCATTTTGGATGAACCTTCTGGAGAATTTTGACCTCCCCTCTCTGGAAAACTCTCAGTGGTCACCAGATTTAGAATGTTGATTTGATTGATTTAGAATGTTAGGAGGTTATAAGATTGCATGCTGAAAGTTGCCCCAAATGTGAATCAGGGAAAGAAACAGACCCATCATCTATGGAGTCTGTTTGGACTGTTGTCAGTTGTCCCCATTTCCAAAATATAAAATTAATAACAGCTTACTGTCTTGGAGGCACTTGTTCAGATTTCACTTTATTGAAGTAAATATCTCCAGATGCAGTTGTTTTATGCAGAAGATCTCCATGGCAACAGGGCTAAGGCTTGAGTACATTGTTAAAAAAATAGACTTCACATGATCACAGTACTATTCATAGTATTGTCTTATGTTTGAGAAACTATGATCATTTGAAGCAGAATTTAAATACACATTTTATATCAGACCAAATACACAGCCTCTAATAAAGCTTATTAACTAAATTTCTTCTTGTCACACCCCGTTATATTCTGTCTACGACACCTGTGTCTATCTTGGTGTAAAATTTGGGTTTGACTAAGAGAATTGCAAATGTATGTAGGCACCATCATACTTTGATCTTTTAATGGGTTGGCAGTTTTACATAATGGAAGTTGGTGTCAGCCTCGTTAGCATGTTATATTGAACCTCCAAAGTCATATTTCACATCTGTAAAATGGGGATGGTAACACTTACCTCATGTGGCTGTTAGCTGGTCAAACAACATGATAGGTGATTATAGCATCTGGTGGGCTTTTGAATACATTAGTTCCCTTCCTCTTCAGCTTTTTTTTTTTTTTTTACAGGATGCTACTTTATTTTATTTTTTTCATCATGATAAGTGCACTCCTTAATCCCCATGCCCCCACCCATCTCCCCTCTGGTAACCATCAGTGTGTCCTCTGGAGTTAAGAGTCTGTTTCTTGAGTTGTCTCTCTCTCCCTTTTTTTTCCTTTGCTTGTTTGTTTTGTTTCTTAAATTCCATATATCAGTGGAATCATATGGTATTTGTCTTTCTCTGACTGACTTATTTTACTTAGCATGATACTCTCTAGCTCCATCCATGTTGTTGCAAATGGCAAGATTTCATTCTTTCTTATGGTTGAGTACTATTCCATTGTATGTGTATCCTACATCTTTATTCATTCATCTATCAATGGACACTTGGGCTGCCCCCATAGTTTGGCTATTGTAAATAATGCTGCAAGAAACATTGGGGTGCATGTGTCCCTTTGAATTAGTGTTTTTGTATTTTTTGGGTAAATGCCCAGAAGTGCAATTGGTGGCTCATAGGGTAGTTCTAGTTTTAACTTTTTGAGGAACCTTCATACTGTCTTCCAAAGTGGCTGCACCAGTTTGCATTCCCACCAACAGTGCACGAGGGTTCCTTTTTCTCCACATCCTCACCAACACTTGTTGTTTCTTGTGATTTGATTTTAGCCATTCTGACAGGTGTGAGGTGATACCTCATTATAGTTTTGATTTGCATTTCCCTGATGATGAACGGTGACAAGCATCTTTTCATCTGTCCGCTGGCCATCTGGATGTCTTCTTTGGAGAAATGTCTGTTCATGTCTTCTGCCCATTTTAAAAATTGGGTCATTTGTTTTTTGGATGTGGAATTGTATTAGTTCTTTATATATTTTGGATGCTAACCCTTTATTGGATATGTCATTTGCAGGTATCTTCTATTCTGTAGGCTGCCTTTTAGTTTTATTATTTCCTTCACTGTGCAGGAACTTTTGATTTTGATGTAGTCCCAATAATTTATTTTTGCTTGTATTTTCCTTGCTTCAAGAGACATATCTAGAAAGATATTGCTATGGCCGTATCAGAGAAGTTGCTGCCTGTGCTCACTTCTAGGATTTTTATGGTTTCAGGTCTCACATTTAGGTCTTTAATCCATTTTGAGTTTATTTTTGTGTTTGCTATAGGAAAGTATGGTCCAGTTTCATTCTTCTGCATGTGGCTGTCCAGTTTCCCAACACCATTTGTTGAAGAGTCTATCTTTTTCCCATAGTATATTCATTTCTCCTTTGTCAAAGATTAATTGACCATGTAATTGTGTGTTTATTTCTAGGCTTTCTAGTCTATTCCATTGATCTGTGTATCTATTTCTATGCCAGTACCATACTATTTTGATTACTATTGCTTTGTAATATAACTTGAAGTCTGGAACTGTGATACTTCCAGTTTGTTTGTTTTTTCCAAGATTGCTTTGGCTATTTGAGGTCATTTGTGGTTCCATATAAATTTTAGAATCGTTTGTTCTAGTTCTGTGAAAAATGCTGTTGGTATTTTTATAAGGATTGCATTGAATGTACAGATTGCTTTGGGTAGTATGGATATTTTAACAATGTTTGTTCTTCCAATCCATAAGCATGGAATGTCTTTCCATTTCTTTGTGTCATCTTGTATTTCTTTCATCATTTTTCCCCCCTTTCATCAGTGTTTTATAGTTTTCAGAGTATAGGTCTTTCACCTCTGGTTAAGTTTATTTGTAGATATTTTACGTTTTTGGTATAATTATAAATGGGATTGTTTTCTTAATTTCTCCTTCTGTTGCTTCATTTTTGGTGTATAGGAATTCAACAGATTTCTGTACATTGATTTTGTGTCCTGGGACTTCACTGAATTCATTTATCGGTTCTAGTAGTTTTTTGGTGGAGTCTTTAGGGTATTCTAATATATAGTATCATATCACCTGCAAATAGTGAGAGTTTTATTTCTTCCTTACCAATTTGGATGTTTTTTATTTCTCTACATTGTCTGATTGCTGTGGCTAGGGCTTCCAGTACTATGTTGAATAAAAGTAATGAGAGTGGACATCCTTGTCTTGTTCCTGCCTTAGGAGGAAAGCTCTCAGTTTTCCCCTACTGAGTATGATGTTGGCTGTGGGTTTTCCTATGTGGTCTTTATTATGTTGAGGTATGTTCCCTCTAGACCTACTTTGTTGAGGGTTTTTATCATGAATGGATGTTGTACTTTGTCAAATGCTTTTTCTGCATCTGTTGAAATGATCATACGGTTTTCATCCTTTCTCTTGTTGATGTGATGTATCATGTTGATTGATTTGTGAGTATTGAACCACCCTTGCATCCTGGGAATAAATCCCACTGATTGTGTTGAATGATGTTTTTAATGTACTGTTGGATTTGGTTTGCTAACATTTCGTTGAGATTTTTGCGTCCATGTTCATTATGGATATTGGTCTGTAGTTCTCTCTTTTTTGAGATGTCTTTATGTGGTTTTGGTATCAGGGTGATGCTGGCCTCATAGAATGAATTTGGAAGTTTTCCTTCCTCTTCTATCTATTGGAATAATTTGAGAAGAACAGGTATTAACTCTTTAAATATTTGGTAGAATTCGCCTGTGAAGGCATCTGGTCCTGGACTTTAGTTTGTTGGGAGTTTGTTTATTTATTTATTTGTTTGTTTATTTATTTATTTAATTACTGATTCAGTTTCATTGCTAGTAATTGGTCTGTTCAAATTTTCTATTTCTTCCTGCTTCAGTTTTGGTAGATTATATGTTTCTAGGAATTTATCCATTTCTTCTAAGTTGTCCAATTTGTTGGCATATAGGCTTTCATAATACTGTGTTATAATTATTGTATTTCTGTGGTATTGGTTGTTATTTCTCCTCTTTTATTAGTAATTTTGCTTATTTGGGTCCCCTCTCTGTTTTTTTAAAAGGAGTCTGGCTAGAGGTTTATCAGTTTTGTTGATCTTTTCAAAGAACCAGCTCCTGGTTACATTGATCTGTTCTATTATATTTTAGTTTCCATATCATTTATTGCTGCTCTAATCTTTATTATTTCCTTCCTTCTGCTGGGCTTGGGTTTTGTTTGTTCTTCTTTTTCTAGCTCCTTTAGGTGTAAGGTTAGGTTCTTTGAGATTTTTCTTGCTTCTTGAGGTAGGCCTGTGTTGCTATAAACATCCCTCTTAGAACTGCTTTTGCTGCACCCCAGAGATTTTGGGCCATTGTGTTTTCATTTTCATTTGTTTCCATGTACTTTTCAATTTCTTCTTTGATTTCTTGGTTGACCCATTCATTGTTTAGTAGCATGTTATTTAACCTCCATGTATTTGTGCTCTTTCCAGATTTTTTCTTGTGGTTTGATTTCTAGTTGCATGGCATTGTGGTCAGAAAAGATGCATAGCATGACTTCAATCTTCTTGAATTTGTTGCGGCTGGTTTTGTGGCCTAATATGTGATCTATTCTGGACAATATTCCTCTTCTCCAGCTTTTATTACATGCTTGGGTTCTTTTCATTCAAGCTTTTAACTGAATTAAAAATCAGTTCTTTAAGGTTGGGCTTAACATCAGCTCCTTCATTTATTTCCTCTTTGCACAAATGTTTGTTGCATGCTTGTGTGTCCTTGGGAATTCGAGGGACAAAGCATGGACTCTGCTCTCCCAGGTCCTCAGTTTCCTTGGTCTCAGGTCTGAAACTCCTAAATCAGAATCATAGCCTTGGAAATATGGGTGATGTCCTGTTAAACTCATCTCTGGGGAGGCAATTTCAAAAGTATAAATGACAGCCTTCCCTTTGTGGACCAAGTAGTGCTTTGATTTGCTCTACTCCAGGCTTGCTGTTTCATCTGTTAGGGCAAGAGAGAGAAGCCACAGGGCATGTACGTGATAACCCCATTAGAGCAAATCTGGATCTCATATTTTAAGGTTGTGTTCATAATAACAGGGTAGGACATCTCCCATAAATGGGTGAAGATGCCAAAATCATTTCAATTAAAAAAATGACCTCAATTTGCAAGAGTTCTTCTATTTAAAGACGTTTTCCTCTTCTTCCAGGGTGGTTGTGCTGGCTCTGGCTGTGGGAAGTGTGACTGCCATGGAGTGAAGGGACAGAAGGTAAGTGGCCAAAGCTTAAGTAATAACAGTTCATTTTGAATTGCCATCAATATGGAAATCATTAGAAACGACATTAAACCTAACCCAATAATCAGCAATTCGTGTTAAAACCTTATTACTATTTTAATAATTTCCCCAGAGTGATACAAATGAAGCAAAACCAGGCTTAATGTGGTGTCTAGGAAATCTCAACAGCAGTTCTCCAAAGACTCTGATAATTAGTGGCAGTTAATGGAGAAAAAGGGATTCAGTTTATTTCCTTTTCTGACTCAAGAAGGAACATATGTATTGGCAGAAAATCTGTTGAGCCAATAGTATTCTTTGGAATCCATGTATAAGAATAAAACTTAGCATTTTTCTCAAAAAAGAAAAAGTTTCTATTGCACCTGTGGGCCTTTATTCAAATTAGTATTTTTAACCAATTTTTAATTCATAACACATTTGTCCAGATTTATTTATAAAAACAGTAAATATTTACTGTTCCCCAAATGCCAAATAAAATATTTTTTTTTCTAAGCAAGGGCTCCTCCCTCCCATGTGAGAATCATTGATCTGGATAAATCATTTTCATTGGAGGGCAGTCGATATATGCATTTTAGTTTTTTGCGAGAAAGGGTGCCTGCCTGGTTTTCCCCAGCAACAGTGCAGGGTCCGGAAATTGCCTGGAGCGGTCCTGGAAACCAGGTGTGGCAGTGAGAGGACAGGGCCTGGAAGCCAGTCAGCCTGTTAGAGGTGGGGGCCTGAGGCAGGTGGAGGTGGGAAGAGCCCTGCTCTCCAGCCGTGGAGGGTGTCAGCCCGGCCAGGATGCCCTTCCCTGGCCCCTGGCCTGCTGGAGGCCTCTATCAGGTCACAGACTCACTCTCGAAATTCAGAGAATTCTGTAGAGAAAATGGTTTTGTTTCTTTTTAGCCACTTGCTGAAGTACCAACATTATTTTTTTAAAAAGATATGCTCCTAGTTGGTGACACCAGTATTACCTGGATAGTTTTTGAATAAATGCAGTATGTGAAAATATATTGATATCTTTCAATATCAACCGTGTCAACTATAACTCCCCTTCACGTTCTGTTCATCTTCTTATTTGGCAAGTTTTCCTGGCTAGTTCCAGTGTGCATTCATAAGAGGTATTTTACAGTAGAGGCAAGTATGTTCACACCACAAAGAATCTTTTTTTTTTTCCTTTTGGTCTAACTTGAATTATATACATAAGCACACTGGACTAACAAAGAAATTCTTAAAACTATAAAAAGTAGAACCTATGTCAACAAAGGGGAAATGAAGGCCTGTGTCAACACCATGGTGTTTTTCTTGTAACTTAAAGCATCAAGGGTTGGAGGGGCAGGGGTCGTGTGACTCACTCTCAAAGAGAACACAGTCCGTCCCGATGACTTTCAGGGCTCCCCCCTACCCCCCCCCATCCAGCAGCTGCAGACCCCCGGCCCCCCCCCCCCCCCCCCCCATAGCTCTGGCTTTTTAGACTTGCTATTCTGTGCATATGCTTTCTAGCCAGCTTCATTTTCATTTTTACCAAAAATCCACCCGTTAATATGTAACCGGGTAGACTGATCTAGGTAGAGCTTTCCAGGTATTTTTGGCTGAGTTTAACATGACTTGAGGACAGCTAGTCAGGGCCTTGGTTCAAACATTGTTAGAGGAGGCAGGGCCACGTCTGAGTCTCAGGCAGCATCTACACCCAACCCCGCAAGGAAAGGGTCTTGAAACATTTCTTTTCAAAACTAAGCATTGAGGAAATACTTGTGGTGGCTGGTACGCTCAGATCTTGACCAGGAAACGTGCTGTAGGGCCAGCCTCCCACTTGGGTCCTGGAAGGTCTAGGGGGCATTGAGGGCAAAGATGTGCCATTAGACTGTGCTCCTTCCTTGTGATGAGGGGTCAGGCCAGCCTTGCACTGTGACCAGCCAACCTGGGCCTTGAAATTGGAAAGCCCCAGTGCTCCCCTTGGGTTTGGGTGGAAGGAGTAGAATTCTGCTCTCCCCCTTGCTAAGCCTCTAGAAGATTTCCCAGCAAGTAGACCAGACATCCGGAATCCAGGCCCTCCATGACCTTCCCTGGCTGACCCCACTCTCTCAGCACCCAGTCTCCACCCACTTTCGATTTTCTACATTATTCTTAAAGAAAGACTATTTAAAATAAAATACCTGTAAGCTGTTGGTTAAGCCATCTGTTTTAAAAGACTGTAATTGTCAAATGGATTCAGAAAGCCTCTTGAAATCTAGGGGAATAGCTAAATGGTTTAGTATTATGTCCTTTCAACAAAAAGTGAAGATCTGTCTTCTCCTCTTGAGCAGAAGTATTTCAGGTCCCATGGTTCACATAGCAGGCATGACCAAGGAAGAGGTCCTTTCCCCCCATGGAAAGAGGACATTTTAAACTTCCACTAATTGTCTCGGAACCGATGTTAAAATAATCAGTGCAATGGCCTGAGATAGTGGAGCACAGCTGAGCTGGGATTTCAGATGCGGGGCCCCCTCTCATCCCAAGGTCAGAGAACAGAGACATTTATTCTCGGCCAGCACATCAGTGAGAGAACTTGGTCCTTCTCCACTGCCACCCATTCTCAGAGCGAGGCCTGGACATGCTGCTAATCAGGTGCAAATGCAAAATGAACCAAGGGTTTAGAATCACAGAACTTCAGTCTGGTGGTTCAGTTCACAGGCCTGCTTTTGAGCTCCTGCTGGATGTCTTCAGTTCTCCTAGGAGTTATTTGGCTATTCTCTAATGTCTACAAGTTAAATGAATTTTGACCTCTTTTTAAAAGTAGGATAACATGAGCCACATAACTCAGAAAGAGTTGAAGTTACCTAAGTGGGACAGAGTGTCAACTGCCTTAGAAATGTGGAAATCATGGTTTCTGAGACACGTCTTTTCCACATCTCCTTGAGGGACACTTTCACAGATTGGCTGTTTAGAATCCACCGACGGACACTGGAATGTCTCCAGTATCAATTACCAAATCTTTTTTGGCTAAGTCCTGTTTTCCATGGAGATGTCATTAGTTGGCAGAATGTCTTCTATTCTCCAGATACCATAAGTAAGTGTTAATGCAGCAGACCTGTGGCCATGTTTCCATCCCACAGTTATCGATCTAACCCTGGGTGTCTTGCTCTGAGTTCAACAGTTGAATTCATGAGGCTTTCACAGGACTTCAGGGCCTGGCAGAATTGTTTGTTTTCCCACTTTCCTGGCTGGCGCTCAGATCTTCAGATGTTTTCTCTTAGGTAATTAATTTGGTTTGTACACAATGGCTTTGTGTTCTTCCAGGGACCTCAGCACTGTGGGAATGTTATCTACTTAAACTGATTAGCGTTTTGAATGCTTGCTTACGCAGAAATAGCCAAAAGTTAAGCTCTTCTTTTGCTTGATAACCTGATTTTCTCAACTATGTGAGATAGTAGGAAAGACAACGCATTCCCAAGAGCTACTACTATATGCTTGGGAACTGGCCATTTACATTTTGCCGAAATGGAGTTTATGTAAGAAGTCTTTCAGATATTTTCACCATGGGAGCCCACATTTATGTAAAGCTAGCATTCAATTCTGTGGCCCCGCAGCATTCAAAGCAAGGAACTCCAAGTTAAGCCAGAGAGGGGAGAGGTATGCCTATGAAGTAAATAACAAAGTTAATTGGGAGCAAATGATGGCATTGCAGGACAAACCGTAGAAAGAACAAATGATACAGTTGTTCTGAGAAAGGAGTAACCCTGAGGCCCAGAGCCCTAAAAAAGAGGGACGGCTTCCCAGATGAAGTAGGGTGCAGGCGTATTATGTGTCCACTAATGCCCCCACCTTGCTTGGATAGAGAGTAGGGTCACCTGTCACTCACGGGCATAAGGATGCACATAGAATTTCCCCACACTAATCCCAGAAAACAGCTCTCATGGCCAGTTGATCATTATATCCTAAGAAAGGCTTGGTGGTTCCTAATAAAGTGACTCTGGAAAGGGATAATCTTAGCCACAGTCTTGGGAGTGGAGTCTTTGTTACACAGAATTATATTATTTCTATTACATAACGAGAACTGCGTGGGTATCTTGTAACTTCTCAGTGTACTTGAACCTGCTGGTACCCTGATCCTTGCCAGCGACGTGGGGGAGAAGCTCACTATGCTATTATTGCTGAGTACGCTGTCTGCTCCACACGCAGGGTCTGCACGCTGCTGCTCGGTGATCAGATAGGCCAGCCCCAGATCGCTCGCAAAGCAGAGCAATTTTGAAAATGGAATTTGTTTTTGTCTAAAATGTGTGCCTTATCTGATTTGGAAGGGTGGAGAAGTCTGGCCAATCTGGAAGTGGTTCTGTTTTGGGCCCTGGAAATCTGGGAAGTAGTTCATGTCACTCCTTATGCGGGATACTCTTTTCTCTTATTACAGGGGATGCTTTGCAGCTTTACCAGCCAGTTGGTTCCTATATACATTTGCCACAACCAATAACCATCCCACCTCCATATGAACCTGTCTGTCTGCATCGTAACGTTAAATTGTAGCTTCTGCTAATTCACAACAGATCTCGGTAGGACAGGGAAATCCTGGCTTTGGGGTGTCAGAGCAAGAAAGAAAAGAGTTGATGTGTATTGAACATCTACCTTGGGTCAGGCACAGTGCTGAAATTTTTTAATGTGTATTATTATTATACCCATTTTCTAGTTGAAGAAACCAACTAGTCCAGGGTTTCTGAGTTTTGGTACTATTGACATTTTGGGTGGGCTAGTTTTTTGTTGTGGGGAGGTCCTATGCATTGCAGGATGCTTAGCGGCATCCCTGGCCTCCGCCCACCAGATGCTAAGAGAACCTTCCACTCCATTTGTGGCAACCAAAATGTCTGCAGATTTGGCCAGATGTCTCCTGGGGGCGGGGGAGAAGGGGGAGCAAAATCGACCAGGATTGAGAGCCACTGAAGTAGCCCCATCTCTTATAGGGAATATGAGGTAAGCAACAGGATTCAAGCGCTAGTCGGTTCCCATTATTCAGGATAAGAAGACCCTGATCTGGGAGAGCCCAAGGAGATGAACTCATGGTTCAGAATATCCTCAAGTCTTGGGCAAGCTCCTGTTGCCCTAAAACGGAATCCATGGGGTATACACTGCGCTGCTGGGCACCAGCCAAGGAAAAAAGCAAAGCCTTTCTCTAAATGGGTAGTGAGGGAAGGGATTGCTGGACGACCACAAAGAAATGGACCTATTCCTTTGGGGCCACAGGCGGACCTCCCAGTTCCTGTTCCAGACAAGCGCCCACTAGGTTAAACAGATAACCACAGGGAGCCCTCTTGTCTGTGACACAGAGCAGGTCAGAGGTCATGTGCCCACATCTGAGCCCCACTCCCCACTGGAGGCAGGTTAGGGGAAGCCTGGTCGGAGTAATCCGCCTTCGTTCACATTCGGGGATCTTCATTCCATACAGCATTCAGAATAAAACCTCGAGGGGAGGGTTTCTCAGACCAGTGTCAGAAGATGCACGAGCATCTACGTGGTGGGGATCGTGGTGCCCCGACCCCTTCCTTCAGGAAGTCCTGGCACATTCTCTGTCCTGGAGGAAATCCATCACTCTGGTCAAGAGGGAGTCACTCTGTTACTTACGTATTGGGCATACTTCCTTGATTTCCCAGGAGGTGAATATGGCCACATTTCTTATGCATTCTGGACATGGTCAGAGACGAGGATCATCAGCTTGTTCCTCAGCCGCGTCTACAGCTGGAAACAGGCATCCTCTCTTTCCACAGGCTGCTCAGAGTTGCCGTGTGACAGTGAATCCGTCCACGTGCGCTTCTCAGCCGTTACTTTGCCAGGCACTTTGAGAGATAATAAGTATTTTTAGGGTCTTTCTCTCAAGGGCACAAGACATCAGAGAAAAAGTGCAAAGAATGCTGTAAAGCTAGTCATATCTAAAGACGAGAAGAGGCAAAACTTCCCCTCTTTCTAATTCTGTGTGCCATTTTACATTGGCAATTTTCCATCAGCTGCTCTTGGCAGAGACCTCACCGAGCCCGCTGGATGGGAGTGTGGGCATCAGCCTGCACGTCTTACGGCGCTCAGAAATGCCTTAGGATCTGACGTTGCTTTAACGATAAAGGATCTCACTTTCTTCTGTGACCATCAATATAGAGCATGCTCATACTCCTCTTTCAATATTAAGTGAAACTCTTTTTTGAGACAGGGACTACATTGAATGGGTATTTTTTGAGAATTCAATAGTCTTCAATTTATTCATGTATTTCATTGATCTTTTAATTTACTCATGGCTAATAATAGAAATATTTTTAGCCATGATTTCATTATGAAACAAAAAATACTAGAGTGCTTTGTATGTTATACTTTATATAGACTAATTATTCTCTTTTCACTCTTAGTATAGAATTACATATACACATTATATGTTATCTTATTATTTTTTGTCAGGGTATTGAAAATCTCTTTCCCATAAATTAAATTATATTAACCATTGTTCTAAATATTAAAGGCGTCATATTTATCCTAGAGAGTTAATGTTTTCCTCAAGTAAGTGAAAGTAAATATTCTTTTTGTAAATTCTTTGAAACTTTGGGTAAATTAGCTGATCTGGACTAATAATGAATCGTTACTTACTAAACACTCTGTGAGAGGCACTGCACTGCATTTGAATTAGTGAGAATTTCAAAATCTAGTATATTTAAAAATAAATTCCATTTTTCTACTAGTAAGATTTGCAATATATACAGTCAAAATGCAGAAGAAAGTGCTATTTACCACAAAATATTAGGTTTAGTTAATAAAATTAAGATTTGTTTAGCGTATTTGAAATAACTTCTGCTATTTTTGATACTGATTGGATATCTTTTTTTTTTTAAAGATTTTATTTATTTATTTGACAGAGAGAGACACAGTGAGAGAGGGAACACAAGGAGGGGGAGTGGGGGAGGGAGCAGCAGGCTTCCCGCTGAGCAGGGAGCCTGATGTGGGGCTCGATCCCAGGACCCTGGGATCATGACCTGAGCCGAAGGCAGACACTTAACGACTGAGCCACCCAGGCGCCCCTGATTGGATATCTTTATTTTTATAAGTGTTTTTGAGCATTTCCGAAAGGCAATAGTGTGTAGTTTGGCCTTTCCCCAAACAATGGTCCTAGGAGCATCTTGAGATGTTAATAGATGTTTCCTTTGGGATGGAATAAGGAAGAATGTTCCAAGGACAAATGAGTTTGGGGAACACTGAGTTATGGCTTAGTGGTTGTTTGTTGTTTCCATGCTGGGGCATCTCAGAATCTTTAATAAGCTTCTGAGCGTTCAAGGCTTGGCATAGCATGTACCGTTCTCCAGATGCATTTGGTAATAGACCCTTTCATCTCTCAGGTTAGGGAGGGCCTTTAGGGAAGAATGTCATTGTTGGATTAAAGCCCCGATTCTCGTGGGAGCTCCACCATCTACCAGCTGAGGGTGTCTCATCAAGTCACGTCAACCAAGTTATCCTAAGAAAGAGGAAGGTGGCCTTTGACCTGCAGTTTCCCAGAGCTGCTAAAAGTGTCAAGTGGAAGGCATTGTGCCTAAAAGCACTTGGGAAGTTGAAAATGTCATATATGGGTACGTGTCAGCTTAGCGATAGCGGAATTTTAAAGTTGCGTGAATATGGGGACAGGATTTGCTGGCTGGTCCAGCTGTGGGTGGGTTCCTGGACGGAAAGACAGAGGTGGAGGCCACCTGGTGGGGGCATCCCAGTTCCCACGTGAAGTCTGCAAGACGAGAGACACGGACTGGTTACACCTGTGGCAGAAGCTCTCCCAGGACCTCAATTAAAGAGATGTTAGGATGTTTTCACAACCACAGAACCATTGTTAGGCAGCATGTTTATAGCTTTTGGATGCTTCTGGTGCAGGAAAAATGAGATGCACTCACTTGGGAGGTCTGTCTGGAAACACCATCCAATTTCTAGTCAGTGTTGTGATTTTATCATCCACTTTCAGAATCCTTATCCCTTAAAATATGAGGGGAACCAGCTCTCCCTTTATGCATTCCAAATCCCCCTGCAGGGTTTTCTGAGCTGCTTTTCCTGACATGCGTGTAATTACAGGCGTTGCCTGAGTGCCTCCCCTCCCCCAGCCAGCTGTCCCTGTTCTAGAGATTTTAAAAGGGGAACCTCTGAGAAATGTCCTTTATTTTTGCCACGGGAGGGATCAAGCACTCCAAGTGCCTACTCTAATCACTTTGGGAATAATTGGTGTTCGTTGGAGGGTCCGATGGCATGTTCCTTCTCTGCCCGTTGGCGGATACTGTGGGCTAATACACCCTCTTTTCCTTTTCCATGTTTTTTCTGGTGTCTTATAATGCCAAGATTTTTTCCAGATGTCTCCTATTTCCTATTTCCACATATTACACATGACTCATCATCTGGCAGAGTCCTCATGAGAATCAACATGGGTTCCCACATTCACCTACTTTTGTCTTTTTTATAGTTCTTTGAAAACAAAGAATGTTTAAAAATGTGCTTGAACCCAAGGGTTACAATGGTAACAACACGCCATAGGGAAGTCACTACGAACAGACCCATGTTCAGTGGGTTTATCTTATTCTGCACACAAGCCCCAGGTGGATGTCTCACGTCGGCTTTGGACACCACGGCAATACTCACTGTCCCCTAGCACAGCAGGGACCGTGGGCTGTGCTGCCCCACTTCCGTCCCTCTGCCTGTTTCTCTCCACTCCATAAAATCTGCCCCTCATCATGTGCTTCTGAGACATGTTACACTCGTGATACATTACAATCATAAAAAAACTGACATTTTTTTATTTGCAGCTGTATTTGGAACACACCTCATCCAGTGCAGCTTTAAAAATAGTGATTTGATCTTGTTTCCATGTTTAGAAGGAGTAGCAGAAAATTAAATTTCCTGACTGGAATATTGTGTCCTGTGACTTTTAAAGTCCAGAATACCTCATGTGAGTGGACGATGTCATCATGGTGCTGGGCCCCGATGGCCTCCGTCTTGACTACGCATGGGAAGAAACAGTTTTTTTTGGTAAATAGGATCCTGAGAAAACATTGCTTGTCAGGAATGTAGCTTTTAGACACAGCAACATGTGACTGTTTTAAATCAAGATCAAAGACAACGTAAACCAAACCCTGACAAATGAAAATGGTGCATTTGGGTTTTCCTCCTGTTTGTTGGTAGAGTATCACGAACATTGAAAATATGTTTCCAGACCGCACATAATGAGGCGAAGGAATTATGTCGTGTGGGCGTGGAGAGCTGCACCCACAAAGATGATATTAGCAGAACCTGCATCCTTGTGAAGTGGCTCTCAGCACAATGCACCATCAAACAAAGGAAGAATTAGTCAGCGGTAACGAGCAAACCAGATACCGGTGGGAAGTGGTGCCCCTCTGTCTTCTTTCCCCTTTGGCAAGTCCATTAGAAACGTTAAAGATGCAGTTGAACACGGTCTGGTCTCCACGGTGGCTGAGCCCGCCGCTTGACCACACGGTTTTATAAAAGTACGATGCTTATCTGGCCCGAAGATTTTAAATTCCTCCCCCATTTATTCATAGGGGAATGTGAGGAGCTAACAATGACTGGTTCTTGGCTGGTTGCTACTCTGCCACCATGACATCATTCCTGGCTTCAAGTCCTTCGGTAGGGGTTCTCCTTCCTTAGCATGAGGGGTGCTGACCCGCGTGCTTACAGACCAGCAGACAGAGCGCTGAAAGGTGCTTCTGGTAATGAAGAGTAGACACGAATCTCTTACATGTCTTGTGTGATCGTGAAGTTCTGTCCAAATGGTATTTGATGGATGTCCCATCGAAGCACGAGACGACCATCTGCGACTTCACTGATTCTACATAGGAAATCCACGTTGTAAGTTGATGTGAATTCTGAGAATTTTAGTATCTGGCTAACAGCTTGATTTTGAAATAGCTTTCCCTAGAAAGATTGGTGAAGGAATGAAGTTTATCTGTAGTAGATCCAGTGAATTTTTGGAGCCGGAAAAACAATGTCAACCATCCCACCCCACCTGCCCTTCAGTCTGGGGGTCTTACTGAGCTTCTGCTTTGTGTGGCGGTGTGCCAATGGTCGTAGGCAGGTTAGCAGGACCGGCGTGACGCCCGCCCTCATGCTCTCACGGTATTGGCACCAGTAACCCCAGACTGGACATTTTGCCATCAGCCGGAGGGAGACTACTGTGAGTGAGCCCCGTAGAGACCAGAGTTGAGCTGGAGTCGGGCCGGGGAAAGGTAAGCCGAACTTTCCCTGAGCAGGCACCTAAAATTCAGGCAGCACGCTCAGGGCACATGAGTTAGACCCCCTAATTTTGCTTCCCTGTTTTCCATCACGTTTGCCCTGATCTGGGGTGGAAAACTGGGCACTTTGGGAAACTCCCATGGATGACAGAACCCCCTGCACGCCTCCCCCTCACAGTCCTACTTCTGCATGTGAGACCCCAAATCATTAAGGGACATATTTTTATGGAAGTGAAGTTACTTGTCAAAAAGCAGAGCGGTGTGTTTCCTGTAAGCCCTCGGGCTGGGACTCCTGCCTCCGGTCTGCTCCGTGTTTCCCGGACCAGGGTGGACGGTACCAAGACCTTCCTGACCCAGGAGGCCAGGAGATGCTGTACTGTCCTGCATCGGGACACAGCGCCTTTCTCCTGGTGGGCGCAGGAGTCCTCCCACCTGGCTGGTGTGGCTGGAGAGTGTTCGGCGACGCTCCGCCTCTGTGAGGAGCTGCCGCGGCACAGGCCTGGCGTCTCCGAGCGAACAGAGGCCCCTCGTGAGGCGCGGTACCTCCTCAGTCCAGACCACACAGGCTGAGCCCTGGGAGCCCGGCAGGGAGGCTGCGACCCCGCAGTCTCAGGAGGGCCCGGCGGGGGCGTCCTGGCTCCCCGAGCCCTGCCTCCCCTCCGGGCGTGGGACACTCAGTTCTTTACCCGAGACGGGGACCGACGGCTCGCTGAAGGCCGGTCTGCCGGGGCAGACGTAATCTGTGGCCGGGGAAACTTCCGGCAAAGGCTAAGAATAACATTCTAAGTATGACTTGCAGTCATGAAGTGGAGCAGCGTTGGCTTTTTCCCCATGGACGTGAGCTCGCTGACCTGTGCCGAGCAACCCGGTCCTTCGGGCCCCTGTGGGCCTGGGGCCGTGAGCGCCGGAGCCGAAGCCCCAAGGGCCGTTCGACTCCCTCGGGCACTCGACACGTGACAGCGCTGGGGGGAGAGTTCAAAGCCTGCGCTGCGCAGGCACCAGGCACCTCTTTTTCTTTCCTTTTTAGAAATTTGGCTCTTCACCTCCCTCCCACCTCACGCTTCTATTCCTTTCCCGTTGCTCACTGGCTTCCGTTCTGCTCCCTGCACAGACGCACCTCGTGCCCCTTCCCGAGCCGGGGCCTGTCTGCGGGTCACCGGCCGTCAGTGTTCATGCGCGTGTGAGCACACGCAGGCACGCATGCGCACGCAGACGCGCATGCGTCTAATACACACGCCCCCCCATACACGCATACGCATGCGCATACACGCCCAGCCGAAGATGGCGATGTCTGGCGCCTGTGTCTATCCGGTGTTCTTGTGATTGAGTGCGCATTTCTCAGTCAGAGAGTCACTCTGATCAAAGTTGAAATCTCCAAGGGGAGGATGGGGCGCTGGGCGTCAAGCACTTCCGGGTCGAAGTGCCGGAAGGCCTTCCCGGTAAAGGCCGGAAGGAACCTCGGCGCTGGGCCGTTCCTGACCTTTCCAGAGTGAAACGCTGTTGTATCGGAAGGAGCTCTGGTATGCGGTCCACGTCAGAGGGCTGTGCTGAGCCGAAGCCCAGGAAGGTCAGGCCCAGAGTGGGTTAGTGCTTTCCCAGCCGACGTCGGCTGGGCCGGTGCTTGCTCGCGGAGGTGTGCGGAGGTCGGGACGGGGATGCCGCCGTGCCCGCAGCCGCCTTCTCCACCTGCTCCCGTGGAGCTCCGAGTCTGTTGAGCCCTGTTGGCCATCTGCTTCTCGGTCCGGCGTTCTGCTTTGAAAGATGTCGACATCCCTGCGCGGGAGTGCGCATGGCCGGGCCGCCGAGCGGGGCTTCCTCCCTGGCCCCGCTTCCCCTTTGCGAATCTGTTCGCGCTCCGCACTTCATGTCTGAGATTTTCCTGAGGGGTCGACTGAAAGGAGCTGAGACAGCTGCTCCGATGGTCGCCCACCTGGCGGTCGTTGCTCAGGTGTGGCCTCCAGCTGTCGGGGAGGCAGCGAGCCCGAAGGGGAGGGAGAAGGACGTGGTCATTACGAAACCGTCCATAGGAGCGGTCACGAAGGCCTTTCACGCCTCACTCACTCGCCTTTATAACGTTATATTCTTAACCCAAGTGTGACTTTAAAGTTGCCCACCTTGGGGGCCGCTCCTGCCCTCGAAGCGTCCCTTCGAGGCTCTCCGCCTCGGCGAGGGACACGGACTGCAGCGGAGTGAGACGGGTGTCCTCACGGTGTGAGCCGCAGGACCGTTTGTGCTTCACACAAGGGGTCTCTACTCAGTGGGGGAGGTTTACAGTTCTCTCTCTCAGCACAGGCCAGGGGAGCGGCAGGCAGAGGCAGAGGGAGAAGCAGGCTCTCCGCCGAGCGGGGAGCCCGACGCGGGGCTCGATCCCAGGACCCTGAGAGCATGAGCTGGGCTGAAGGCAGACGCTTAACGGCTGAGCCACCCAGGCGCCCCTAAAATTGTGTTGTTTGGAAGGAATCTGCTTCACTCGGTGGCGGGTGAGAGCGCACACATGTCCTCTTGCGTCCTGTCGAGTATTTGGTTCCTGGCACAGCGCTCTGTTCCATCACATCCTAAGTAGAAGTCCTGGGAGGCTGTAGGCAGCCTTACTTCAGAGGCAGATCGTTTGTCGTTGACTCCGCAGTTACTCCGTTCAGCTGCGGTTGTGGGGCTCCGTCGGGAGCAGTGTGTGTTTCCTGACTTAGGACTCGAGATGGGTGGGCGCCGGGAGGCCCAGGTGGATTCAGGGGCTGGGAGGGGCGGGTGAGCGCCTTGTCATGACTGGGTGTGTGACGCTGGAATTCTGGACCCAGATAGGCAGCCGCAGTACTTTCACATGGAGTTAGATGGTGACTCTTCATCTGTTTCTAAACCCAAGGCGCTCATTCGTCCTGGGGGAAGCACTGACTCTGGAGCCTACTTATTCTTTCAGAGACGCCGGGTGGGTTCCCACTGGTTTGGAATTCCGTGGGAGCTTTGAAATCTTGAAAATAAGCACTTTTATATGTGGGGCAGGGGACGAGGGAAGGCCACTTCAGGGTATTTGGCTGATCAGCCTCCTCTTACCAAAGAGAAATCGAGTTGGTCGTTGTGTGGGATGCCAGAGTGGGGAGCAGAGGGGCAGGGCAGGAGGTGTGGCCCAGCCTGCCTCTTCATGCACCCCCCATCTACACTTGGGTCATCTATCCTCTAATTAATTTTTTTTTAAAAATTTAAATATGGAATACAAGGTAAAATGTCACACATTCAATTCTACAATCTGTAACCTATTTTTTATGAGAACATTAATTTCTCCAGTTTACAAACTGTAATGCAATTTAGGCAAATTTCTGCATCTCTCTCCTAGCCAAAGAACATAGTATTTTAGTCTGTTGGCATTAAGTAATAATAAAAAAGCGAGAAACTGTCTTATAAATTGAACCTTTGAAACCTTTACAAAATATGTATAGTAAAAATGGCATTAATTAAGATCCTACCAACTTAAATTTTTAAAATAATTTGGCCATACCTTGGGTTAAAATATATCTCCACATTATCTTTTGGAAACAGGCTTGCGAATTCCATGAACAACATTGTGGTGAAGGGAACCGACCCTGTAAGGGAAGGCTGTTTTTAAGTACTTAAGAAGTAGTTATTGATTGTGTTCATTTATGCACCATGATTTTGTATTGATTGAGCAATTGTACACTTTACTTAGCTATTCAGGTGTAAAATCAAAATCTTGATCCATGAAGCCCCTTCAATATCTTGCTTAATTCCTTTCCTTGAGTGACCGTATATGTTTTAAGAGAATTAATGGTTTTTACTGAAAATAGGTTAAAATTCAGTTATTAATTCAGATTGATGGTGTTTGACCACAACTTTTTCAAATTACTGATATTAAGTGAATTGTGGGTTTTATAAAACCTCACGCTCTTCCAGCATTGCACTGTATTATACGGGCAAAATTGATTTGTCATGTTTCAGCTCTTGGGAACTGTTATTATCTTTTGGGTTCTGAGCATGATTAACGATGTCTTGAAATTATTGCTGCACACTGAGGGAGAATGTTGTTAGCAATGCGGTGTAGCCAAGTCCCTTTGTCGGAGGGAGAGCAGACAAAACCTGTTTGTCATCGGACACCTGTGGGCTACAAACAGAGAGGGCCCTGAGGCCATGGACATGGATGAGTTGGTGACCATGTGGCCCCACAGACTCAGGCTCATGTGAGAGAATAAACGATATTCCCAGCTGGGAAAGAATATCAGATGTATTCATTAAGAAAAAAAGACCTTGTGCATCAGATAAATGAGCAATTTCTTTAAAAGAGAAAATCTGTCCTTTCTTTTGTTTTTATGTTCCAGATTTATTTGACAGACAGAGAAACAGCGAGAGAGGGAACACAAGCAGGGGGGGGGAAGAGGGAGGAGCAGGCTCCCTGCTGAGCAGGGAGCCCGATGCGGGGCTCAATCCCAGGACCCTGGGATCATGACCTGAGCCAAAGGCAGATGCTTAACAACTGAGCCACCCAGGCGCCCCTGTCCTATCTTTTCAATACCCAGGGAATCCTTATTTTCCATTGTCAAATTTAGCCTCAAAAATAAGAATGAGATAATTCATGGGTTATGACCGCTGGGAAGGGAAAAAGGTGACCCGGCATTTTCTTTCTCTTTTAAGATATTCTGTGGCTTTATAGGAAATGCAGTTGACTTGATGGACTGAGAAATCTTGATCGTAAATGCAAACTATATGTAAATACACGTAGTGCATGATCACGTGCTCAGTGTCTGATGCAGCGCGAAATAGGGGAATACTCAATCAGATTTGATCCTTCGTGAAATCCAGTGTGAGGCAGGTAGAGTCCTCCCATCTTTCAGACGGCAAACCAGATTTTCAGAGAGTCCTAGTGGCTGGTGCTGGAGCTACAAACACAGTCTCTTGGTTCCTAGGCAAAGGTTCTCCCCACCACGCAGCATTATCTGTGCCCTCACCGAGGCAAGAAGGTAGGAAGTAAGATCCATTTGCTAACCCAGAGCAAGGATGCCTATTTGCAGTCAAGTTTGAAAATAGAATCTCCAACTCTGTCCTCTTGGTGGGCTTATGGTATTTCCTTGGAATCTTTAACACTTTGTGTTTCCGGATTCACTCCTGAAAATATTTAGTGAGCACCTACTGTGTGCTCTCTGTGCTAGGCGCTGGGGAGCAGGGAATGCCTCCTGGCAGGACACCTAATTTTGAAGGATAGTAACATTTAACCCACATTTTTTTTTAAGAAAAAAAAAAGAACAAAACAAAAATTTTCTCTTAATTGCCAATTGGCAGTTTTTCTCAAGGTTAAACCTAAAGGATAGCTTGTATGCTTTTTGTATTATTAATTATAATTATTATTGTCAGGATATTTTGTTTGCATTCTTCATATTTACTGTTAACACAGACCCCCAAAAAATCCCTGACCTAGATTGTGGCACTTCCTGACTTTTATGTGTCCTAATTTTGTTCAGGATGCATGCATTTCCAGGATCTTGTCACACACCCACAGACGTTTCCAAGTTCAGGTAATAACATCCTCAGTTACGGCCTATTTAGGTGCTGTGCACTGATTGCTCAAATTCATTTCTCAAATTCACTCAATTCAGATCGCTCAAGTTGTTTCTGAAATTCACTGATCACGTAGAACACATCTCTTTAAATCTCAAGGTTGTTGGCGATAGTGAAAACGGAGCAAACTGTCTTTTTGAGTAAAAGATGTATTTTTTTTCTGTCCAAACTCAGCTGCTAACCTCTTGCTATTTGTTAATGACCTTGTTATTTTGTTGTCCATTATTTTCCTGCAACCTCTCCCCTTCCCCAAATATTCAGGTTATGACACAGAATTTTGATAAACCTCATGGAACTTAAAAAAAAAAAAGGTGCTGGTGAGTGAAAGTGCAGGTCTCCTCAGGCATGATCATTGCTCCCCCGCCCAGCCCCAGTACAGTGTCGTAAGCATTCATTCATAAATAGAACCCCTGTGTAGGGTCTCTTTCTAGCTGGTGGCTTTGATGCTCCTGCCCTTTGCTCAGCTCTGTGCCTGTTGGACCAGTGCCTCCTCCCCACGCTGGGCCGATGCTGAGCTGCAGCTGGATTTTGCCCCTACTCACTGCAGTGTGCAACATAGACAGCCTGCCACGGCCACAGGGATGGTCTGAGCTGCAGTATAGCACCTTTTCTGTACTGTTTTTCTGCTTTAAAACACAATCTAAGTCTATGTATGAGAAGCACAATGTAAGGCGACAGGATTAGGTAGAGGTATTCATGATTCTGACTTTCATGAGAATTCCATGTCATGAAATTAAGTTTTTAGCAAGGGAGATGTTAATCATCTTTTTTGGAGGCCATTAAAAATTGGTTGGATTTTTTTTTTCTTCACAGATGACAAAAATCAGGATGTATAGGTTTCCTATGAACTTGCAGTAGAAGGGACCAGAGAGAAGCCTTTAAACAAATTCTCCTGGCAGTTGGGTAGTTAGTAATACTTTCTTAGAGACCTCCCTGCTGTCCTATCTGTACTTGTTTCATGAGTGTTTTGTAGGACTTAACATTTTTCTAGGGTGTACTGTTTCTGTGCAGTCATTCAGAAAACTGAATTTACTTTTTTCTGTAGTGTTAGATTCAGATGCTCTCAGTTTATAAAATGAGTGGGCACAGCAGTCTGAGAAATCGCCATAATTCACATTACGGGTGGAGTCATCGGCATTCACCTGCCACTTAATAGCCTTGATGTTCAGGTTGCTAGTTTCATATTTAATTCTAATTAAAATTCTTTCTTTCCCTGGGTGTTCTGTCTTTTAGACCTTATCAGACTGATTTCTCTGAGCTGTGCCCATGCTAATATCGTCAACGGCACTGAATAGACAATATATTAACATAATGAATATTTAAGAAAAAAGGCTGAAGGCTTCAGGTTCCACGGGGGTTTAATTTGAAAAAAGTGTAGTCCCTTAGCGCCCCCTAGTGGTGGGAAGCCAGAGCCGGGGGCTTTCCTTACAGGAGCCTCTAAAAGTCCCTTCGCCCTTTATTTATTGCCCCTAATTGAACTGGGTCAGTTAGATGTAATAGTTTTCTTCAAATCCCCTGTGTCTAGGAGGTCTCCCCGAGGAAAGGATGTTTAGCTGAGATCCTGGGGCTGTGCCCGGGTGCTAGGGGATGGTGTGGGTGGAGTAGGAGTACAAACATTTCAGGTGGGAGCATCCCTCTCTGAGTCCGGCTGGATGATGCCCCTGGCCCAGGAGGCAGTGGACAGCTGCGGTGTAGCACAGAGCAGGATGGGTGGGGGTCTGCAGGAAAACCCATCAAGAGGTGAACCTTCTCATTGAAATTTGATTGTGTTTAAAGGAGTGTGAGGCCAGGAAATACAAATGTTTCTGGAGAACAAACTACATTTGGTTGTGGTTTGGTGGGAAAATGGAAATGAGCTATTGATTAGATTACCTTTATCAGGAAACGTATGCACAGGATTTGAGTGAATACATCCACGATACTGGAAAAAAGTTACCACAGTATTTTTCTTATTTCCAATTTGGGAGGCTGACTCCTTCAGGGCAATGACTTAAAATATTTAAACTTAGAAATATTTTGAGCAGATTACTGCTTCAGAGGAAGACTTAATGAAAAGTGTGTTAGGCTGGTTTTTCAGAAAGAGTGTGAGAGACACATGACCGAAGTGAACACTTGCTGCTAAAGACCGCAGTCCTAGGCTCCAACTAGGGAGAAATGTCAGGAACTTTCTATAAGTCCCGAGGACCTTTGGAAGACTTTCAGGTGGGATTTTCTCTTTTCGCCCCCGCCAACAAGTTGTCAGCACTCAAGTGCGCCTTTCATTTTAGAAAGTTTTTTTCACTAGATCAGTGAAGTTGAACAGTTTGCTCTCACATGGCTTTAGGGGAGCAGTTTTAGATTTATATTAAGACGGCACTTAGAGCTCTTTCAAGTTTTTGTGTTGAGTGACAGTTCTTTAGGAAGTATTTTGTAAAGAACTCTTTGCAGTTCTTTTTTTCTCACAAGTTGATGTACAAAGTAGAGTTTTGTAGACCAGAAGGTACCTAGGGTTTTCTTCGTGCAGATGCCCAGTGGTCAGAGATAAACCTGTGCGCCTACCTCGTCTGTACTGTCGCTCTGCTACTTCTGTGTTGTGCGTGATCTGAGCCGGGAGCTCTGCCAGGCAGCTTCATAGCAACGCTGAGATTCCAAGAGTTGTGCTACAGTTTACCGTGGGCTCAAGTGTTGCAATACTGGGACTTATCCAAAGGAAGTCTGTCCTTGAGCACGGAGACTTGGAGAAGGTTCTGTGTGTGCTGTCCCTGTGGGCTGTCTGGGGCTGACGAGCTATCAGCTGGGCATGGGTGTGCCTCATCTATGAGACGGATCTTTGTTGCCTGGAGAGCGGTTCTGCCCAGGATCGCTGCGGCAGAAGGGCCAGCCTCAAGCTGCAGTCTGTGGTCTGTGCAGGTGGGCAGAGGGAAAGAAAGGCCTTCAGCCAGCTCCCACGCCCACGGCTCAGCACGCAGGTTTACCCCATTCTCCACGCAGACGTGACCATCTGCAGCCCCAGCAGTCACAGCAAGCCTGGCGGTGTTCCTGTGGCGAGAGGCGGGGTGGGGTCTGCTTGACCAGACCAACCCCCATGGCTTAGCAGAGGCAGGATGGGTTCAGAGCTCCTAGGAAGAGAGCGGATCTGACAGCACAGGTCGTGAGCTCGAAGGTCATGGGTTGGGGGATTTTTTTTTTTTTAACACCTTTCTGATTCTTCTCTTCCCTTGAATCTGTAAAGGTGGGAATGCCCTCATTTCTAAGAATAAAATCTTAAACACTTGTCTTTTCTCCCCCTCCATATATAATTGTTAAAGGTCTTAACACATACTTGCTGGAGAGCCACAACATAAAGATTCCGAATATTGACTTTCAAGCTGAACATCACCAGGGCTTGAGAGAGAAAATCAGAGTTCGGGGAAGAAAATAAAGATTAGTAGCCATATTTTTTGACCTTGATTATTTTACTCTTTCCTGCTTTAATATTAAAATATTAAATGCAAGAAACAATAGTAATGATAGAGTGGTTTCATGAAACAATTTTCTTGTTATATTTAATTCATCAAAGAAGCATGGTGTACTTTACGTTAACATATGTACATTCTTTTAGGAATCCAGGTACATGTCTCATAGTGCAAAGGAGAATCAGTATACATGTCCCCCTCTTAGAAAAGCGTGTTCAGGGCTCCAGCTGCCTGTTCCCGCTCCCCCCCCGCCCCCCCCGCCGCCAGCAGCGCCGCCATGATGTCAGGCTTCGCTGTGTGGATGGAGCTCCCAGTGGGGCCTCGTCACACAGTTTTTCCAGGACCCCGTGACACTTCCCACCACTTTCCCAACAGTGTCGGCATTCCGGAAACGGTCCTGCAGATGTCTGGTGGTTGTTGGGCTCAAAGAATTGCTCTTGTGGAATTTTTGGCCGAGTCCCCGTGTCACCCGTTGACTGTGACCCATCATTTGAAATCATTTCCCCATCGCTGAATTCTTGGTGAGGTCTGGCTCCAAAAGCAAATGCTCTCATTCCTTCAATCATTTGCAGCTTTGCTTGGAAATTGAAATCTCCAGGCACCAATGATAGAAAAAAACAGCTGATCCAGTGTCATGTCCTGACCATGGCTTGCTGTCCCTGCAGCTGCTTCGGCCACAGGCGCATGTGTCGCCCAGGCTCCGATGGTGCCCACGGGGCTTTAGACCGGGGAGGGGGCCCCAGCTGCCCAGTCACCATAGTGTAACCATGCTCTCAGTTTCCAGGAGGCATACGTACCGCCTTGTTTCATGCTAGCGGTCATGTACACCACTGCTGAATCCATCCATCCACACACCACTTTTATCGAATTCAAAGATTGTGCCAAACACTGAATGAACAAAACTATATCCCTGCTGTTCAAGTATTTACTTCCAAGAGGTGGAAACCCAGCCCCCAAATCTAGTTAACCTCGCTTGTTGGGTCTGTTCTGCTTTGTAATGGGTGAATGCAAGCACAAGTAGGTGTAGATGGCTCTGTCCACTAAGTTGGGCCTGCCCGGGGGCAGGGAAACATTTCTGCTTGTGCTTCTGTCCATTGTAAAGACCTATGGTAATATTATTTTAGATGTGAAAAATAAATTTAAAATTTAACTAAAAGAATGTGATCCCATGCTGACCGTTGAAACAGGCATAATATGGCCTCTGATAGTAAGACTGGATGACTGCTTATTCTAGATATATTTTTTGTTAACTTCAGTGTTTGTTGTTGGTAATTATGTTATCCTTCAGAGTTGGAAGCTTCACATTATTTCAACTTCAGCCATCCCAGGAGCCTCATTTGAGTTTGGATTTCTGACTTAGATAGGAAGGGGTGGTAATGTTTTAGCCTTTGATTTCCATTATGAACTTGTTTCCATAAGCATTTTAAGAAGAAGGGAAATAATTGATACTATAACACAGTCTTTTGTTCCCATATTTTATGGAGTTTTTAAAAGTATGTCCGTGCTTTAGATAATACATATTTTATGCAAAATTTTTAAGTTACTCTGTCCATGAAACTCTATTTCATGCCCAATTTAGAATAGCTAATTTTGATGCCAAGATTATTCTCCATGGCTGTATTCTTTCATCTTTATAATGATGGCATTTTGGTCTTCCTCTTTAAATTCTGAATTCCATCATTTGAGGATGCAGTGGTAGTCACTTCACTGCTGTTGGTACATAAACTTTCTTTTAATTAGTATAATACATTTCACTGAAGTTGAAGAATAAAACTGTTAAATGCAATTGCATCAAAACTTTTGTGTGATGTTTTACCAACTTCTCTTTTCTTTCCTCCGCTGAAATGTTCTCGACTGTGATGAACACTGGTTGTGGGTTCCATTTGTGCCTGGCACGATTTTGTGGCCGCCATGTCCTTTCGGACCTTGCCTTTGACACATCATGGGAACTAGGTGACTCAGGGGCCTATTTCTCAGGGGTTTGGACTGTGCGCATCCTGCCTTGAGCGCCAGCACGGGGGTGGCCGCGTTGTGGTCTCGCTGTTGCAGCTGCGTCGTCTGGCTTACGCACGACCAGCACAACCCGCTCTGCTCTTCCTGCGACGGCCGTGGAGACCTGTTAACAGCTCAGAGGAGTAATGCAGCCTGCAGCCGGTGTGCACTGCTTGCCAGCTAACGGTAGAGCTGTTTGAACGTTTATCCTGTCTGCTGGCTCTGCTCTGGTGCCCATAATCGCTTTGGACAGGGCACGGGATATCAGATTATTCTTGTGCGCTTTTGTCTGAACAACAGAGTGGGAAAGTTAAAAAAAATATGTGGGAGATAACAAGAACCATGTTGATGGGGGAGTCACTTCCTTTTTAGCTACTTAATTTCAAAGCTCTTGGGATATACAGATTGCTTAAGTGTTCCGGTGACATTTGGGAAAGAATGTGTTCCTGTGTGCAAGCAAGGACTGGGAATCAGATTTCTGAGTTCTGTTCCCAGCAGTGTGCAGGGGTCACCCGGTGACATGTGACAAGTCAGTTAAGTGTCAGAATCCTAGTGCCCCTATCTGTTGAAATGGACATAAAAGGGGATAAGTTAATGTTGGTGAATTGTTTAACAGTTTGCTGGGAACCAGCTTGCTCTAGTGACCTAGAAAAACCATGGACTGTGGTGCAGGCTGACCTCATTTCTATTTTTGGCTTTAGCGCTGACTCAATGAGAAACTTGTAGAAATCAGCTAATCTGGCTCCCGGCCTCCATGCATTCCACGGTTAAAATGAGAATTATAAAGTCTTATCTGCACTGGGTCTCATAGTGATATAGCCAAATACTAATTAAGTACTAAAAATACGCCACCAAATGCACTGGAAACTCTTACATTGATGTGCCTCTCGCATTTCCTTCCGATGTCATGTGAGGCTGTTTGGGGAGACACAATTCAGTGTTCATTTTGTTTTTGTAGCTAGCTGTTTGCAGTTCAAATCTCTTCTGTTTCGGGTAGAATTTTCCCACATCCGAGTAGTAGGGAGGAGGTCGGCACGATGACGGAGTGTGGTGTATCTCTGTGGTCAGCCTTCTCTGCGGTCATAACACACTCTTACTAGTTCAGGTTAAGAATGAATATATGTGAGTAGCTTTCCAGTTGAACCAGTCTTGGTCTGAGAGTGCTTTTTTTCCCCAGCTGTCCCAGGCCTTAGGGAGAAGGAGCCAGCATTCCGTGTCAGATCCTACGCTGAGGGCTCTGGGCTGTCAGTGTCTGCTCCTCTGGCTCGGTTCTCTGGATGCCGCTGTCCAGAGGGGTGTGCCAGGCTGCAGGCCTTAATTTTCTTTATCCATTCACTGTTTTATTATACCCCCTGGAGTCTGCAGTAATCTCCTCCACATTGATTCACACGCTGTTCTTGACTCACACCTCCAGTGAATCCTGCAGTCCATGCAAGCACAGCGGTTGGGGTCGCACACGCAGAACCACATTCTGCATTTTTAAAGATGCAACAGGCAGTGAATTTGCCAACAAGTGCCAGGACTGGCTGAGCGGTTCGGAAGGAAGGGCGGCTTCTAGGGTCCTTGCCCTGTCTCCCTCCATCTGTGCCACGGTGCAGGGCTTCTCGGTTACCTGTGGTGACCTGCCTTACTGGGGGTGCGTGTGGATGTTCTGGAATGTATAGCTTGTCGGTTTACTTTTACTTTGAGCTAACAAAACTGAGAAAGTACTGGGCACTACGTCATCCAGAGGACCTTCTTCTGCTTTTCAAAGTCAGCTGGCGATGGCGGTCTCATCTGCTCCTTTGTATCATAAGGTTGCGTTAAAGTCCACAGAGTGTAAAGAAAATAGGTTTTCTTGATTTTGTATCCTGATGATGGGTGATTTTCTGTTGGCAATCTAACTATGGCAGTCTTCCTTAAATATTGCGTAAGCAGGTCATGGGCTCGCCGATGCCTCTGCGAGAAATGCCATTTCCAGGGTCGGACGTGGACGCCACTTTCCTCCACCCTCTGTGCTTGTTGTATTTTTGCTTAGTTTTTTGTGCTTACGCAGCCTCGATCGACCTCGTCACCATCTGCTTGCCACTACCCAGCCTCATTGACTCCTTTCTTCTCCTCACATACTTATTTTGCATTCGCCCTTCAAGGGCCAGCTTGGGGCTCAGAACCCCAGCCTTTTGGACTGTCCTTTTTCCTTTTTGAGTATATTATGGCCACGTGTGTGTGTTCAGGTGCATAGCCACCTGAATAATAGTGTTTCTTTTTGCTCCACGAGGGCAGAGACTATAATTAAACTTGGAGCATACCTTTGCAAAAAACACGTTTTAAGGACACTTTTGAACGCCCATCATCACATTGCGGATTGCACAGAGAAGTCTCTGCATCTCGTGCTGAAGCTCACACCGTGAGCTCTGTCTACACAGCTCCTAGGAATCTGAAGGAAGAACTTGACCGCCGGTCTGCTTACAGAGTCCTAGTGCTGTGCCTGCTGATAATATGATCCCACTAGTTGAATCCACGCGCAGTCAGTTCGGTGGAAAAAAACCCAACTATTCGTTATTTACCCGACAAATTATTTAGCATTTAGCATATAGTATATAGAAAGCATTGTGCTAGGCGTTGTGTATGAAGATTCCTGTCTTCAGAGAGCTGGAAATGCAGTAGAGAAAAGCCTCCTGAAATAGGAGTTAGTCTGCCGCGTTGGCTTTCACATGCCCGCACACGCTTGCGTGGGGCTGGGCAGCACGTGGAAGGGTGAGTACCGATTCATTTCCTCCGTTTCTTCTAACATGCCTTCGGTCTGATCTGCTGCTCCTTCATAGGGCGAAAGAGGCCTCCCAGGGTTGCAAGGTGTCATCGGGTTTCCCGGGATGCAAGGACCCGAGGGGCCGCAGGGGCCACCAGGACAAAAGGTAAGCTTGGCTGTGTCATTGGGGGGGGTGGGGTGGAGGGCGTGGGTTTAAGGTGATCTGCATTCTTGTCATGGTGGCATTTCTGTTTGGTTCCAGGGTGACACTGGAGAACCCGGGCTGCCTGGAACGAAAGGGACAAGAGTGAGTACAAGTGTGACTTAAGTCGGGATGTGATCCAGGGGTGCCTCCCAGAGATGGCTCTCTACCCGCTCCTGCCTCCCAGCAGTCCTCAGGGGCGTCCCCTTCTGTCCCTTCTCCCTGCCCGTCCTGTGCCCCTCTGCCCGGAGCTGCCAGTGCGTGTGGCCCGCTGAGGGCTGACGTGAGTGCTGGTCATGGCTCCACCCACCCCCCCATCCTCGTGGCGGCTTCTCTCACCTGCGCTTCTCCCATTTGTGCTTCCTCACGGGCTGTCACGGACATGCTTTAATTTGGGGGAGGGGAGATGATAGGTCTACAAGTCATTGAAGAAAGGGGCTTCCTTTATTGTGGAAAGCGGTGACATTTTGAGAGCTCACCTTGCTCTTCCTTCTTCACCCCCTACTCTTGTGTTGTACTTCCATTCCTGGGAAATGCATAGATGAAGACCTTGGAGAGCACGTTTTGGAAGTAGAGAAACAGAAAGACACTGTCAACATTTCCTTCTGCTGTTACCCAGTTGGGGGGAAAGTTGCTGGCACTCCTGAGCCCTTGGGCAGGAGACAGTGGAGAGGGTCCCGGCGCTGTTTGGGAGGGAGAAGATCCAGAGCTCCACCAGGAATGACTTGGTTTTCTTCCCCCAGCAAGACGATTTATCTTACAAACTCTTCTCCCCAACAATTTGAGTTTTTAATGTAAATTATATATGTTTATACATATGTAATCTGCAGGTATTTACATGTATATGATGTATACAATATATATGTTTTTATATATAATAATATATTTTATTTAGAAATCACAAAATAGGAAATGAGGACAGAGTTGTTTTGTGAGGGTGCAGCCTTGATTTTAGAAGTGACTCGGGTCAGCTGTGGATGTAGACTTGCTGCCCCCGTGGGCTGGGCCCCTGGCAGAATGCCGTGTGCGGGGTGTGGGTGCTGCCCTTAGCCGGGCGGGTGAGGTGCAGGAGATGAGGGCCCCAGCACTTAGTGCATTCTCTCATTTCTATCCTTACAGGGACCCCCTGGAGCATCGGGTTACCCTGGAAACCCAGGACTGCCTGTATGTATATAAAACGCACATGCTTCCTTGGGGAGATGTTTGATGGGAGTGACAGCACCATCGGGTGACCCTGTTTTGGCTACCTTGTCACTTTATTGATTGCAGGGTATTCCTGGCCAAGACGGTCCCCCTGGTCCTCCAGGTATTCCCGGATGCAATGGAACAAAGGTAAATTTGGGACGAAGACCCCCTCCCTCGTGCTCAGGCTGCCGGACTTCTGTGTTGAGAAGTCAGACAGTGCTGTCCTGTGAACACGGTTTTACTTGCCTCAGTTGGAAAGTTACTTGCCTCAAAGTGCTCTTGGTTTGATGAGGAGATCCAGTTTCCCCATATTTAATGTTCAAGAAACATGTAATTGTGCCTTTCTTTTTTGTGGACTCTTATCCTGCAATTGCTTTAAACATGAAATTTCTCACTTATCTGTTACTAAAGCAAATAAGAAAATGCTATTATTAATCCTTGTCCCTATTAATTTTATTCTCAAATAGAAGTCTTCTATTATGAAGTAGCACTGAGCAATAAAGCTGTTAACAGATAATTTTTAGGATATGATTTTAACCAGCAAATGAAGTATCTCTGAAGGGGAGGACAGAGTAACTGAGGGGGCTGTCTGGACCAATGTCCTGTGTGTCTCGCACCCGCCTGACTCTCTGCTGTCCCCTCAGGGTGAGCCAGGGCCTCTGGGGCCCCCGGGTTTGCCTGGATTCGCTGGAAATCCTGTGAGTATAGTGCTCTTTCCACCAGAATTTCCTTTTTTGGTTGTAATTCTTCTCCTTTTGTTCCACTTTCTTTCCTTTTCTTGGACTTATATCTTAATGCTAATGATGTTTTAAGAGAAACGAAACTGATGCCAACCTTGTCTTTTGCAGGGACCTCCAGGATTACCAGGAATGAAGGTACGTACATACACATTGCTGGGTTCATTGCAGGAGTAAAGCCGGTGCCAGACAAACACATTTATTTCAGGTCAACTTGGTTGATTGATTGCCTGTTAATGTGTTCATCTAAACTGTGCTCTGTTACACGAGTATCTAAGTCATAGGCACAAACTTAAATTTTAGGATGTAAACTTGAGACACTGGGTGCAATTTCTGAATAGGAAATAAGCCGAAATAGGAAGCACAGTGTGATGGTGAGTATTGGCAGATGTGAGTCCAGTCCAGATTAATTCTCTGCATAAACAGTCCCGGTGATGCTCCTTTTCCTGAGCCATGGGACAGAAGTGCTCAAACAGTTACCATGTTTAATCTATATGGTTTCACTTAAATACAGCCATCTTGTCATGTTGCCTGGAATCTGGAGGCACTCTCTATCGTAAATTTTGTGATTCCTGCAGGAAAACCCCAGTTCCTTTAGGTTAGATCCCTGGTGTCCTGCCACCACCCCCTCCTTATTCTGAGCAAATCCATGGCCTTTCTCAGCTTGATTGTCCCTTTGTGTCAGGGTGGGACCCAGCACCCTCTGCCTGTGGTGAGGAAGGGAAACTCTGAGCCCCTCCTGCCATGGCACCCAAGTGGTGGGGTCCCTGCTCCCAGCCCAGTGGGGGCAGGTCCTCCATCCACACTTGTACCATGAGCCAGCGCGGGGGTGGATCCATGCAGGTGCTTAGCCCTGCCCTGGTCCCTCCGGCATTCTTCCCTGGGCGTGGGGGAGCAGAGAAGTCTGCCCACAAGTCCTTCCCAGGTGGTGGGCCACGGCTCCCGCTGACCTGACTCAGGGTGCGTGCCCCATGCTGCACAGCTGTTCGGAGGGCAGGGCTGTCTGGGTGTTTGGAGCAGTCTTGCTGAGAAACAGCATCCTCATGATCGTCCAGTATTTTAGTCAGGGTTCTGTGGAGAACCAGAACCAGTAGGGGGTGTGTGTGTATTTATGTACATATGTGTGTATGGACATAGATGTATGTCTCCTGATAGATTTATTTTAAGGAATCACATAATTGTGGGGGCTGGCAACTCCAAAATCTAGAGGGCAGGATGGCCAGCTGGAGACCCAGGGAAGAGCCAGGGTCCCAATTCAGAGGCTGTCCGGAGGCAGAATTCCCTTTTCCTTGAGGGAGGTCAGGTTTTTTTCTTTCCTCTTGAGGCCTTCCACTGATTGGACGAGGCCCACCCCCATTATGGAGAATAATCTACTTTACTCAGAGGCTACTGATTTAAATGTTTATCTTATCTTAAAAACACCTTCACAGCGACATCCAGACTGGGGCTTAACCAAATATCTGGGTATTGTGGCCTGGCCAAGTAGACATAAAATTTACCATCACAGCCTGCTTTTATAAAAATGCTCATCCTGGGTCTTTTTGTGAAAGATAATCTTTATTGCATGAGAGCGCTCGGAGCCTGTGGCCCTGATATGCACGTTCTGTCCGTGGGGTGTGGGGGTGGATGGCCGTGGGCACGTGCTGTAGCTCCTTTCACTGGCTGAGCCGAGACTGCAGCTCAGGATGCTGGGCAGTAAGGTACCAGCAGTGAGCGGGAGGAGGCCAGTGTGTATATTCCAGGTGTAGACAGAGCCTAAATCCCAGATTCCATACCAGTAATGCACGCCTCTTACTGAGTGGGTTCTCAGTTTCTTTATAGAAATACCAGTATTTGTAACTTTTTTTTTCTTCTCTTTTTTCATCCCCCAGGGGGATCCAGGTGAAATCATTGGCCATGTGCCTGGGACCCTGTTGAAAGGTGAAAGAGGATTTCCTGGACCCCCAGGAACACCAGTAAGTGTTTGCTAAATAACTATAAGCACACGCAGAGTCTCTCCTAGTTCCCGTTTAATTCTTCCGTTTTCAATAACTTACAGGGCTCACCAGGACTGCCAGGCCTGCAAGGTCCTGTTGGCCCTCCAGGATTTAGCGGACCACCGGTAAGTGTTGGGGGGAACCTGTCGGAGTCACTCACTGAAAGAACAGCTGTGTTGAGGCATGAAAGTAAATCCAGTGTAATGATGATTTTACATAGTTGTGCTCTCTCTTCATTTGATTTGGGAGAACGAGCTTCTTTCTTGGGAGAGTGTTTGGCACTTAAGGGGCACGTATTCCAGAGCCCTGGGGAGAAGGCTAGTGGTGGCGGTGCATGCCGACACGTCCCACACAGATAACACATTCGTTACCGGAGGGGATGGGCGGCTGCCAGCGATACCGTGGCCTGAGGAGGCTAAGTTCAGAGATGGACATGTAGAAATAGTCATCCCAGAGGGCCTGGCTCTGTGGGGCCGGGGACGCAGGACAGGCAGCAGTGGGAAGCTGTGCTGTATTTGTGGTAAGGACTGAGCCCCGGGACATAACCCTCCGGAGGCTCCCCTCTCTCACTGGCCCCCTGCACAGCCGGTGATTACCAGTAGGAGGAGGGCCCGTCTCCTCCCACTTGCACATTTTGAGAGCACAAGAGAGTCAATATTAACGAGACTTAGCCATTTGTCAAGTGCCATGTTTACTGGCAGTGAATAATGTTCCCCAGACTGGCATCCTCATACTGGCCTGCCTGACAGTCCTTGAGAGATTTTCAGGCCTCCCTTCCCTGCCCGCCCTCCCTCCCTCTCAAATCCAGCAATTCTTCTGTCCATTCTTGCAAATGTAACCTCTTTTATATTCTTGTAAATAAATGGACTCATTTTTGTGAAGAATGACTAGTTGTTTGTTTTTTTTTTTTTTTAATGATTGAAAAGCACTCTGAAATTTTGCAAACACAGGAAGGTTTTTACTTCACTACAGCCTATGCACTTGAAGAAATCATTCAACTTTTTAGATAAACAGTTATATCCAAAGTGGACGAACACCATTTCCGAACTGGAAACTAGGGCTCTCAGAGAGTTTGGCTGTGAGTTTCATTCAGCATCTGTGTTCCTGGCACACTCTTGGATCAGTGGATTTCACAGGGCAGGGCCTAAGATGTTGAGGTGTTTTGTCCCTATTAATTATTGTCCTGGAGTAATTCCTAGTTACTTTCCAAATTTTATAGATCCAAAGCATAGAAATAAAATTTAAATATTTAACAAATATATTAGCACATTAATCATGGGAACCTTAAGATAACTCGGGTAAAAAGACGCATGTAGAGCTTACCGAGGTTGTGAATGATATTTAATTAAAATGCTCTCTCTTACAGGGTCCTCCAGGCCCTCCTGGCCCTCCAGGTGAAAAGGTAAAGATATTTTTCATTTGACATTCTTTGGCATTTGTACAAGACTACCACGAAATCACCATAACTTACTCTTTAAAGTCTCTTTAAACAGTTTTGGAAAATTATATTTCTTTATCTCTGCTTAACATCTGTGCATCCATCTGTCCATCTATCCATGCATTTGTCTATCCATCTGTCCATCCATCCCCATCCCCATCCATCCATCCCATCCATCCCATCCATCCATCTCCATCCATTCATCTATCTCCATCCATCCATCCCCATCCATCCATCTATCCATCCATCCATCTGTCCATCCCATCCATCCTTCCGTTCATCCATCCATGCATCCCCATCCATCCATCCATCCCATCCATCCATCTATCCATCCATCCATCCCTATCCATCCATCTCCATCCATTCATCCCCATCCATCCATCCCCATCCATCCATCTCCATCCATCCATCCATCCATCCCATCCATCCTTCTGTCCATCCATCCATCCTTCTGTCCATCCATCCATCCTTCTGTCCATCCATCCATCCATCCCCATTCATCCATCCATCCCCATCCATTCATCCATCCCCATCCATCCATCCCCATCCATCCATCCCCATCCATCCATCCATCCCATCCATCTTCATCCATTCATCCATCCATCCATCTCCATCCATCCATCACCCATCCATACATACATTCATCCATCCATCTATCCCATCCATCCCCATCCATCTATCCATCTCTCCATCTGTCCATCTGTCTATCCTTTCTTCCATCCAACCCTTACTCATTATTTTGGAATCACTGATCTTTCCCTTAGTTTTCTATAGTCAGATTTTAAAAGCCTTAAATTAAAAAAAAGTTTTACAGAATTTTTTCAATAATACTTTTAAAAACTTCTTTTAATAGACATTGAATATAATGCGATCACAACTTTGTTGAAAATTTTATGATAGTTGTTGGAAGAAGCTCTTGCCTTCACTCTACCCTATTGTTACATTTTATATGGTATTTTATGTGATATTTATTAGATGATTTTGAGCAAAGTAGGCAACTCTAATAATGGAAGCCTAATTTCTCATCAACAGGGGCAAATGGGCTTAAGTTTTCAAGGGCCAAAAGGCGACAAGGTGAGTACACACAGCTTTGGAGTATTTTCATGTTTAAAATTACAGTTCTAAGTATAATGGGGTTTCAGCCTCTGGACCCCCTCTTGGACCCTTACAACCATCATTACCCTTCTCTGTAAGTTCTTTATTAGTGTTTTCCCTACAATGGACAGCTGGAATTCACTGACATTTTCTACCTGCGATCTGACCAGCAGAGACTACAATGAGGTCATTAATTCTAGTTCTCTGTACATCGAGTTCAATCAGAATGTTCGCAGGTAGTGATAAAGCCAGACCTAGACTTTATTAGAAAAGAGTCAGTTGGCTATTAGTAGCGTAACTCTACTAAACCCTGCAAAGATGGAAGGCCATCATACCTAAATGGGGAGGAAGTGAGCCACAGAGGCAGGGAGGCACAGACTGGAGCAGGGGAGAAGGGAGGCCGGTGGTAGGTCCTTGATCCTCTGCTAATCTCTCCACCGGTTTGGTTTCCCTGGATCAGACCAGTGAAATGGGCCCGAGCCCAGTGGGGATTCTGGGGATTGTGGCCACACCTGCCCCAGGGCCCACGTTCTCCATCGGTGTCCACCGGTGGGTGCCAGGTGCAGCTGAGGCCTGGGCAGGCCTGGACTGACTCCTGGCCTCTGTGTTCCACTCTGAATTTGGTCCAGTCTTTCCATAAACCTCACTGTAAGGTGACCCTGCAGATTATGCCATTGAATTCTTTGGATCTCACTCATTGTGCTGCCGCTGGGACTCTGTGCTTCCAGTTGTGCCCAGCAGGACTCCCGAGGAAGAAAGTTCTTGATGGTTCTCTTCCTTTGGGGGCAGCTAAAGATACCTCCTTTCTTCCCAGGCTCTACTGAGTAGTCCGTGCCCCTTTTCTCTGTCCAAATGTGATAGGACAGCGCATGTGTCCCGCTCTGGACACACAAACTGCATAAATATAGGCAAGGTCCATACATAGACGGTGCAGAGATTGTCTAGTAGGTGTTGAGTTCTGCTGTTCTTACTTGACGTAGTGGTTTTCCTGACTCCTGAGAGGGAAGGTCTCCTGGCTTCGTGTCCTTACTGTGCCGTCTTCCTACTGAAACTTAACTTTCTGCTGAGATGGGTAGATTAGAACAGAGTATGATTTACATTTTTTTAAAATAGATGTTTTGTTTTAGGCTTTTTCCTGCCTCTGCACTTTCTTCTTTGAATACTTAATTTTATGCCTAATTCATTCCCGTTGTTTGGATCAACAGGGTGACCAGGGGGTCAGTGGGCCTCCGGGAGTGCCAGGACAAGCTCAAGTTCAAGAAAAAGGAGACTTTGCCACTAAAGGAGAGAAGGTATGAGATGGATTTTGTCCGACGAAGGCTGGCTTTCTAATTTTGGGCAAATTGAAGGGATATTGAGAAACTGGGTCAAAATTCAGTTTCTCCAGTTACATTCACCAGTGACCTACAAAACAGGTTTCTAGACCATCCATCCCACAAAATACAAGCATCTTGAGAGCAGAGGCAGCTGGAACTGGGTTGGAGCAAGGTTGACCTCCCAAGTGAGGGCTTCTTAGATGCACCAGGTTGGGGCCAGGCTGGGGCAGCGGTAGGGAGGCTGCTTGGGGCGTGGTGGGTCGTAGCTGCCATGGACCGAGCGTAATTCACTGCCCGTCTTAAACCCACAACCTTGTCAGTGTTGGGATGTGAATACTGGGGACCAAAGAGAATTTCCTTGTTAGTATAGCAGGAAAAGGAAATTTTTTCCTTTTACGTGTTCAGTGTAGTGTATAAAAATCAGTATAGCCATTAGTACTGACAGCTCACTCTCTTGCTCTTTTTTAAAAAATTCTTCTAGGGTCAAAAAGGTGAACCTGGATTTCAGGTAAGTACTCAATTCTTGCTTATCATTATTTTGTGTGAATGTTCATAAAGTATTGGATTTAAGTGACAAGCTTATTCACCTTCAATGTAGTATTTACATAATTTAATATTTTACTTAAATAATCTAACAGAGCTTTCTTTTTGTTCTTTCAAGGGAATGCCAGGGCTTGGAGAGAAAGGGGAGCCTGGAAAACCAGGGCCCCGAGTAAGTGCCTCGTCCTTTTGCTCCTTACTGTAAAAGCACGTTCCTTCCTTTCCTCGAGTCCCAGGTTTACAGAAACAGGAGTGGAAGTGGCTTGTAGGGCTCTTCGGTTTGTCCCTGTCCTCTCCTGAAGGGCTTTCCTGGAGCCCTTGCGAGCAGGAATGAGGAGGCTGCCTCCATCTGAAAGTCCTCCCGGGTAGGCTGGGGCTGGGGTCTCTCTGAAGAGGCCCCCGCCTGCTGGCTCCTCATTGAGAGTCTCCGTGCCCTTTTCCGATGCTTCCTGAGCGGCCAAGAGCTGAGATGCTCAGATTAACTGCCCCCCATCCCCAAAGCCTGGTGACAGGAGCCCCACCCACTGGTTTCCAGCTCCTACCTTGCAGTGATGCAGGGACCCTCCATTAAATTAAATGAATCCTTTGCATATCAGCTACCAGACCCTTGCCATTCGGAAAACTACTGTTCACCGTGTGGCCACATAGAACGCTTGCCTTAGGAGGTTTGGAGCTCATCAGGCTCCGTTGTTTAAACACTGAAAAGTCCGCTTCTGCTGTCCCGTGTTCCTAGTTGCTGCACGTAGACTGCATTTCTCCTTCCTGTGGTATTGTCAGCCCATGCCGAGGTTCCTGGCCTGGGCGTTGGGGAGTGTTTATTACTGCTTTCATGAAATACTGATGTCTCCATCTTTATTGTACAGGGAAAACCTGGAAAAGATGGCGAAAAAGGAGAAAAAGGGAGTCCAGTAAGTATTTTTCTGTAATTTTTAAGAGCAAACTGTTGTCTTGGCTATCGCTTACGAGGGGGTGCTCTCCGTGTCCCACTGCAGGGCTTCCCAGGCGACGCGGGGTACCCGGGACTCCCAGGCCGCGAAGGGTTCAAGGTAAGTGGGGACACTGCAGAAGGTTTTCCTGCAGTCTGCGGTTCAGTTTCCAAAAGCACCGTGGACTCAACAAAAGTGATTGACGTCCCTGTGAGCAACACACGACTTAATTTTGTGGTTTTATTTACACGTGTGATTTTTTTTTTAAAAAGAGGAACATGAAATGTTCCACTCATGTCTCTTTTGTAGTAGATGAATTTCATCTGGTTATGAAACAATAAAAAATGCAGATAGAGTGAAGAAAACAAGCTTGTCTAATTTTCCTGTGACCTGCTCAGAAGTGGTCAGAATGCACCACCGTCCTGTGTGTGCACCTGCACGCGCCCCTTAAGACAATGGGGATTGTGCAGTGCATCCTGCTTTGTCACTTAATGACACGGCATGGATGCATTTGAATGTCCGCACGCAGCCACACGGGACATCCTGTGTCCACGCCTTGTGCTGCGGGTATGTGGGTCACACCCACACGCTTACGAGTACAAATATTTGTGTTCACTTGTCTGATCATTTTCATGTCATGGATTCCTACAAGTGTAGTTTTGGGGTCAATGTTTAGACTCCCCCCCCCCCCCCTTTTTTTTTTTTTTTTTTGAGATTTTCACCATATGCTGCCAAATTGCCCCTAGAAAAGAACATCCTTCTGTCCCGGTGCCCTTTTTTTTGGGCAACTGCTTGTTATCAAACTTTATAAAATATTTGTCAATGTGATAGGCAGAAAAAACTCATTGATACAAGACTAGGTAACGTAAATCTCTGCGAACATAAACAGCTTTGGAATAGCATCTCCAGCAATGACTCATAAACTAGGGAGGGGCCCTCGGAGCTTGTTCACGAAAGCCAGGGAGGAAGGGAAAGATCCTTTACTGATAACTGTACCTTTATTGAGAAAGTCAAATCTTGTAGATATTAAAAGGTAAATATGTTTAGGATATATTAGCTAAGTATTTTTTAAGTCCCACAGATATTTCTAAAGTCTCATATTCACATCAGAAAAATCAAAACATCTAATGCTGGTTTGCTGCTAAGTTTATTGCTTTGGTTTATTTAAAGGGGAGAAACTGCATTCATGGAATATGTGCAGATCTTAGGACTTTTAAAGGTTATTATTTTGATGGCTTATATAAAACCTTAGACATAACAGGATAAATTCCTTTGGGTTTTTCTTCTAATACGAATGAAATTAAGCCTCAAAGTGTTAGAATTTATTCACCCCATGTAATGCTGGATTTTAGGGGGAAAGATGAAACCATGAATATCCTTTTATTATGACTTTCAGTACAGGTTTAGACAACCTTACACATAAAAACCTCTAGTGAAATGATTTCTTTAAGAAAATATATTTAGAAATCAAAAGCTTTCATTCCATTTACTTTCATTTTATTGAAAAAATACCAGATGCTAATTCAGCTTAGCAGTGATTCTGTTGGCGTTGCCCGAGGGAGCATGCCATCAAACATAGCAGACCTTGTGGGCGGCTTTGTCATGTGAGCAATTAGACTCCGTTACGATTTGCAGAAATCTTTGTTTCCGTGCATCACGCTTATAGAAAGCAGATGGACGTGCATTCATTTTTGGTTTAATAGGTACAGAGCACTTTCAGCCCCCCACAGTGAGGGCTACTTAGGAGAGGAAAATAACTTTAGTGGAAGTGGGCACAGTCTTTATTTTTTTGGGACAGAAAGTTGAACCATGCTTTCTGCAAGACAATCTGTCTAGTTGAAAAATACAAGTATTTCTTCTTTTGTAGGGAGACAAAGGTGAAGCAGGTCCTCCAGGCCCACCTGGAATTGTGAGTAAAAGTGCTGTTTGGTAGTTGGGTGGGGGCTGGGGCCACGTGCCCCACAGTGTTCCTAGAATGACATTTGTGTGTATAGAGGGTGCATGTTACTTAAAATCAAAAACTTATATTCAGTATTGCGTGGCCTTTATTATATTCGATAATTTCTGCATTTCCTCGACCACTGACACGGAAAAGACTTGCTCTTGGATAACAATAGAAGCAAAACATTTTGAAACTTTTTTTTTTTTAATGGTCCATTAAGGAAAATGTTAAAAGAAACCGATCATCCATCATTTGACTCTCCCTAGCAAAATAGTCTTTATGTCTGCAAATAGCATTTTACTTGCCCCTGTGCGTATTTTTACATGTGGGGGCAATCGGTGTTTGCAGTGTTTTTTTTTTCCTTTGTAAAAATGAACCTTCTTCACGTTTGCAAGTTATCTTGGAACGGCCCTCTTCGGTGTCCTATCAGAGAGGGGTGCTGGAGCTGGTTGACCCATTTTGTCCTGAATCTTCTTTGGAACAGTGGAAAGGTTACTGTTGTTTCGTTGGCTGAGGTGCTTAGCACGGCTGCCCACGGCGTGTGCCCGGTGGTGGTTCGTGCCTGCGCCCCGTGGGGGTGCAGCCGTGAATGATTCCTCCTTGGGGTGCGCTTCCAGGACCTGGCTGGCTGCGGGGAAGCTCAGAACCTCCTTCCTGCAGACTCAGGACCCCCTTTCCGTATCTGTGACCTAGCAGCCACGGTCGAGTGGCCTGTTTGTATCATAAGTGCATCAGCAGATTTTAATAACATCTGTTAATTGCTACAAAGGAACTCTGTTTTAAGGGCAATCTGCAATATTTGATTTTGTCATTTTCCTTAAATTTCTGTGATTTAGAGTTGTGCTCACCTAGTTCACTCCTTTGTAGTGTGTTCTTCTTGGCCTGTATCCCTACATCCTTGAGGAAGTCCCCGCTTTGGACCATTAAAAAAAAAAAAAAACCCAACACAACAGAAAACCTCTTCCAGGGAAAAATTTGCGCGTTCCTGTTACTTATCACCTGGGGAAATGTAAGGGTGTTGTGACAGTACTCTTTAAAGTAGACTATTCATTTTATGGCTTGTATGGAGAGTTAGAAATTCTAAACCGAAACCCCAGAACTAATATTTTTCTAGCTTCACTTCCTGGGTAGAGCTGCTGCAGGCCAGTTATGACAGGAGGAAGCACAATTGTGGCAGAGTGCTCTGGGGGGGTCGGGCGGGGGGGGGGGTCTGTTTTCTGTGCTCTCATGACCCCCCCCACGCCCCCACTACCCTTTCTTTACTCTCACCTTTCTTGAGATGATTTGGAGAGGTGTTAGTTTCTTCGTCTGCACTGCTATAACATACAGCCCAGGCACTCTCCTGCACCGCCATGATCTTCTCTTCTGTAATTCAGGCCATCGGCCCAGGACCCTCCGGAGAGAAAGGAGAGCGGGGGTACCCGGGCGCCCCAGGGTTGAGAGGAGAGCCAGGCCCCAAAGGTACATTCTGTTTTCTCCTTTCTCCTCCTCCCCCTTCTTTCCACCCCCCTACCTTCTCCTCCTTCTCTCTTCCCTCTTTCCTCCTCCCTCCCTCCCTCCCCTCTCCTTCCCCCTCCCTCTCCCCTCTCCTTCCTCCCTCATCTTTCCCCCTCCTCTTCTCTCTTCCCTCCCTCCTCCCTTCCTCCTCTTCCCTCCCCACTCCTCCTCCCGCCTTCCTTCTGTCCTCTTATCCTTTACCTTTCTTCCATTTTCCACCTGCACTCTCACGGTTTGGTAACACCAACAGGCCTTGTAGGACCGCGTGGTGACTAAGGCCTATCTCAGACTCATGTCTGTCTTCCATCCTGGCACTGGGGCTCCTAGAGCCCATCTCTGTCCAGCTCTGTAGGGTCAGGGTGCTGCGTTTCCACCAGTGCCCTTCCCTCACCCCGCTGACCCAGGGCCTTGTGGGGACAGACACACAGGCTTGGTTTGTCTGACTCTCCCTTCTCTTTTAAGGGTTCCCAGGATTACAAGGCCAGCCAGGTCCTCCAGGTGAGCATGCTGGGCTGATTGTGTTGGAACAGTCGTACAACGTCTATGTGGTTCGTAACCCAAATGTGTTTTTCTTGAATGTTAGTGATCCGCAAGAAATGGCTGCCAATTCTGTTGCATGTTTTTCTAGTAATGACAGCAAGGTGTGTTCACAGCTGTTGTTTACTTTGGAAATCACAGGTGGCCATGGGGTTATGTGTGTTCCTGGGGGGTTCTCACGTCTCTCCTCAAGTCCTACCTTCTCTCCCTGGCTCAGACCTACCCCCCAGTCTCCTTGCCCCCCCACCAAGGGTGCAGGTCCCCAGTGTCCCACAGGCCCCTCACTATCAGTGCCCACACTCCCCGTCTCCAGGGAGACTTTGTTTCTCCCTTGGGACCAGACTTAGCTGAAACCCCCTAATGATCTAATCATCTCTGATCTAGCTTCTCCGTGAGATCACATGTGGGTCGCTTGTACTTAGTGTGTGATTGTATCATTCCTGCTGCTTAGTAGTGGGATTCCTGTGTGTGCACACATCTGTATGTCTGCGTGTGCAAATGTCTGTGTGCACAACCTGTATGTCTGCGTGTGCAGGTGCTTGTGCGTGTACACATCTGTATGTCTGCGTGTGCAAATGTCTGTGCACACATCTGTATGTCTGCGTGTGCAAATGTCTGTGCACAACCTGTATGTCTGCGTGTGCAGGTGCTTGTGCGTGCACACACCTGTATGTCTGCGTGTGCAAATGTCTGTGTGTACAACCTGTATGCGTGTGCAGGTGCCTGTGCGTGCACACACCTGTATGTC
>NW_022589708.1:2873241-3008645 GCF_004348235.1 Phoca vitulina
CTGTATGTCTGCGTGTGCAGGTGCCTGTGCGTGCACACACCTGTATGTCTGCGTGTGCAGGTGCTTGTGCGTGTACACATCTGTATGCGTGTGCAGGTGCCTGTGCGTGCACACACCTGCATGTCTGCGTGTGCAGATGCTTGTGCGTGCGCACACCTGTATGCGTGTGTAGGTGCTTGTGCGTGCGCACACCTGCATGTCTGCGTGTGTAGGTGCTTGTGCGTGCACACACCTGTATGCGTGTGTAGGTGCTTGTGCGTGCGCACACCTGTATGCGTGTGTAGGTGCTTGTGCGTGCGCACACCTGCATGTCTGCGTGTGCAGATGCGCGTGTGTGCATGTGCAGATGTTTGTGTACAAACGCTTGTGTGCGTGTGTGCAAACATCTGTGTGTGCGTGTGCATGTGCTCCCCCAGGCCCTGGAGCGGATCAGAAAAGCTGGGAGGGAAACCTGCATGTGACCTAGAATCCACACCACAGCCGAGTGCCCGCGTCCTTACATTCTTGGTTTTGTATGTTTTTAATTTATTTTTGTGTTTTATTCTTTTTCATTATTTCCCTTTCCCTTTCTGACAGCTCTTCAGCTGTACTTTCTCCCAGGGCTTGTTCCTTTTTGCTGGAACAGACTATTCCCCACGCCATCCTGCGTTGAGGACTTGCTCCAGCCCCGGGCTCGGGCCCCTCACTGCTTGCCTTCCTTCTAAAGCTTGTGGATCTAGCTTTAAAATCGCTCTTCTCTGTTTTCGTCCACTTTCTTTTCTGGGGTTATGAAAATGCTGACCTTCCAGCCATCCTAGTGGACACATCACTCCGTGTCTCCCCTTGGTGTCGCCGCATTTACTTCTAATGTCTTTTATCTGCCAGATCACCTCTTAACTTACAGTGATTATAGATAGACATCTGTGAAACTGCTCTGGCCTTATCTGCTCTCCCCTGGTTGAAGTCTGACCGCTGGCCCAGCGAGCGCTGCACTCCGTGAGCCATGGGGTCCCCTTCTGGGGCCGAGCTGGGTGCTGCTTCTCCTCCCCTCATGGGGTCTAAACCCCAGCCCCCAGGGGCTGCCTTCAGTCCTGCTGGTGCTGACGAGTGCATGTGGGGTTTAGTGGGGTAGCATTCCTTCTCCTACGACTGCAGCTCCGACTCTGGGATCGGCCATCTTCCTGGATGCTCCCTGTCCTCTGTGCTCTGCTCTGTTCGAGGCTGCAGACACGTCCCGCTCCTGGTGGCTGGGGCTGGGAGCAGAGACCCCAAGAGCAGCCCCAGGCTGGCGCTCCTGCCGGCATGAGTGGGAGCTCTTCTCTGCGCCTGCCCAGCACGGGGGCCCTGCTGTCTTATCCCCCAGCTCGGCTTTCTGTGTTCAGACCTAACTTCACGCTCCTTCCATAACATCATCTTTGTCCGTAACTTTACTTCTTGGCTGTTCGATTTCGATTGCCAGCCCAGTTCCCGTCCCCTGGGCCTTGTGTCCACTTTTCTTTGGTGGGTGACATTTTTATGCCCTTATCGTCTAAGTGGAAATGAAATCGACCCGCAGTACCCTCAGTGGCCTTTTCATTCATGCGGTGGGAATACTGTTTGCAGCAAAAGAAATGCGCACAGATTTTTTCATGTCTGGGTAGTGAGTCCCTTCTCCATAATGTTAAGTTGTAGGGGGCATTTGGTTGCCAACATTTACGGGGTAAGAAGCCTGATAGTTCAGTCTGTTTTTACTTCTGTAGAACAGTTCCCTTTCCAGGGATGGTCACTAGTCATTTTACCTTGAACAGAGTTAAGAAAGTTAGTCTGTGCTGTGGACGTTGACCTTGCACTGTGGTGACATACATGAGATTTTGTTCTGGTTTCAGGCTACCCGGTACCAGGGCAGGCGGGTGCTCCTGGCTTTCCTGGTGAAAGAGGCGAGAAAGGTGACCAAGGGTTTCCAGGCACCTCTTTGCCGGGACCAAGTGGAAGAGATGGGCAACCGGGCCCCCCCGGGCTTCCCGGGCCCCCTGGACAGCCAGGCCACACGAGTAAGTGCTCTTGGGGACCATGGCATGTGGCGTCTCGTGTAGGACAGGTGTCAGGCCAGAGCTGCGGGGCGCAGGGAGGGCACTCAGAGTTCAAGTGGTAACAAAAGACTGGGTGTCCGAGGATTGGTGAGTCATTCATATCCCACTGAGGTATCTTTGCAAAATTAGTCATGCTGCAGAAAGGAATAGTAAAAATCAAACAGTAAAACTGGTTGAAGGAGTAAGAACCATGTTAAGCAGGCCTGAGTCTCCCGGCATCAAAGGGAAAAAGCAAGGCCGTTGAATCGTGTGGTTCTTCCGGAAAACAGAACACGTTCTTGTTCCTCTAGAGACACAGACTAGTACTAAGACACACACACGCACTAAGAAGAAAGGGACTGCAGGGGACAGTCTGTGTGGTGACCGAACGGATGACCTCACATAGAGGGGTACTTTGCGCAGTGGGTCTCTCGTCAGCCCACTGTCAAAGCTGAGCACAGAACATTAAACTCTTGATTCAGTTAAGGGAGTCCTGTGATCCCAAAGTGATACCAGCGCAGAATGTAAGACAATTTCAGACAAGGTCATTCCAGTGGGAATACGTTCAGGTTTTCAAGGCAGGTCCTGCCGTATCACTAGCAGCGTGTGTCCTGAGAGCGCCTGAAACCCTAGTCTTCTGTGGGGCTGACCTAAGGGGGTCCACATGCAGCGAGTTCCAGGCCGTTTATTTGCTAGAATTCAGACACATCATTAAGAAAAGGAGTTCTTGGGGCGCCTGGGTGGCTCAGTTGGTTAAGCGACTGCCTTCAGCTCAGGTCATGATCCTGGAGTCCCAGGATCGAGCCCAGCATCGGGCTCCCTGCTCAGCAGGGAGTCTACTTCTCCTTCTGACCCTCCCCCCTCTCATGCTCTCTCTATCTCATTCTCTCTCTCAAATAAATAAATAAAATCTTTAAAAAAAAAAAAAAAGAGTTCTCATGGATGAGGCTCCATGCAGAAGGCAGATGTGGACTGGGCGGGGGGACAGTGGATTTTCAGGTTTGAAGCTTCACTGGGAGAAGGGATCAGTGTGAATTTTCTTTTGTCTTTTTTTTAAAGATTTTTTATTTATTCATTTGAGAGAGAGAGCGAGCGAGAGCATGAGCGGGGTGGGGGGTCAGAGGGAGAGGGAGAAGCAGGCTCCCTGCTGAGCAGGGAGCCCGATGCTGGATTTGAGCCCAGGACCCTGAGATCATGACCTGAGCAGAAGGCAGATGCCCAATAGACTGAGCCACCCAGGTGCCCCCGGCCTAGTTTTTTCATGTGTAAAATAAGGACGATGGTGTGTACTTTGCAAGGTAGAAAGGAAGTAAGGTACAGGACAGGACTAATGAACTGAAATGTGCTTTAGGATCATCAAGTCGATATTTTATCAGTGAAAGCTTGTGAGTGGTCAGTTGGGTGCTGTGTGGGTCCTGTTTTCGAGTTAACATTCTAGGATTGTTTTGAAGGAAGCTAAAGCGGGGTTTCCAGCTCTTACAGTAGCCTAAAAGCAGTTCGGTATTACGGTAGAGATTGAGTAAGAGGGGATGCAAATCCTCTCTTCGGGTGGTGGGAATGATCCTGTAACTTTTAAAAATCCATTTCAGATGGAATTGTGGAATGTCAGCCTGGACCGCCTGGGGATCAGGGTCCCCCTGGAATTCCGGGGCAGCCAGGGCTCACAGGCGAGGTTGGAGAAAAAGGTAAGAGATGCTGATGTTTTAAAAAATGGTTATGCTTGGATGGGATCTGTTTCTGCATGTGGGTGGGCGTGAGCACGTTCTTCCTGTATTTGGAACTCTTGTCCAAGTCCATTCCTAGCATGTGGCTGCCCACGTGAAGCTCTGCCGGGGTGTCCCGACGTGGGGCTTCCGGGGGGGGGGGGCCTGGGGGGAGAGAGCATGAGATGCCACCTGGGAGGCAACAGGGGGCCGTGGCCCTGACACTGTCTACATGGTCAGCAGATTAAACCCTCAGACTGATACCTTAGCGTGATCTTTCGGTTCAGAGTTTGAGGGTGCCCTTCTCAAAGAGCGAATGTCTGTCTTCTGAGCCGAGTCACTGTCGTGTGCCTGCAACGCTCACCACCCCTCCAGGCCCTGTTCCCACAATCCGTGTGAGCACATCAGCTGCCCTGGGACCGGCCCCCCCCCCCCCCCCCCCCCCCCGGCTCTCAGCATTATCGTTACTGATGTCCAGCATCTGCTGTAACCCCAGCCCCGGACGCGTGGTCCTCTCTTCACTGTCGTGCCCGCAGTGGGTTCTCACCGTGTCCGCAGTCCTGTCTGAGCATGTCCTACCCCTTGGACAGTCCAATGATAGTGTGTCTCTTAACAGCCGGAGAGTAGAGCGACTAGGAGTCTGCCCCCAAAACCAACCCCGTTGGGCACCATGGCTGGCTTTGGATTGCAAAGCCTCTTCCTCTTCCAAGGTCTACAACACAAATGCTGCATGAAAACAGTTGCAGCTAACACCTTAGAATTTTAAATTTTGGAGGTCCCGATGGATACGGTCTTAGAAGTCATCCCGGAGTGCCAGGGGGCACTCAGTGTCAGTGACTCTCTCTAGTTACCAGCTGCTTAGTACTTCCTGAGCTGGGCTGTCCCATGTTACGACGGGGTCAGGAGCTTCTCTGTGCTGAGACCTCCATCCTCCTGCCGTAGCCCCACCAGCCCGCCCAGCCCTCGGTCGGTGGTGCGTCTCCCCATGAGCGAATCCCGTGGGGCCCAGAGCTCAGCTGGCCGCCAGCCAACTTGCACTGTCCCCATCCCATGGGTGGGCTCCTCTTCTGCCTCGCCCGCACTTCAGGGACTTGGGCTGTCTGCGTGGGTCCTGCGTCTGTTCCCGGCAGTGGGTCCGGCCAGAGTGGAGCGTGCAGGAGTAGTTCACGTGTGCATACGTACCCCTGTGTTCCCTTTGTAGGTCAGAAAGGAGACAGCTGCCTCATCTGTGACATGGAAGGACTTCGTGGGCCCCCCGGGCCGCAGGGCCCCCCGGGAGAAATAGGTAAGACCCCAGACGTGAAAGGGACCAGGCCTGAATTTTCTTCCGTCGGTTGGAGCCTTCACAGCGAAACGCATCTCGCGCCATGAGAGACCTCAGTTTCTGCATTCAAACCAAAGCCTGATAATGAGATTTTAAGTCAGACTTCCGGGGTTTGTCCACTTTGTGGAAAATCATCAAGCTGACCTAAAATTTGGCACCAAAAGGTCAGCAGCCTACGGTTCCCTCAGCTCCACAACCTTCGTTCCCTCAACCGAAGTGAAGGGCGTGTTTCTGGCGGAAGTGGTCCTGGGGCTTGGGGTTGGGGGGGGCTCTTGTCACCAGCTGCTTCAGTGGTCTTTGTCCGAATTTGGGGTCACTGCTTCCCTTCTGGAGCCCACTGTGACCATTCCTGTTACTACTCTGTGGAAATTCTTCAGACACCGTCCACTTATGTCAAGATATGTGTGCTCTTGAATCTGGAGAACGAAAGTTTTGGGGTTTTGAGGATGTGTCTCGGCAGTAATGTGCTGCATCTCCCTTGTTTTCTGAAAGGTTTCCCGGGACAGCCAGGGGCGAAGGGCGACAGAGGCTTACCCGGCAGAGATGGTCTGGAAGGATTGCCTGTAAGTAAACCTGAGTTTGTGTACTTATTAGACGTTGCCTCCAAGCCAACTAACAAAGGTGTCTATTGTCGCGTTTGCAAACACAACCTTTGCTGTATGATTTGGGCGCTGGTCAAGTGTGGCTTTATCGAGCAGTCTAGAATTACTCCCCGTGTCGTTCACCTGACGATGAGCAGGACTGTCGAGTCCAGAATCGGCATCTCACCTGCCTCTCTCCTCACCTGGTCAGAATTCAGGTGCCACGTACCTGTGTCCAGGTGCAGCCGGATGCTGTTTGTCACCTTCCCACAGGGTCTCGGGGGCTCTTGAAACAAATGGTGCCACCAGGAGCCATCTGCAAACAGTTACGCCCGTTACTTAAAAACAGTGTAGTAAGTTCAGAGCCAGTATTCCTGTGGAGAAATAGAGGATCACCGGCCTGTCGCCTTCGAGGAATTCCACATTTGTTTATTCTCTCACAGAGACGTGTTTTGAAAATTCCTATCCACCAATATCTATTGTGAAGATGCTTTTCTAAATTTATAAATGAAGTAATCTCGGATCGACGTGAAACCTTACAGTTAAATGAAAATCAGCTCCCCAGTTTTCCTAGTTTGTTTAAAAAAGAAGCCATTGAATAGAGGAGAATAGTTGTAATCCCGAGCATTGAAGGGCATTTTATTGCACGTAATCAGCTGTTTCTAAAGCGCGTAAACCTCAGGGCCTGGTTCTCGTATTTTCTTTGTTCTTCTGAGCTCTGTAAGCGTCAGCCACTTTCCACACTTTCTTTCATTACTGCTTTCCCTTTTGCTTTTCTTTTTTCTTCTGTCACACGATGAAAATAAAATCTTTAGCATTTTATTCCTTTTTGATGTAGCTCTTTAACATTTGCGATGTTTAAAAATATTACTGGCAGCTTCTATAAAAGCGGGTCAGGGCAGAAGTGAGTTGAAATGACACTGAAGCAGCTGGGATTGAGCAATCGCTTCCTCCTTTGAAGTTAGATCTCGGGATTCTGCTTCCAGAACTTCCCTGGTGCCTGGGGAGCTAAGTTACAAGTCGCAATTGTTTAAAATATTTCTAAATAAATGAGAAGTTCACATAACTGGGAAGCCCTGACTCTGGTGGGGATCAAAGCCAGAAGCGCTTTGAAGAAGCAGCAGAGGATGCTTTTAACCTCTGGACATGGTCTTTATCTACTTGGCCTTCCTGGAAACTTCCTGCCTGAAATCCCATCCAGACACCAGCCCCCCAGCCCCAGATGTAATAAAAATGGGAAAAGAGGAAGGGAGGAGGACAGTTGAGGACAAGTCCTGATGAAGAAGAAAATAAAGCCAATGCACGACAAAACTTCTAATCCCCTGCCTTCCCCATCAGGAGCTCCTTTCTCTCTGCAGACAGCCAAGTTTGTAAAAACAGTTTCCTGGGTAAATAATTTAATTGAGCAGGTAGTAATCTCTCTTGTATTTGAGGCTATCCCGTAGCTGCAGTTTAACTGGCTCACAGGTGGGGCTCTCTCACTTCCGGTGAGGCTGGGGCTGCGTGAGGTGCCCGCGAACCCCGGAGCATCCTGGAAAGTAGAGGAGGATGAAAAGAGATGAAATGCTCTGATTTCCTGTTTGATTTGGATAGCGTTTCTGCGACATGTCCTTTTGAAGGCCGAGGGTTGGATTTTGGGAAAGAGGGACAGGCATAAGAGGCTGGCTCCACACGGGGACCTGGGTGGGTTTCGGGGCCATCGGGACGGTCAGTTGAAAGGAGCTGTGACACCCCGCGGTGGCTGTGCTTGTTAGAAGCAGACCGTATAGTCGTTGGATCTCCTCCAATTTATGGAGCCAAGGCGAGGTGTTCAAGGCAGCGTTTGATTCCTCCTCGTTTATGTCAAGAAATGTGGATCCAAAGACCTTTGAATCGCTGAAGATTAGGACGTTCTGTGGCAGAGAAGCCACAGGAGGTGTCCTAGGGTCAAGATGTCGCCTTTCAAAAAAATATCTAGATTTCTTCCTTGAACGATAGCCTAGCCAGCAAGGTCACCATTATCAAGATAAAGAGTGGTGTTTCCTCACCGTGTGCTTGCCGTCCTGGAAAACTGTATTTCTAGTCTGTGAATAATCACCGTAAAGTAACACTGATCCTTCCAGGTTGAGAAAAATACACACTGGTTGTAATTTCTTACATTGGGGTTTATTTTTTATGGGTGAATATTGCCCAGTCAATTTCTCCTTCCTGCAATACCTCCCTAGCTGCAGACGTTCAGGTCACAAAGTTAGAAAGCCTTAGGCCTGCCCTCAACATCCCCAAAGACTGGAGGAGAGAAAGGTGTGCAGGGAGGAGAGTTTCTGTAACGAGGACCGTTCGCTCCACTGCGGAAACCCAGGACACGTGTCAGGGAGGGCTTCACGGAGGAGTCGCAGCTTAGCTGGGATTTAAGGATGCACAGGAGCTATGTTACCTCGAGAGAGAAAGCTACAAGAGACCACAACACCTTTGAACTAAATAATGACTTTTCCACGACCCCCCACCAAGGTCTTGGAGGGTCCACTCCCTCACCTGCTGGGTGGTGCTTCTGGTGTTTTGCCGGCGCAGCTGGGCTCCGAGTCCAGAGTGGTGTGCCGAGGGCCATGATGCATGGTGGGCACATGATAAACGGTCCCCACGCTAAAATCTAAAGATCGTGTGAATTTGGGTCTGTCCCTTGTCTTCCAGCTCCTTCCTCTGTGTTACACACCTACACAGAAGTGTGTGGTCACATGTCACTCACATACATCCGAGGGCCATTTCAGAGGGAGTGTGGGAGAAGGAATTCAAATTAAATGAATTGTCTAAGAGTACAATCCTGCCAAGTCAGCAGGGAGGCTGAGCGATTTCTTTCTCAGGCCTAAGGGAATGAGTACTTGAGACAAGTATTTGAAAACCTTGTGAACCCCAATTCTCAGGCTAGAGGAGAGACCATCTGTGGGTGTGGGCGTTCCTTGAAGATTTAACTTTCCAGTAACTGGAAAATGTGCTAGGGTGTGTCTCCTGGGAAAGTCCGTTCTCTTTTGCTGACTGCTCAGAACAGTGGTGATGGGGCTGGCCGGCGCTCGCTCCCCAGACTCTCTGCTTGCTGTTGCCGTCCTGCCCTCAGACACTTCATGCGTCTGCACCTGGAAGCCCTTTCTCTAGTTCCTGGGCCCCAGAAGTCACACACTCAGCAGCTTCCAGCACTTGCTAGAATGTTCCTGTGAATGTTAACAGTTGGAAGGAACAAGCAGGTTCTCTGGGGACTGTCCTCCAAGCTGGGTGCCTGGTGCCACACTAATTCCCCCCGCCCTAGCCTGGCCTCTGTTTGCAATCCCCAGTGAAGGCTTTTTTTTTTTCAGGTATTGTAAGAGAAACACAAGAAGTGAGAGGTCAGATCATGGCTTTGTCACAGAGCTATTGGCTTGCTTCTAGAAAATAAAATAAGATTGAACATACTGCCGTTTTTCAAGGAGGTGACTTCTCAGTGTCATTGTTGGCTACGTAACAACGCTGCTTGCCTGTTTTGTGCACTGATGTCTTCCATTTGGTGCTCGTAGGGCCCGCAAGGCACACCGGGGCTGATGGGCCAGCCGGGAGCCAAGGGAGAGCCTGGCGAGATTTACTTCGACGCACGGCTCAAAGGAGACAAAGGAGACCCAGGCTTTCCAGGACAGCCCGGGATGCCAGGCAGAGCAGGGTCTCCTGGGAGAGATGGCCATCCGGGTCTGCCCGGCCCCAAAGGCTCCCCGGTATGTTTATTTCCAGAGTTGGAATGTCCACTTTATAAGCAGATCTGCAAAGAATGAAGAAATGAACTATTTGTATCGTAGCTACATATTTTCATGTGGGTGGTGATTGTTACATGTGATGTTTAGTGGTCCTTGGGGAGACTTAAGTTTGCAAACGTAGGCATTGATGCCGTTGACGGGAACAGGGGGGGGACAGTGCATGGATATCTCTGGCGCCTATGTGTTGGATGTTCGCATGTCAGATGGGACGTGAAGTTTAGAGTTAGTGGCCTGCAAGTTATCCTTGAAAAGACAGTTCCAGATACAAATACTTCACTCTGTGAAGGGTGTCCTTGTGTGGGGAGGGAGGGTGCCTGCCCAGCGTAGACAGGAATGCTGTGTCATTTATTAACTGCCAGTTGACCTTTGTAGAGGGGGAAGTCAATAAATAGCATAAGCCAGTTAAACTCTGATACTTATTTACTACAGATGGTGGAGGGATGTGAGATGAACACATGTTGGTATGTCTGCTGATAACGTTTCTTTTCTCTTTGCGTGTCAGGGTTCAGTAGGATTGAAAGGAGAGCGTGGACCCCCTGGGGGCGTTGGATTCCCCGGCAGTCGAGGTGACATCGGCCCACCTGGGCCTCCAGGGTTTGGCCCTATTGGCCCTGTTGGTGACAAAGGACAAGCGGGTTTTCCGGGGACCCCTGGATCCCCAGGCCAGCCAGGTGAGGCCCGAGGACCTCAGGTGCACAGAGCACTGGGCTCCACGACGTGGGGACAGGAGTCTGGTGTCCATTCTTGCAGGAGGTGGCCTGGCCCGGGCCCTACTGTAGCGATACCGTACCTTGTGGCCTCATGTGTAAGAAGGGCCCGGTGATGTGTAGAATCTGGCTGCAAAGCATCTGAATTGATAGATGCTTTTTCTTCTCATGAGGATACAGTGCCTTCCAGTTCAAGTGGGCCTTCTCTGTGGAAGGGATACCAACATGAGCTTGTTTTTTTTTCTCTTTACCTATTTTCTGTGTCTCCCTGGTGAACAGTCCACGTGGGCTTCTGTATGTTCCAAGCCGGGTAGTCTCACCTCTCCACGGATGGGCAGGTGCCTATGGGCTGATTCCGGGTGGTCTTTGCCTCACCGTTGCTGTTCAGTGAGGGGCTGGCTTCAGTCACTTGCGCACCGTGTCTCCGTTGGGCCTGTGTGCCCAGTGGTGGGGTGGCGGCAGCCAGACAGGCGTGGCCCTGCCCTCCCGGTGCGCACTGCCGGGGGTTTGGCAGAGCACGTGGTGCGAGGCCGACACGAGGCTTTCCCATGGACATGCTCACTCCCCCTTCACGCCCTGCGTGTTATCAGGGCTGGTAGTGGTCATGGGGTGGCCCCTGGCCTGGCACACGGCAGGCTCCCAGTGCAGGTCGTGGAACATGCTTCAGGCTCGAAACCGATCACTCCCGTCGTTCCCTGGCCCCCCCCACCCCCCCCCTCCGGGCTGCAAGAGCAGAGGCCAGGAAGGGCTTGGGCACTGAGGAGGGAAGGAAGAGTGCAGGGCTAAGAAATGTCCTAGAAGTCCTAAAAATGAACAGAAGGCCTTCGGGTAATTACAGTTGTGTGACTGGTAAAGCTTGAACCACATAGTAAGTAGCTGCGTGACCAAGCTAGGGAGGAATTAGATGACCTACTTGGGGGAACACGTTCCAGGACCCCCGTGGAAGCCTGCAGCCAGGACAGTACTGAACCCCGCATACGCTAGGTTTCTCCCGTGCATACAGACCTGTGACGAAGTTAAAATGTAAATGAGGCCCGGGAAGAGATTACCAAGAACAACCAGGAGCAAAATAGAGCGCTTATAACCACACAGTGTAATGAACGTCGTGTGGATGTGTGTGTCTCTCTCAATATACCTTCTCGTCCTGTGCCCACCCTTCTTGTGACGAGGGGACGTGACAGAGTGTCTCCGTGGTGAGGTGACGTGAGGTGAATGATGTGAGCACATATGCAGCGTCCAGTTACCGTGGACCTCCTGAGCCACGCCACGGTTGACCGCGGGGAAACTGAGACACACACAGTGGAATCGTTGATGGGAGGGGCGACTGCATGGCCTTTGTGCTCACTGATCCGCCGATTCTGTCACAAGCCATATATCCAGCCCAAGTTTTATCAGTTCCTATCCCACCGGGAACCATTACTTGCTTATTACATGATAGTGTCAAATTCATAAGCTCTTCTGCACAGGGCACGTTAGCCTGTCTTTGTTGGAAGTGCAAGCATCGCGCCTTACTGTATTTCTTACTACCATTCTCGTTGGTTGTATGGCTCATGATTACCTAGCACCCAGTTATGACTCCCTTGATCATTGTTTGTGGTTTAGCAAGGATCCCAGAAATGTTTCTTTGGTGACTCCTTTGGGGGCAGAGAAATACTGGGTTTGACCTAGGAAGACCCCCCCCCCGCATCTTGGAAAAGGGACCTCTGATCTCTTCCGCATAGCTCCTGACTCCAAAATCAGCATCTCAGGTGTTCTTTGGATCTGAAAATTTGCAGAACCATAAAAAGGAATCAGGCGCTTCTTGGCCAGAAACTACCATCAGAAAGACCAACTGGGGCACACACGGATGCATCCTAGCAGGAAGGGAAGGAAGAAGGTTCCTGAAGGAGGTGTTGACAGTGCTGCTGGTCAGCTGTCTGCATTCTGTAGACTTGCTTGGCCATCCAGACCCAGGCAGCTTCTGGATTAGAAACGCAGGCTTCTTTGATCTGCCAGAGCCGTGTTTACTCTGGTGACATTAAAGGCTTGTTCCCAGGGTGGAACTGATAGCAAGTATGTGTTGGGGTTAGTCGGTTGGCATTTCTCAGAGTCTGCAGTGAAAGAATGTGTTGGCCGTTCCTGGGAAGCCCCATATGTCTTGCATTCGTATAGGGTGTGTGGAGAGTCCGTGCACACATCTTGGAGGTGACCCCTTTGGTCTTGTCCCGGCAGCTAAATCCTGACCCCCAGTGGGTCTCCCAGGCACGAGCGCCCAGGGCTGGGCTGCACCTCGGGCCTGGGCTGCTCCAAAGGGCACACGGCCGTCCAGCTACATGCTTACGGATTGTGCTGATCACCCACTTAGCACGTCCCATCGGATGAACGTAATTTAGGGCTGTCTCAAAGCAACGTAGAATTGGTATAGTCTGATAAATTGAGGGAGAACGCTAAAAGTGTTTTGACTTTTCCAGACAGGCTAATTAAGAAATTACTCAGGGTCATCTCATTTCTTGTTGTTACAGATTTTCTAGCTTTTTGTGACTCTTATTTTGGACTCTTAGGGAATTGATGTGTCAAATATCTAGGTGCTTTTGGCTATAAATTTTGGGGAAAAGAGGAAGAGCTCTCTGTGAAAGATTCTAGAAGAGTAGAGGTAGGAAGTGGAGGTATGCAGGTGGGACTGCTCTGTAGGTAGGCAGTGTGCGGGGGACAGGACGTGGGCTTGCTCGCTGCGTCCTCGCTCAGGATGGGATGTGGGCTCTCATACCGTGTCTTTGCTCTTCCCCTAGGTCCCAAGGGTGAAGCAGGAAAAGTTGTGCCCCTACCTGGTCCCCCTGGAGCACAAGGACTTCCGGGATCCCCAGGCTTCTCAGGGCCACAAGGTACTTTTAACGCTCTCGTTTGCCTGGAGTTACGCTTGGAACAGTGACAGGTTTTTCTCTCACTGACTATTGGTCTTGCTCACAACAGGTGACCGAGGTTTTCCTGGAACCCCAGGAAGGCCAGGCCTCCCGGGAGAGAAGGGCAATGTCGGCCAGCCCGGAATCGGATTTCCAGGGCCCCCCGGCCCCAAAGGTAAACCTGCAGGACAAGCCAGCCCCTGAGTGGGACCATTGCTCTGCCCACGGCCCATTCGGGCCCCCGCCGTCGCATCCGTTCCCTGGTTGGTTGGCACCGAGGGCCGTGGCCATTCTGTTCATTCCCATGAGTCCTAGGGGAGAGGAGGCAATGCATGTAAACACACTGTTGGAGTTGGTGACTCGCCCTCCAGGGGAGCTTGCGGAATTCTGGAGGATAGTGAATGCGGTCACTGGGGCGGCGGGTTGGCCGGGAGGGGTTGAGACGTCAGGACCCGGCAGCTGCCCAGGGAGCTGGCAGAAGCTGCATTTCAGGGTGTTCTCCTTATCAGCGCGGGGGATGTGCAGAGCAGCCGGGCCCCGTGCCAGGCTGGGTGTGGGTCAGCGGGAAGGGAGCTGGGGAACATGAGGGAGGGGGCTTCACTCTCAGGGGGAGAAGGCCCCACACCGCAGAGCCTGGGTCTGCATGGGATGCTGACATGTTAGAACCAGAACTTCTTTCTGGAAACAGTAAGGCGGTCAGGACGACAGTTTGACTGTTTCTGTTGCTCTCGTGGGTCTGTCTTCCTGCGGGTGGGCCCTGACGTAGACTTGCCGTCGTGGACCTCGGTCCAGGACTAAGCAGGCGCTGTGTGCAATAAGGGACATCTCTTTCCTGCTTGGGCCGGCGCCCTGACCCCAGTTTTCCTGGCCGTGTGTGCAAACCTAGTGGAAAGAGCTCTCGAGGCTCCCAGCTTCCTGTCCGGAGGCTCAGCCTGTGTCGCACCTGCTGGCAGAGTTACGGGCCTGCACACCCCTCTGGGCGCTGCGTCGCACCCGCACACGCATGTTGCCACGTCTCTCCGGCTTACAGGGCAGAAGGCCCTCGGCGACCCTCCCAGGTCACAGGGACAGTGCTGAGGCCTTCTGCCTGTTCCCGAGCCCCACCCTCTCCCCTGTGAGCACCATAGCGCCATCCTGAGAGGTAGAAGTTAGCTGGTAGGGTCTCCTTGTTGGGGGCTGGCTGCCCACTCAGACAGAGCGGCTTGGCGATGTGCACACTGGTGGGCGGTTAGGTCCACTCTCTGACGAGACCCCTCAGTACCACAGCCGCACAGCCCCACAGCACGTGTGACCCCTGCATACTTACAGATCACCACGCGTCGTGGACCTCTGCACCCCACAGGGGCCCTTCATGCACAGTAGGGCCACGGGGTAGCTGTTAGCCCATTGGGCTTTCTAGGGCTGGGGCCCAGTCTCTAAATGCCCCACGCGCCTCTGGTGTGGTGCAGCCACGTTCGAGAACCCAGGGTCTGCAGCGGCGCTGCTCACACCAGAGCGTCTGGGACTCCCGGGGCGTCTTGTGAAAATGTGGGTCTGCTCCAGTGGATCTGGGTGGGCTCTCGAACAGGCGGCAGGGCTGCCCCGAGTGGCGGCACGCTCGGAGCCGCAGAGTGGGAGGGCCACCCTAGGCTGCACGTGCCACGGTGGTCTTTGTTTTGTTTGGGGGGTGGGACAGGAGGAAAAGCTGAGCGGAAGGAAGGGGAGAGGGGATGTGGGAGAGAGACAGGGAGGGCGGCAGGCAGTGCACATGGTCCAGGGCACCCAAGCTGCCCCAGTGGGCACTGGTGGTTCTGCCGACGGCGAGCGAGGCCCCACGCTCTTCTTAGAACCACCTCAAAGGGCTCTTTGTTGTTGGCCAGTTCAGTTCAGTTGCTCAGCCCAGGGACGTCTGAGCAAGTGTGAGGGAGGCGAGGAAAGGGGGGAATAGCTTTAGTACATTGGTGGTTTTGTGACTCTTCTAACAGGTGTTGATGGCTTACCTGGAGACGTGGGACCTCCTGGGAGTCCGGGTCGCCCGGGATTTAACGGCTTACCTGGCAACCCGGGTGTGCCCGGCCAAAAGGTGGGTGCTGAGTGCTCTCTGGATTGCTGTTTCCTCGTCCTTGTTATTAATTAGACCCATAAAATGTGGCTTATTAGTGTCACGGCATATGTTGGATCAGCATGCTTTGTTGGTTAAAGAAATAGCAGAGAGTAGAAAGGAAGAAAGTGCTGGTACGTGGTAGTTGATGTTTTGAGGGAATCGTTTGTTCCAGTTTTCAGAGTACATGCTTACCTGCGTGTGTAGCGCATCTCAGGGTCCAGGGTGGGCCTTCCTGGGAGTGGCGGGAGAAGGCTGCGTGCAAGCCACCCGGGAGAGTCTACTTTTACTGACATGCTGGCCCAGTAATTCTTTGTGGGGGGGGCTGCCCGGGACATGGTGGGGCTTCAGCCGCCCCCTCCGTGTCCTCTATCCACAGATACCAGAGGAACGCCCTGCGTTCACCCCCAGTCATGGCAACCAAAACGATCTCTGGACATTACCAAATGTCACCCGGGGGGCGGGGGAATGGCCCCAGTTGGGGACCCCTGGGCTAGTGTGACTTCGGGACTCTCCTTGCCTCAAACATCCCTCTGCCTTTTGCTGATACTTGAAATTCTGCTCAGCAAGTATAGCTGACCAGGGGACAGATATTTTCCTGTTCTGATTATAAGGAAGGGAAGTGAAATTGCTAGAAGGCATCATGTGAAATGGGAGAAAGGACCAAGGGCAGTAGTTTCACTTTGCCAATGAAAGGCTAGCCTGGCCTGTTCCCTTTCTATTGGGAGGGCAGGTAGAAGCTGTGGGTATCGGGCAGGTGCGCACGGGCAGGTAGCGGCTGTGGGTATCGGGCAGGTGCGCACGGGCAGGTAGAGGCTCTGGGTATCGGGCAGGTGCGTACGGGCAGGTAGAGGCTGTGGGTATCGGGCAGGTGCGTACGGGCAGGTAGAGGCTGTGGGTATCGGGCAGGTGCGTACGGGCAGGTGGAGGCTGTGGGTATCGGGCAGGTGCGCACGGGCAGGTAGCGGCTGTGGGTATCGGGCAGGTGCGCATGGGCAGGTAGAAGCTGTGGGTATCGGGCAGGTGCACACGGGCAGGTAGAGGCTGTGGGTATCGGGCAGGTGCACACGGGCAGGTAGAGGCTGTGGGTATCGGGCAGGTGTGCATGGGCAGGTGGAGGCTGTGGGTATCGGGCAGGTGCACACGGGCAGGTAGAGGCTGTGGGTATCGGGCAGGTGCACACGGGCAGGTGGAGGCTGTGGGTATCGGGCAGGTGCACACGGGCAGGTGGAGGCTGTGGGTATTGGGCAGGTGTGCATGGGCAGGTGGAGGCTGTGGGTATTGGGCAGGTGTGCATGTGCAGGTAGAGGCTGTGGGTATCGGGCAGGTGTGCATGGGCAGGTAGCTTGGTCCTTACTGACTGTCTGCACCTGCACCCTGGGCTTGATGAGTTCATGGGCTATGCTGGTGAACTGGCTTCTCCTTGCTTCGGGAATTTCCAGGGAGAGCCGGGCATTGGTCTACCAGGACTCAAAGGATTGCCGGGTCTTCCCGGCATTCCCGGCACACCTGGAGAGAAGGGGAACATCGGGGGAGCAGGCGTTCCTGGAGAGCATGGTGCTATCGGCCCCCCAGGCCTTCAGGGAATCAGAGGTAACTTTTTTTTTTTAAGATTTTTATTGGGGCGCCTGGGTGACTCAGTCGTTAAGCATCTGCCTTCGGCTCAGGTCATGATCCCAAGGTCCTGGGATCGAGCCCTGCATCGGGCTCCCTGCTCTGTGGGGAGCCTGCTTCTCCCTCTCCCACTCCCCCTGCTTGTGTTCCCTCTCTCGCTATGTTTCTCTCTGTCAAATAAATAAATAAAATCTTAAAAAACAACAACAACAACAAAAAAGATTTTTATTTATTTATTTAGAGAGTGAGAGAGAGAGCGTGAGCAGGGGGAGGAGCAGAGGGAAAGGGAGAATCTCAAGCAGACTCCTCACTGAGCGGGGAACCCAATGTGGGGCTCGATCTCACGACCCTGAGATCATGACCTGAGCCGAAATCCAGAGTCAGACGCTTAACCAACTGAGCCACCCAAGGCCCCGAGGTGACTGCTTACAGACAAGTCTAGACGGTGGCAGGGGCTGGGGCCTGTTTATTTGGTGTACGCAGAGAGCCCCTGTCACGTGCTCTGTAAATGTGTGTTGAGTGAATGATGGAAAGCATAGGAGGCTAGACCTTACGGTATTGTGTTCTTGTGGTTTATCGTGTGGGTGGGTAGTGTGTGCTATGAGACATGCAATGGTCTGTATGCAGTTTATTTACAATTTCTTCCCATCCAGGTGACCCAGGACCGCCTGGATTACAAGGTCCCAAAGGAGCTCCGGGAGCTCCTGGAATTGGCCCCCCCGGAGCGATGGGCCCCCCTGGAGGACAGGGACCACCAGGATCCTCAGGTGATGGGACATTCTTCCACAATTACTGCTTCCCCAAAACATGCTGACGGAGGGGACGGGCTGTCAGGAGTCTGCGTAAAGTGGGGATTAGTGCTGCCTTGCGAATAAGAGGGGGAAAGGACGATTCTGCTTTGTGGAAACCGGTCTGATGTTCACTTAAATGAAGGGTTGTAGGCGTCTTTTTTTTCCTCCTACTGAGCTTGGTTTACCTGCCAGAGATGTATATTCAGTGACATTTTCATTTACTTAAAATAACTGGCGTCTCCATCTTACTTTCCTGTGGAGTAGGGGGAGGTTAGTAAGTTGTGGGTCCCGTAAACTGGCCCATAGCTAGGAGCTGCCTTTGCCTTTAGTGACCAGTCCCGGAAGTGAGACAGTGCTGGTGGGCTGACAAGACGATCCCCGAACACGGTTGAAAAGCAGCTAGCGTGGGGTGCGAACGCTGCGGACAGGCCTGGGGCTGGTGGCAGTTGAGGCTGCTGCCCGCTGATGGCAGAGGGGAGGGCTTGGTCTCCGGGCCTTGTCCCCGCAGGACCGCCCCATGGCTCTAGACGCCGCCACCTGGGACGGTGGGAGCATCCCGGCCCCCAGCACGGCATGCGCGCTCATGTGCCTCCTGCAGAAAGCTCCAGCTGAGCCCGGGGGGGTGCCCCGCAGGGCTCCCTGCAGATCCTGCTAACTGCTCTCGCTCTTCACCCCCCTCAGGCCCTCCCGGAGTGAAAGGAGAGAAGGGCTTTCCTGGATTTCCAGGCCTGGACATGCCAGGTCCCAAAGGAGATAAAGGGTCCCAAGGGCTGCCTGGCCTGACGGGACAGTCGGGGCTCCCTGGTCTCCCTGGACAGCAGGGCACACCTGGGGTTCCTGGGTTTCCAGGTAAATGATTTGTGAACTCCGGCCCCCTGTCTGTTTGTGACCTGTAGCATCTGCAGTCAGCATTCACTGTCCTTCCGTCTGGCCACAGGTCCCAAGGGAGAGATGGGCGTCATGGGGACCCCGGGGCAGCCTGGCTCACCGGGACCAGCGGGCCTGCCAGGATTACCAGGAGAGAAAGGTAGGGAGTGGGCAGCTCTAGCAGAGCCCGTCTTGTGTCCATGTCTCTGTGTTTCTTGGAAACTCTTGAGTGGTTGTAGGTCCTATTTCCTTGCAAGAGGCAAAGGAAAGAAGTCAAGAAGGTCAGGCAAGGGTTGGGGAGACCCCCTCCTCCGGTGGGAACTCCTGGTGGGCGGTGCATGTGGGAGCAGGGGCTGTGCTCTGCCCAAAACCAAACAAGAGACAGGTTTTCAGCTGTTCCTTATTGGGATGTTGGAGTTGGTTTGTTTTTATAGGATTGGTGGGATCTGCAGTCCTGCAAGGTCACAGGAACTGAGGCCTTAGAATCAAATTAGCAAACTGGGCAAATTTATAAGTCTTCGTTTTTATTTCTTACCTTGTTGTTTGAAATTGGTCCAAAATATGTTTTTTTTTTTTTTAACAAATTGACTTTGTGAGACATAAATGGTCATTTGTTTAGTAGAACAAGAGAGTTCCCATTTTATTGTTTTGTATCAAATTGAGGGGCACCGTGAACAGACATGATGAAGGTCCTTAGGAAAGAGGAAGGTGTAAAGTATTTAAACCGATAATAAGCAGAGTCACAAATATAGTAGAGTCATTAGCAAATACTAAATTGTAAAAAATGGCTTTACTGCTTATTTCCTGGGGCCAGATTCTTCTGGTAGCTCAGACACTTGCCACGCCTGCTCCTTTGTGCTGCGTGTGGACAGGCCGCGAGTTCTTCCTCCCTCCTTTAGCAGAAGGAGTGCCACGCCGTGTCCCTGCCTCCGAGGCCTTGGCCACACTTCACCGGTGCTTGTCTTTCCTCTGCAGGGGACCACGGCTTCCCGGGCTCCTCAGGGCCCAGGGGAGACCCTGGCTTCAAGGGGGACAAAGGAGATGTGGGTCTCCCCGGCAAGCCTGGCTCCATGGATAAGGTGGACATGGGCAGCATGAAGGGTCAGAAGGGAGACCAAGGAGAGAAAGGTGACTGGGTCAGGGGTCCGGTGGGGGGTACAGCTGCATGTCTGACCAGGTCTGTAGCTCCGCACCAGTAATAGCAACCCAACCTGTGTTTCTGCAACAGTCTGCCTTTTAAGCAGACGTGGGTCATCATCACTCTTTTTTCTGTGACGTGCAGGACAGACTGGACCAACTGGTGATAAAGGATCCCGGGGAGACCCTGGAACCCCGGGAGTACCTGGAAAGGACGGGCAGGCAGGGCATCCTGGGCAGCCAGGTATGCAGTGAAGTTCAAGTCCACCGCACGGCGGGAGCTCGTGCTAAGGGTGCTAAGGGAATGTCACCAGCACTGTTGATTGGCATTAACCTGCCGGGTTTTTCTGTTACCCTAGGACCTAAAGGTGACCCAGGCATAGGCGGAACCCCGGGTGCTCCGGGACTCCCTGGACCCAAAGGATCGGTTGGTGGCATGGGCCTGCCAGGTACGTTGGATTCAGATAAGGTGTCTTCTTTCTAAAGAAAAGAACGCGCCAGTGCTGGTGGGACAGGACTGTAGGAGGATGTGCATTGACCCGAGGGCGTAATCCAGTCTTTCACCCCAGTGCACATCTTCAGTTCTGTATGGTCTCATGCCTCAGGATCAGTGGCACTTGGCTGACACAGCAACTACTGCTAAAAAAAAGAAAATCACAATTCAATAAAATAAAACATGGGCTGTCTGCCGTCACCTTTCGATTACCTCCAGGTGACTGTCCACCTGGCCACCATGTCCCCTGTGCAGTCCGGGCCAGCCGCTAGTGCCCTCTGGTTCCTCTACCCCAACCCTGAACTGGTCCCAACCCCGCCTGGCGCGTTCGCTCCTGTGAGGAGGCGGGTGAGAGGCGGAGAGCGCGGGCCTCAGGTGGGTCCGCGGCTAGTGCCTCTCGGAACCCGCTGGGAAGGGAGAGCCGAGGCAGGAGGCCGGCCCCTCTAGCCCCCCCTACGCCTTCACGAGGCGCCTGATCACCCCCATTTGACACAGAGACATCTAGCTCGCTGTTTACACCTGTTTGTAAGTAGGTCTGGGTACCAGCATACGTTACGAAACCAGGTATGCATTTACTCTTATGATGGCCCGCCTCACGACGCTGTGATTCTTCGGGGTAATGTGCATTGATTGTAGAATAAAGAACATAAAAGCCCTTTGTTATACTGCTGCCAAAGCAAATATGCTGAGGAGTTCATGTATTTCTTCTCTCTCTCTGTGAAATGATGGTCTCTAGAAGACAGGACAGACGCTTCCTAGCATGGCACTAATGTGCTGTGGGCGACTGGCATCTGCCTGCGTAACTAAGAGATTGATAAATAAAGGGAAACATGTTCTTTTACCTCCTTCTTGCAGGCCGTCAAAGTGCTTTTTTATTTTGAATATTAGCACCTGCTAAGCACACATTCAAGTTTCAGTTGTCTGCGTTTATAGGAACACCGGGAGAAAAAGGTGTGCCTGGAATCCCCGGCCCGCAGGGCGTCCCTGGCTTACCCGGGGAGAAAGGAGCCAAAGGAGAGAAAGGGCAGGTGGGCCTACCTGGCATTGGAATTCCAGGCCGTCCTGGGGACAAGGTAACAGCCCCCTGCTTGGAAACCTCCCCTGTCCCCCATCTGAGCAGCTCAGCACATTAACTTACTCGTAACGCAGAACAGTGTCCCCCGACTTACTCTAAGTTGTCCCTCCTGCCTTCTGTCCACCACCCCTTCCTTGGGAAGGGTCTAGAGGCTGTTGGAGAGGCAGGGTAGCAAGCTCTCACGAGCTGGAAAGGAAGGGTGAGAAGACCATGAAGGGTAGAAACAGATAATTGGCTCTTTTGTTCTGGGTTTCCCGTTTTTCGGATGTGGACTTTGACTCTTCGTTAGAAAGCTGGAAATGGGATTCTCCAGTGCAACGTTAATGGCACCAAAATGCATACTGTTATCCAGAAAGGGCCCCCAGACCTTTGTCCGGGGACAGATGTAAAATGCATGGGCCCATTGTCTACTCACAGGGAGATCAAGGGGTCGCAGGCTTTCCGGGGAGTCCTGGAGAGAAAGGAGAAAAAGGCAGCGCTGGTATCCCAGGGGTCCCTGGCTCCCCAGGCCCCAAGGGCTCGCCAGGGAGTGTCGGCTATCCAGGTAGGTGAGCCGGGCCCCCTCCCGAGCTTGGGTGTGAAGATGACGGGAAGACTCAAACTGATGGCATTCTGGTGTCTTTTGTTTCCCATTAGGAAGCCCCGGATTGCCTGGAGAAAAAGGTGACAAAGGTCTCCCGGGATCGGATGGCATTCCTGGCATCAAAGGAGAAGCAGGTAGAGACCACTTTCTCGAATGCAGACGGGCCATCGAGGCTGGGAGTTTCCCTCCCTCAAGGTGGCGCATCGTGGACCCCAGAATGTCCCCGGGTGACCCAGCCCTCCTCGTTTCAGATGAACAAACTGAATGTAGGGGGCTCACGGGGTCTTTCTGAGGTCTGGCCACCAGTTAGGAGCTAGAACCAAGGTCGCAGAGCTGGCGGTACAGCTAGGTCCACTTGGTTCTAGATGTTCTAGAATCGGTTTGTGTGTCAGTGTGGGAGTTTGATGTACGTGTCTCTGGGACGCCAGGTGTGCTGGGGGTAACGGCTCCCTGGAGGAAGGTCACATGAGGGTCTTGCATGCAGAGCAGGTGCCGTGAGAGCGTCCATGCCTGACTGACTGATGTGACTCTTCTCTCTGAGGTCTTCCTGGGAGTCCTGGCCCCACGGGCCCAGCTGGCCAGAAAGGGGAGCCTGGCAGTGACGGAATCCCGGGGTCGGCGGGAGAGAAGGGTGAAGCAGGTATGCTCAGCTTTTGCTCCCTTTCAGGACGAGCTGCTCCCTGCGGTCAACAGGTCTCAGACTTCCGGACCGTGCTAAGTGGCCGGGGCTGGGCACAAAGTGGCACCTACCCCATGCGTTTGAACCTCATGTTTGTACACTGGTGTGGACAAGGGGAGAGGCCTGGATAAGAAGAGGGGCAGGGGGAGTGCATTTCTTCTAGCAGCAGTCACGGGCTCCTGCCCTGAGCTCCCAGTGGCGCGTGAGAGAGACACCCAGAAACAGCCCAGGCTCTCCCTCCTGAGCCTGGCATTTCCCCCTTTAGAGAGGTGGTCCTGGGGACATTGCTGGTCCCCCGCATCTGCTCCTGTCACTCATGGGCTGCCGGCTCCGACAGTGGGAATCACCATGTACATGGTAGTACTCGTGTGTAGCAAGAGGGTGACCCCGAGTTGGGGACCCACATGGGGAATGTTGCTGGAGAGGGGCATCCAGGGGGTTTCCTGCGGTCAGGGCTGACCTCTTGCTAAAGTTCATTGTTTCATTTTGTACACCTTACGTTTATATTGCATGCGTTCATTTTCTTATAACAATAATTCATGAAATGCCTCCACACCCGCTTTCCCCCACTTCCATCTTCCTTCGAGCCCCTTGCTCACGTGTGTGGGCTTCCCAGTGTTTCCTTTCCGGAACGTCTCTGACTCTCTCTGCCTCCCCCTAGAACGGCTGTTAGTTGGATGGTCGTCTGAGAAAAGCCAGTTTGTTAGTCTCTAGACGGGAGGAGAAAATACGGACTTATTTTTGTACAGACCATTTCTACTAAATGCCGTAACGGTTCTGTGCTGACAGGTACTTAAGACAAGTGCTAAATGATCCATACCCAGTCCAGGGCCTCTCAGCACAACCGTGGGAATGGGATTTTTCTCTCACGTGTGTGATGAACTGATTTCCACGTATCCTATAAAGAGCATATGGTATTGGCACACACAGTTGACGGTGTTTAGTGTTGGACCTGCAGATTAACTATTTTAGGAAATGTGGACGTGACTTCTTACCCTTAACTTACAGGTCTGCCCGGGAGAGGATTCCCAGGGTTTCCAGGGGCCAAAGGAGAGAAAGGTAACATTTGCGAAACAGGGCGGGTCTCGCGGTTGCGAGGAGGCCGTGGGCAGGGGTGACAGATGCCGGCTCTGGGTCGGTCTCGTCCGTGCCTGCTCCTGGCCCCCGACAAACCACCATCTGGTGCACTGTCATTGTCTTCTGAAGAAGCAAGACAAGAATCACAAGGAGGGGCCTGCTGTCAGTTTTGGCGATGACTCTGTTTCATTCCTTTCTTACTTTTTCTTAAGAACCTTGAAATCATCCTAGAATTTTGGTATTTAATTAGCAGGTTTGGAGTAATATGGTGGAGACTACACATGCAGGGATTTTTTTCCCCTATAAGTTCTTACCTTAAAAAACTTTAAAAGCAGTTTATTACTGTGTTTCTCTCATTGACATACAATAAACTACACAGATGTAGAGGGTGCCATTTGGTAAGTCTTGGTACATGTACACACGTGCAGAAGTACCCCCGCATTCAAGACAGTGAACACATCCATCACCCCCAGTCTCCTAGGCTGCTTTGTCATCCCCGGCTTGCCCTTCCTGCCCCCAGCGCCATCCCATCACCGCCCACTGGTCTGTCTTCTGGTACTGTGGATTAGCTTGCATTTTCTAGAGTTTTATATCGACAGAATCCTCTGTATTTTACTCTTTTTAGTGAGACTTTGTTCGCACAGCATAATTAGTTTGAGAGTCACTGGTGTGGCGGCTTGTACCAGTCGTTCCTCCTGTTTCTTGCTGAGTGGTGTTCCGTGGTGTGGCTGTGACAAGCCCTTCACCTAGCAGCGCGCTTGCTTGCACACGCTCTCAGCTTGCATTCCAATGGCTTTGCGGCAAAACACTTCCTTTAAAAAGTATAAAGAGAGGCGCCTGAGAGGCTCAGTCAGTTAAGCATCTGCCTTCGGCTTAGGTCATGATCCCGGGGTCTTGGGATCTAGTGCCACATCGGGCTCCCTGCCTTTGAGCCCCTTGCTCACTTGTGTGGGCTTCAATAAATAAATAAAATCTTTTAAAAAATGTTAAAAGCATCAAGAATGACAGCTGGGCTCTTGTATTCTAAGCCTACTCTTTTCCAGGTCGACCATGGCTGGGGTCTAGTGTGTTGCTTAGTAAAGCAGGGAGAGGGCACATAGCTCTGTCGTCCCCCCTATGCCTTCCGGAAGCTGCTCCCTCCTTGTCCCTGTACCGTGGTTTCTCTTCTCCCCTGCCTTTCACCACCATCTCAAACTGTTGTTGTTGTTTAGGTTCAAAGGGCGACGTGGGTTTCCCAGGACAAGCTGGGAGTCCAGGCATCCCCGGATCCAAAGGAGAGCAAGGATTCATGGGTCCCCCGGGGCCGCAAGGACAGCCGGGCTTACCTGGAGCTCCGGGCCACGCTGTGGAGGGGCCCAAAGGAGACCGGGGCCCACAGGGTCAACCTGGCCTGCCAGGTAAGGGTGTCTCAGCAGGGTCAGAGCTGGGACCGACTGCAGAAGGCACAAACACGCACGAGTGTGAAAGTGATGGAAGTACTTCAGTCCTCAATGGAGTTTTTTACTTAGAAGTTTGCAGCATTGATTGCAGCTTGAAACTGCTTCAGATATTTGGGGACCCTTGTTTGGCCTCTGCTGGGTCACCCCCCCCCCCCGCTCCAGGTCCTCTCTGTCAAGGAGTTCAGGAGATGTGACAAGTGATCAGAGGTAGACTAGACGTTCCTGGGGGAGACTGGGGCACAGATGTGACCCGTGCTGGCTTTTCACCCGGTGGCATCCTGGCACGCCCCGCCCCCGCCCTGGGGCGACTGTGTGGTGGGGTTGTTTGCTGCGGTTGGGGTGCCATCGAGCAGATTCTCCCTTCTAGGACCGGTGGGATTTCCACAGGCTCCCACAGCGCCCTACAGTGTTGTTGCCTGGGGCGGGGGGCTGTTGGGTGGAGATGCCAAGCCCACCTGTCCATTAAATCACCCTCTAACCCCAAACGTGCGACTTTCGTGTCTCCCATTAGGGCTTCCGGGACCTGTGGGGCCTCCGGGGCTCCCTGGGCTTGACGGACTCAAAGGTGACAAAGGAAACCCGGGCTGGCCGGGGACTCCCGGAGCTCCAGGGCCCAAGGGAGAGCCAGGATTCCAAGGCCTGCCTGTGAGTTGTCCGTGTGTCTGTCTTGTGTGTGAACAGGGTCACAGAGCCGTGCGTGTGTGTACAGGGCTGTTCCACTCTTGAATCCTCTCTGGAGGGGCTGCTGTTTGTTGCTGGTCATCCGCCATCTTGCCTGACGCCACAGTAGCTTATGAGTACAACGTTCTTTGCGTCTAGTTTTACAAGACCCGCTCTGGGGGATCGTACTCCCCGTTGCTGGGGATCGCAGCGCAGTGCCTGTGCTAGGAGTCTGGGTGCACCTTGGTGCAGACAGCAGGCTTCAGTGAGAGAAGGGCGCTCCCTACTTCTGGTGCCAGGAGTGGCTGGCGGGGTCCACATGCCTGTCGACGTGTGTGTACGCACATCTGTGTGTGTGCATGTTTTCATTGTGACGCTTTTTTAAATAAGCAAAGAAACAAATGATACGTGAGGAACCATATGACTTACTTACACTGAGAAAGGAGTGTGAGGAGGAAATATTTTGAAATAGCCAGAAAATGAGATAATATGTTTAAAATACATGAGTGATGCCATATTTATAAAGAAAAACAGTCCTCGTTTGGTTATGTGTTTCTTTCTCTCCATATTTAAAATCCCCGTTCAGATAACATCAAGCTAATTCTAAAGAAAATGCATTATGCCTGAGTGTTTGGGGGAAAGTTTCCATACGGTAGTTTGGTGCTGAAAGGTTGATATGTCACGGTGACACGCGCTCAGGAAGGCCCAGGTGTGTCCACGGCACCGTGCTGTGGCCTGGGGACGGCAGGACGCATGGCGTGCACCTGCTCTGGGAACTGACTGTGTAGATGGACAAGGGGAGGAGGCACCATGAAGGAAGCAAGTTGTTCCAACTTCCAGCTCCCTAGGGTAGATGCGCATAGAGATTTTGTCTTTCTTTTTATGTCACTCAAGAAAGCACAGGGCACTGTTTGTTCACAGAGCTCCTTTGCAGAATGCTGAGGGCCTGCCCCAGCCCCCTGACTAGCAGGTTACTTGAGAGACTTACCACCTCCTGAGCATATCCCGGCTGACATTCTCCTTGTGTGTCTAGGGGATTGGTGGCTCGCCAGGGATCACAGGTTCTAAGGGTGACATGGGGCCTCCAGGAGTGCCAGGATTTCAAGGTAAGACCATAAAGAAGGTGCTGCTTGGAGGCAGAACCTGACCACTGGCCCTTTCGGCCTGATTACAGTGCAAGACACCGTTCTCCCAGTTAAACATGCTATTTCGTGCTATCGCAGCGTGATTTCTATCACCCTATGAATGGCTGTAGAAAGACACTCTGCATGTTCTTATTAAGAATCAGTGGATCATTTGCATCTCGATCATTTGTATTATCAGTAAGAAATCATGGATTTGGGGCATTCATTAATTTATTAACGTATTAAGCGAACATTTATTGGGTGCCTCTCAGCTCCCAGGCACTGTGAGTTTTACTGCTGAATCTGATACATATGAACGCCAGGTGAATAAAACAAGTTCTCAGCCTGCAGGCATCTTGGGGTCTATTTGGGGACATGTGTGCACCAGATTGTGGCCAAAAACAGGATCATGTGCCCCTCCACTATTTGTGATCATTTTATAGTTCATTGTAGGTTTGGAAAAATGTGACTTCTAGGTTCTAGAAAGAAGAGTTTCATGAAAAGTTTTATATAGCTGACCAGAAGTAATGTTCTTTTCTTCCCTGAGAACAAACTGGAAATGTGTTCATTGTATGTGTGTATGCATGTATACATGGGTATTCCTGTACGTAGGTATGTGTGTACGCGGACACACATGTAATGGGCACACGTGTGTGCACGCGTGTAGGTATGTGTGTGTGCCTGCGTGCGTGTATACGACCGTACTTGCATATAGTTGGGAATTCTGTGCAGACGATGTTCTTCTTTTCTCCAGGTCAGAAAGGCCTCCCTGGCCTGCAGGGAGTGAAGGGGGATCAAGGTGACCAGGGCTTCCCCGGAAGTAAAGGTAGGAGCGTTTGCTGTGCTCGCGGGGCCTTGCTGATGCGTTGAACGCACGGAATTAGGGAATTTGGTTTTACAGACCTGAGAGGCTTGAGTATCATTAGGAAACAGTTGATTAAAAATTCTTTGGTAGCTTGTCAGGACATTTTTACGACGTGTCTTGAAAGTCAGGCTCATTAAATCTAGGAGGTAAATCCAGAGGAGAGAGTAGGACGGACTCAAGATTCACAGCCCACAGGCTCCGGAGGCAAGCAGCCCAGCCCCTCAGCTGTCCCAGGGAGGAGCTCGGTCTTGCATGGACAGGCTGCATGGGGGCCGGGCGGCAAGGAGCTCTGCACAGGGAAGACTCTTCCTTGGCTTCTCCACCATCGCAGTGTGCGGCGGCTCCCACACCCCAAGGCATTTTCGGGGAGAAAACCAGCATCCCGTTCTAGCTTCTGCGGGGCCGACCATATCTCCAGGGCCGTGTTTAATTTTCAAAATCATGCTTCAGGAGAGAGACTGAGCAGTGCGATGTCAGGAACAAAAGAAATGGGGAAGATGTGTGGAGGGCAGGAGAGGCCTGGGGGCTGGGGCCGACTCAGAGCCTCTGCGGACTCTGGAGCTGCTCCTCATCTTTCAAGGGCTGTCATGCAGAAGGGTTAACTTTATGCGTCATTGGAAAATGAAGGCCTATGCTTGTAGTGTACCTACAGCCGATTTCAGAGACTATAGGAAGAACCCTTCTAATTGCATACATTGCAGCCCTCTGGGTGCGGGTGGGCTCCCTGGGAGGGACGGAGCTTCACCTGCTGGGCCTGTCCAGGTGAGGGCCGCATGGTGGTTGTCGGGGATTCCAAAACCGAGCGGCCAGTTTATACTAATGACCCCCAGCCTGAGGATTCAGGATTTTATGTTAAATAGTAGAAGTATGCACGTGACTTGTATTTTTGATACTGACCGGATTCTGAGAAATGTGTTTGGATTGGGTTTCACATTGGGCTCTTCTCCCGTGAGCGTTGACAGTGGAATTGATCAGTGGCACCTCTGATTTCCGCAGGCCTTCCCGGCCCCCCGGGCCCCCCGGGACCCTACGATGTCATCAAAGGGGAGCCAGGGCTTCCTGGTCCTGAGGGTCCCGCAGGTCTGAAGGGGCTCCCGGGGCCTCCAGGCCCCAAAGGACAGCAAGGTAAGAGTAGCCGAGCTACGAAGGGGAGGTGTGGGGGTCGGGGGGAACCGGTGGGCTTTCCTCCTCACGCATGTGTCTCAAACCAGGGCCTCTGGGTGGTGACTGTGTAGACACATACTTGAATATGACTTTCTTACTTTCCTTCAATGGAATCAAAACCTAGTGAAGTTTTTGAGGGGACTGAAAAAGCCAGGACAAAACACAGGAGAAGCTGGAGGAATGTACCGTTCAACACGTCTGTGCTCACTGGGGAACCCATGGGCTGCAGACACAGAGATCGCCTTTCCCAGCGAGAAGATAAGGGATGGCGGGAGGTGTCGGTCTAGGACCTCGAGAATGGGCCCTGACAGTGGCCCAGAGGCCCCAGCCAGCCGGCATTTCGTGCCTGGGGTTCCCAGACACCTGACCCAGAACTTTATGAACACTCCCTATTGCAAGAGCTACCGGTGAGGGTGGGTGGACAGTAAAGGAGAAGGAAAACCCTACAGTTGAGAGGAGGCATCCACGAAAATTTAAGTTTAAACTCTCTGCGAGTAAAGGGTGCACATGAAAACAAAAGCCTATCCACGTGGGTATACCTGTTGCATAAGAATTACTTGAGGCTTGGGAATATGGCCTGGGGGAGACACTTGAGAACACGAAAATGTGTCACAGCCCTCCCTCTCCCCCCAGAAACTGCCTTTCCCCACACCATGCTCCAGACAATAGGAGCAAGCAGCCAGGGGCGCTCTGGATCAGATGGTGGAGCGTGCAGCCTGCAAATGTGGGTTTGGCTACCACCCCGGGGGTTGCGAACAAGGCATCGCGGGAAGGGCTCCTGGCTTCCGGCAGAACTTTCTCACTGCAGCTGAGGGTCTTAGGCTGGCTGGCCAGGAGGCTAAAAACACTCCAAAAGGGAAGAAAAAGCCACAGCCTGTGGCGCTCCAGGACCAGGTCGTGAATTCCTTGCCCTTTCCTGCAGGTGTGACAGGATCCGTGGGCTTACCTGGACCGCCCGGTGTTCCTGGTTTTGACGGCGCCCCTGGCCAGAAAGGAGAGACAGGACCCTTCGGCCCTCCTGGTAGGTTTCCTCCTGGCCCAGTCGCCCTCCACCTGCATCCTTGGGTTCGAAGTGTGCGGAAACGTGCACAGTGGAATTGAAAACGTTACTTGGCAGATTTCCGAAGAAGTCTGGTTTTTGTTTTTGGGTTTTTTTTTTTTTTAATTTGTTTAGAGGAAATAAGGTCTTACAGAGGAGCTAAAGGGCTGTCATCATTTTTTCTGTGTGGAGAGACAGATGTTGAAGCAGCATACTGTTTCCAGGTGTTGTTGAAAGATGGCCAGCAGGGACGGCCTGTGGCCTCCTGATGGGGGGGAGCGGGCTGTAGCTACAGAAATTCCATGTCGGCAGCAGACAAGAGGGAGTAGATCATAATGCCAGTGTTGGCCACAAGCTCGCTGTCCGGCTCGGGATGCAGTGGGTCTGCTCCCCGAGGAAGCCGAAACTCAGCTGCCCCATAATGACTGAGATGCTGAAGCCTGAGGGATCGACTGGAGGGGCCAGGGGCCCAGCCCAGCAGAAGGTCCATGAGCAGCTTCGCGGGCAGCGAGCGCAGTGACCCGGGGGACGATAGGACTCACCACCAGCACCCAGCCCTTACCACCCCATTTCCATGTGCCGTGTTGGGTGGGCTGCTGTGGAAGGGCAGCCACCTTGAAAGGAGGTTTTATTCTAATAATTCTGTGATCCTTCTCCCTTAGAGGAGCCCCAAATGTTGTCTGAGTGACACACATGGAATCATGTCGTTTATTCTACCTACTCATATATTCCTTTTCACATATTTTGTGTACCCATTGGGCTCAATTTTCTGAGCATCAGCTCTGCACCCAGCACTGTGTTTATAAACCAGCTCGGGTGGTCTGTAGAAAGGAGAAGCTGGGGCAGCACAGAGGCGGGTTGCTGTACTTCGTCGTCCTCGAAGTCTTTCAGGGGAGCCTGTCTGCAGCCAGGGAAGCTCATTTCTCTTGTCTTCCAGGTCCGCGAGGGTTTCCGGGCCCGCCAGGCCCTGATGGGTTGCCAGGATCCATGGGTCCCCCAGGCACCCCGTCTGTTGATCACGGCTTCCTTGTGACCAGGCACAGTCAGACAACGGATGACCCACAGTGTCCTCCTGGGACCAAAATTCTTTACCACGGGTACTCCTTGCTCTATGTGCAAGGCAACGAACGGGCCCACGGCCAGGACTTGGGTGAGACGCTGGGGACGCGGGTGTTCGTGTGATACCGAGCTGTGGCGGCCGGCAGAGCTGTACTCAGCTCCGGTCCTGTGTTCAGGGCGCCACAAAGACACAGTCAGTGCAAAGGGCGCCTGATTCCGTTTCCCTCCCGCCTTACAAAGCGAACCACCAAGTTCAGTAGCTACCCCATTACTAAGAGAAGCCCAGAAAATGTAAAACCTTTTCAATTCATACAACTTTCGATCTCTTCTTCAAATTATCAAGTAGGTCAAGATTTCTGGAGTATATACTTCGCAGTTAGCTTTGAGATTCTTTTTTTTTTTTTTTTTTTTAAGATTTTATTTATTTTTCAACAGAGAGAGACAGCGAGAGAGGGAACACAAGCAGGGGGAGTGGGAGAGGGAGAAGCAGGCTTCCCGCTGAGCAGGGAGCCCGATGTGGGACTCGATCCCAGGACCCTGGGATCATGACCTGAGCTGAAGGCAGACGCTTAACGACTGAGCCACCCAGGCGCCCCAGCTTTGAGATTCTTAAAATAGGGCCGTTTTACTGGTGCTCTTTCTAAACAATGACCCACTTGATGGCATACACCTCTAACTGGTATGGAGCTCGGAAACAGCAAGCAGCCCTAGAATCTCTGCATTTTCAGCAAAACGGTTGTTAAAGACGTTGTCCAGGTGGTTACTGTCCATCGTACAAGGAGCCACCTGTTAAATTTCTCTTGGAATTCAGTTTTATAAAAGATTTCTCTCCTTTAATCAAAATATCCTATGTAATTCTTTATAGTTTTCCTTTTACCTCGATCACTTTAAATGTAATTTAGTGCTCCTTTACAATCACACTAGTCTGTGCGTGTATTTACTTCCTTCTTCCTGTTTATAAGGTAAAACATTCTCATTTCCATTTTGATGGTTACTTTGCATGGAGGCAGACTGATTATAAAGCCAGCCCGTGACGCTGTCTCTCCCCGTGGCTCTAGGCACGGCTGGGAGCTGCCTGCGCAAGTTCAGTACGATGCCCTTCCTTTTCTGCAACATCAACAATGTGTGTAACTTCGCCTCCCGAAATGACTACTCCTACTGGTTGTCCACGCCTGAGCCCATGCCCATGTCCATGGCGCCCATCGCCGGGGACAATATCAGACCGTTTATTAGCAGGTGAGTTGGGCGTTTGTCGGAGCAGATGTAGAATTGAAGAAGAAAGATCTCTCGTAGTCTAGGCAGAGGTTGTTACTGTTTTTTTCACTTTCCCCTGCAAAACCTTCGACGCATTGCCATTCAGTTTATTGATTGTAATGTCAGACTTTTGTAACACAAGTCAGCCGTAAAATCGTTCAATATAAAAGTTAGCTCTCCTCTTCAAAATGCCAGGGCAGTGCCTTAGAGAAGTGATGCCTGGCTTTGGGGCAGAATTCCTGTTCCGTGTGAGTCACAGGGGTGGCCGCCCTCCGTCCCGTGAAGCCGTACCCCTGGGTTCCTTGGCAGCCACAGGAACAGCATTCTCAATTTTGTTTTATCAAATAATTCTCTCCTTGAGGAGCCTTTTCAGGTTTTTTTCTTCTGAATTGCCCCACCCCCGTGAAATTTAAAAATTTTTTTGTTATTTTTAATTGTAGTAAAATAGACATCACATAAAATGAATCATCTTAATCATTTCTAAGTGCACAGTAGTATTTAATTCAGGAACTCGCATGTGGGTGTGAGGTGGTCTCTCTGAAATTGTAACACCACAGACATACTATCTGTGCTTTATACACAAAAAGATGGTACAGATTTACTGTATACATAAAAATGTATACATACTAATATTTTTTTCATACCTCCCACCCCCACTAACTTCTGCTCCCTTAGGATGAAGTCCCACTGACAATTCATGTGTTTGACTGAGCAGCTTCCCAAATTAAGTGCTTTCCACGCTAATTAATGTCTGGAGTATGTTTTCAGGTCTGCCTGATAGGAAGTAAGAGGGGAAATTGAAATTATTATGACTGAGAAATACACGATTGTCCTATTTTTGCTTCATTCCTTCCAATTAAAAGCTGATTCCTTCGCTCTACTCAGAAGTAGTAGAAAAGTGGCAGTGGTATGAATTCATCTAAGAAGCTCTTCTATAGTTGTACTTTAACACACTCAGATAATAAGGGATGGATAGAACAACAAGGCAGACGGGTTTGCCCCAGGGAAGTGAGAGTGAGGACTCACTACCTTTTCTACATTCCCTCTAAAGAACCAAGCAGCTTTTGACGAGGAAGAAGGAGATGGCAGGGTCCTGTGGTCAGAGGGCAGAGGGAGCAGGAGGTGCGTGCCGGAGCCGGTCCTGGGAGCCCAGAGGCCAGTGTGGGGCTCTAGCCCCTCTGGTTCCACGTGCACATGCAGGGCTGCAGGTCCCGGCAGATCCCGTTCTTACTGAGGGGACAGGTACCACAGAGGAGGACCCAGAGCCAGAGAGCTGGGAGATGGCCTGATAAACAGGAAAACCATAGGTTTTCGAGGGATTTACATTAAACTATCCCCTGATAACTTTCTTTGATGTTTCTTCGGAGCTGTAAGAAAACTCACTTTATGGGCCTTCAAATGGGAAAAGTGGTTCATTACACTTTTGAGTGGCACCTTTCCAAACCGTTATTTACGTGTGTCAGTGAGCGTCTGAGACTTTCTCTGCGGAGACTGTCCTGGCGCAGAAACATGCCGGCTGCACCCGAAGGAAAACTAACCACCTTTGTGTTTTTGTTCAGCTTCCCTTGGATAACAGGTAGAAAATGATTATTCATGTTTGTTTGTTATTTACCACCTTGATAAAACTACCCTTTGACCTTGATTTGGTTGAGGAAGGGGCTGTGGCATGTGTTTGCAATATTCCAAAATCAGGTCCATGAGAAGCCTGTGTCTGAGATTTGCTATTCCCTGCGGACCCCTTACTTTCAGGAAGACCCCCAGCCCGGAAGCATGGGCTGTGTCAACATCAGTGGTGTGCATTTCGGCTTTTTACATGTTTCTCTTGCCTGATCCCCAGCAGCTCAGCGTGCAGGGACCTTACCAGTCATGCCCCCGAGCCCGCTGCTCCCGAAGCCACACTGTCCGTTGCTCTCCCTTTGGAACAGTGCTGCCCACTTCCGGTCTCTGAGTTCGCGGGTTTCCATGGTTACTGTCACCCCGCTGTTGCAGTTGCACGAGGTCTCAGGACTTCCGGGTTACTTGGGGGAGCTCCAAAAGCTTCACTTTTAGAGTTGATAACACAAAATCTTGCTGTGATGCAGAAAAGCTGGCAACTTCTCTCCCTTCACCCTGAGAACAGGGCAGACGTTTCTGGCTTTCTGCAGACATGAGTCCTCACGAGCTGCTGATTGTTTCATTGTCCTGGGGGCAAGACCACCGTAGTCGAGCAGGGGAGCCGCGCTCGGGCTCTGGCGCTCTGTCGGCTCTCTGGGGCCTCAGCCTTTTCAGGAATAACACGGGGGGTAGACCGTCTGAATTTCAGGGGGCCGTCTGGCTCTTCCCATCCGTGTCCATGACGGGGAGGCGTCAGGAACACCGTCTCGACGAGCCCCCAGCCCAGAGAGAGCCTGACATCGAGCACCGGCCGCCACGCTCTGTTTCTGGCCTCTGTGTCTGGTGGACAGATGGTGGCAGATGCATAAGACCCATTTCAGTAACTGCTGTTTAACTGAGCCTTTTAATTCATCTGCCCTCATGTGAATAAAATAGAAAATCGCGCGCTCACATGTGCGCGCACACACGCACATCCACGGAGAGTCGAGTGACTAATTTAGGCCTCTAACCGCTCCCCATCCATTTTCATGTAAATGTTCCAGCATAACTAGGTGTAATTATTAACACCATTTATAGTCATTTATCAGCATTGCTAACACTGTGTTCATTTTGTGACTTGAATGTAATTATGTGAGTGCTGGTGTTTAATTTTTTTTTTCTTTTACAAAACATTACCCTGCCATCGAAGGGTTCCCTGAACTGGGCAGGTCTGAGTCAGGAGAGTGTGTGTTGCTGTAGTTTGTTGCTGGGGTCGGCCGGCTGGCTCGGGGGGCACCCGTCCTGGAGCAGGTTCTGTGGGAGGCCCTCCCGTGGCAGTGTTCCACCAGCGCCCCCCCCGGGGCAGGGTCTCACCACGGCTCTGCTGCCTGCCAGTCTGTCCGAAGCGGGCTCACGGGGACGTCCAGCCCCAGATGCAGTGTTTGCTGGCTACTCTGTCACCACGTATTCCTTCTGTTGAAGATGATTCTCAGCTGAAAACAAATCGCTGAATTCCGGAAGTGGTAGCACTTGGGTTTCACCGACTCCCGTGGCTCAAGTGTTAATTGTGTTTGCTGAAATCCACACTCCCTGTTGAAAAGTCGGAAAACACTGGAATGCACAAAGGAGAAAACACCCGTCCACGGTCTCCCAGCCCCTCCGGGAGACGGCCACAGTTACAACCTGGCCTTGCGATTTCCCCCTTCCCACAAAGCAGATGGTTCAACAAGGGTTGGATGTGGATTTTCTAGCACTGGGGGGGAGCTTATGAAATCAGTGAGAGGGCTCCACGCTGCAGTGTGTCGTGAGCATGACGCTGGCTCAGAACGTGTGAGCGCAGAGGGTGGGTGAGAGCACGGGGACGAAGAACAGACAGGCACAGGCTTCGTCCTGCACTGTCCCCGCGGCCGTGCTCAGGGTCTGTGCTCTGTGCCTTCCAGGTGCGCAGTGTGTGAGGCGCCAGCCATGGTGATGGCCGTGCACAGCCAGACCATTCAGATCCCGCAGTGCCCGAGCGGCTGGTCCTCCCTCTGGATTGGCTATTCCTTCGTGATGGTGAGCGTCTGGGGAACTCCCCGCGCCCCTGGCAGAGTCGCCTGCTCGCGCCCCCGCCTCCTCCCCCCGCGCCCCAACCCTCCGTTCTTGGGCTCACGTGGTGCCGGCCTCTCCTCCCGACCAAATCCTCCCCAGGGGCCTGGCCTGCTCCGCTGCAGACGGCGGCCATTCCAGCGCCTGGCCAGAGCCCGCCGCCTGCCTCTTGGGTCGCTGCTCTGGGACGAGGTGGCGGCGACAGCACGAAGAGCTTTCCCTGAGTCAGAGCGTCTCCCCAGGAGGAGAGGAGATGGGTGCACAGTCAAGCAGCTCGCCTGAGCCTGAAGCAGAAGCCTCGGGGGGCGGGGGGGCGGGGGCTCATGCCCTTCCTGCGAGGAGATGCTGCTCTCCGTCCCTCGGCTCTCCGGGACACAGGTCCCCGGTGTTCCCACCCCTGAAACGCCAGTTACAATAGGAAACATGACACCGGTTTGAGGTCCCCTGGTAGCTGCTTATGTGACTTTCGTGCCCTGGTTTAAAGTAGCGATTGCATATGGGAAAGCTCTGCGCTGGGAAGGCCAGGCCGTAGCAGATAACCCCCAGTAAACGGCCTGCAGGGCTCCTCCTGCCTCACCACGGGCCTGCCTGTCCTCACCGCCTCAGGTGCGGCCACATGGACATTTTGACCCCGGATGACCTTTAGCCTGCTCTTTGTTGACCGGGAAAGTGGCTGCGTAACTGTTTCCTTCTGCCATAAGTTATGGCAGGTGCAGAAGGAATAGAACGGCCAGGAAAGCAGTTCTCAGAGCCCTGTGTCTGCATTCCACTTGGGTTGTGAGACTGCCGGCGCACGAGGCTTCAGGTAGACTCTTCAGCAGGGCCAAAGAATTGGCAGCCACACAAAGATGTAGCAGCTGCTTTGATGCGTCTAAGTACTGCGTTGTGGCTGCTTTATCAAGAAAGCCAGGTTAGGACTACAGTGTAGACAGATCAGGACCCTGGTGGAGGTTGATTGAATTTTTTGACTCCGTAATCATAAGAAATACTAAACAGAACCTCATTACGACAGAAGGGGCCCCTGGCCCAAGGAGTAAAGAACCTCAGGAAAGCGTTTTGTCACCATAGCAAAGATCTGAAACAATGTTTGCCCATAATTTCCCCAAATCAAGAGCAAACCAAAGTAATGGGGTCCGAGAGAAAGAGTTCTCCATCACTTCCCAGTTATTGGGGGCTTTGTGGGGACGTGGAGGGGCTCTGGCCTGACAGTCTGGAGACCCCTGTCTTTGTCCTTAAAACTGGGACCATGGTCAGATCCAGAATGTTCTAGCTAGCATCCTCCGGTCCTCATCGGGCAATGGAGGGCATTCACTTTGTCCTCAAACGACTCTTGTGGCTCTGAAATTCCCACATCCGAAACAATAGTCATGGCGATTTTGGAATGTCTTGTCTCATTTTGGGTCGTTCATCTTACGGTCCTGGTTTCTGAGCGCAGGTCGACCCTCCTTGAACCCATTAGACCCAAGTGCATTTCAACAGTTACAATAATGGTTACCCTTTTCTTTCTCGTTTAAATTTTCTCTCTTTTGAAAGAAAAGTAACCAATGATTATTCTTTACTTTATAAAAGGACACATAACATCTAACACAGGATTTTAATTATCCTCACCAATTTTGATTAGAAAGGTTGATTTCACATCTGTTGGTTCCAACATCATTTACACATTTTGGCTCTTTCTTCTGTCCCAAGTTAGAGGTGGTTTCAGTGTTTCAAACATTATAAATAGTGAGGACAGCATTTCTTTAACTTCTGATGCACTGGCCTGGCCATGTCCCAGTAGGGGAGGGTCGGTGATGGAGCTCTGGTGCTGGGTCTGGCTGCCGTGCTCTGCGCCTGGAGCACGAGTGTGTTTCCCTGTGACCTGCCCGCGGCTTCCCTGCGGGGCTCCCCTGGCTCCTCCCCGGGCACCACGAGGCCCCGTGTGGGTAGTGGGCAGGGCCCTGACTCACGACTCGTGTCTGCCCCGCAGCACACCAGTGCTGGTGCTGAAGGTTCAGGCCAAGCCCTCGCGTCCCCCGGGTCTTGTCTGGAAGAGTTTAGGAGTGCGCCATTCATCGAGTGCCACGGCCGTGGGACCTGCAACTACTACGCGAACGCTTACAGCTTTTGGCTTGCCACCATCGAGAGAAGCGAGATGTTCAAGTAAGTCGGGAGGGCCCCTGTGCACGCTCCCTCGGGCACACAGTCTTAAAGAGGCTTCTCGGACGCGGACCGGGAATGAGTCTTCTGCAGGCAGTAATGAGGACTCGGCTCTGTTCCGTGTGGACAGAGAACCGAGACACACCTGAGGGGCAGATCTCAGGTGACAGGTTCAGTTCTTCTGTTGGCTGAAGGACTCTGAGAGAAAAAAGGCCATTTTCCACTTTGTAGGTGGATTCACTGCGATGTAGTCGGAGCAGCTGGCTCCTCAAACAGCATTTGAAAATACATGTTAACGGTCAGGGAGGGAGGAGAGAGTGTTTGCCCTCGTAGCAGTTGGATGCCGACTCTAGTGTGCGCATTGCGTGAGGTCTGAGGGACGTGACCAGACTGTTTGTTAGACCCATGAAAATAAAAATTAATTTCAGCCCAAATGCACTGAAATTGATAGGGAAGACCCTTCCCTTCTTTTCCATTCCGACCACTGTTGAGGCGACTGCCCTGGGTGGCTGCTGGCCTGGGTGACGGTGCCGCCGAGCCTGGCGCAGTCGGGATGGAGAGGAGTGCGTGACCGGCCCTCTGTCCTTCGTGCAGCCCCTGCTGGGACAGGCGTGGGGACCCCTGAGCCCCAGCAGTTACCATTCGCTCCCCCCGGAGATGCGCCTCTCCGTCTTTGCCTTCTCAGGGAGAATTTGGCGGAACTCTTCTGGGAGCCCGTCTCTTCCTAAGTTAGATCATAAAAGGCAAAGCAACACTCTCGACTCGTAATATTTTAAGCACCAAAAAAGTACCAGGTACTCAGTGGGTAGCTTACACGAGACTTTTCAGGCAGCTGGAAACTTGATGTCAACTCTCGGGATAGAACTTAACCACCAGTTACCTAATTGAGCACTTGGGGGGTGTATCAGGTCCTGGGGCTTCCATTATAGGGTTGATAGGTAATAATGGGTTGGTTTTTTGCTTTGTTTTTGTTTTTTTTGAACCAGCAGCCCGGCACAATGAACCAAAACAAAAATTAGATAAGATCCCATTATTTCAAATAATTAATTTTGGGGCAATAAGATTTTCACAGAAGTTGCTAAAATTAGCAGCCTAATTTTAGGATGTTATTTTTATTATATGGCTACTTTAATTTTAATAGAATTTGGTTAGTGCCAACTTCAGTTCAGACTTCACTCCTCTAACACTCAAATTAAGGTAGAATTTCTATCATTTGGGGGCACTAAATGTCTCCCCTCCGGCCTCCGATCAGACTACCTGCGTATAATCCAGCAAAAGCTTATAGGAGGATTTCAAGGTCTAGTTAATTACCCCAGATTGATTGTTTGTTACACATTCAGCCAGTATTTAATGAGCACTTACTCTGTGTGAAGGGTTGCAGAGAATCTTCTTCCGCTGGGGGAGTTTATGATCTGGCTGAGGAGAGAGCATGGAGGGGGGAAATGACAGGCTGAGGAGGTGGGGTGGCCCAGTGGGTGTGGCTCAGATTTTGGAGCCAAGCACATGTGGGGTTGCTGTTTCTGTGCCCTCCGGGGCGTGCACTTGGCCTGCCGCCAACCTTGCCGCCAGGGATGGGGGGTTGCACGAGATCACGTGCCTCGCTCCCCCCTCGCTGTGAGGATGGGTGACACCCAGCACCATGTCCGCTCGATCAGGGTGAGCCGGGGTCGCCGCTTGTCCCGGGCTGGGGCCCCCTCCCATCCGACCCCTCGGAGATCTCCCCGGGTCGGGGGGAGGCCCTGGGAACTGGCCCGCCTCGCCGAGCCGCAGCGCCGAAGGCCGGTTTCTGTGTCGTCCCGTAGGAAGCCCACGCCATCCACCTTGAAGGCCGGGGAGCTGCGCACACACGTCAGTCGCTGCCAAGTCTGTATGAGAAGAACGTAATGAAGCCTGGCCCTCCGCTAACGTACAACATGGTGCTACTCCCCCCTCTTCCCCTTCTTTTTTTTAACAGCAACGAACCCTAGAAATATATCCTGTGTACCTCACTGTCCAGTATGAAAACCGTAAAGTGCCTTATAGGAATTTGCGTAACTAACACACCCTGCTTCGGTGGCCTCTACTTGCTGAAGGAGAAACCAAGACCATGATAAGCTGTCATAGTGACATACCAAGTGGCACTTGTGATGAAATAAAAGTCTAAGTCTGTCCTACAATCCAGTGCACTGATGTGTAACTTGAGAACTCCATCAGAAAACCAAAGGGTGCTAGGAGGTGTGCGGGGCCTTCCGTTCTGTTTGAATGCCCGTTTCCACTCTTGTATTATAGCAGATGCCTTGTCAGCCCCGGATGGGATGTCTGTCTGTGTCACTGTCGAGCTGGGTCTGCACAAACAGCCATCACGTAGCCACGGTGTTTCGGAGCTGCACGTGGAATGCGGGCTCAGCAGCCGGATCTTCCAACCCCAAATATAAATTTAGGTCTTTCTGCTCTGTGTGGTACTATGCAGCTGCTTTTGCAGAAATCACGAATTTCCTGTGGAATAAAGATGGTCCAAAAGTAGGCAGAAATTAAATATATATATATTTTAGTAATTTATATAGATGTCAGCAATTAGGCAGGTCAAGTTTTCGTTTCATTTCCACTGTTAAAATAAAGCTTACATAGTTTCTTCCTCGAAAAGACTGTGTTGTCCTTTCACATAGATTTTTGAACACTCGGGTGTTGGATGGAAACATCCGTTCTCACTGTTCACCTCCAAACCAAAACTCGTGTATCAGCCAAAGCCAAACCCAGGTTCATGAGCGCGGTGTCTATTACAGTGAAGCATGTACTTTGGGCTTTATTGTTTTTTTTTTCTGTATTAAATATTTTCAGGGTTTTAAACACTAATCACAACTGAATGACTTGACTTCAAAACCAGCAACCGTAAAAGGCCTTCGTTTCATTCGTATTCCTCATTCTGCAGCCTGGTGTGGAAAACAGCTCTGTAGGATCTTAGTGTCAGTAACCCACGTGGAAGCGCTTCGCGTGGCTTCCTCGTTCTCGGGAGCACTGTGTGCACGTCAGCAGGGAACGGGTGGATTTCAGGAGAGCAGAACTGACCACTGTGCCTGAAGTGACATTTCACCCAAAGTCTCCAAAACGTTTAAGACTACTAAGGCCTTTTATGTAATTTCTCTCAATGTGTATTTCTTAAAAATTCAAATTTGTAATAAAACTATTTGTATAAAAATTAAGCTTTTATTAATTTGTTGCTAGTATTGCCACAGAAACATTAAAAGTTACTGCACGAGCCACTAATAAATTTGTAAGCTTTGCCTACCTTAGATCATATTTATTTTGCAGTTCTTCCAAATGAGAGAGCCAGACTGGGCATCACTCACAGAAATTACTGCAAAGAAAAATGATTGGTCTTCTTCTTCTGCCCTTCCTTCCTCCCTCCCTCCCCTCTGTCCATCCAGGCGACCATCACCCATCATCCATCCATCCATCCATCCATGCATCCATCCATTATCCATCCATCCATTGTATGTATACCAACGATTGGCCACTTTTCAAATCCTGGTTAGATACAAGATAAACAGAGATGAACAACATAGATAAACAGATGAATAACATACACATCCAGTCATTAAAAGCAGATTCGGGGCGCCTGGGTGGCTCAGTCGGTTAAGCATCTGCCTTTGGCTCAGGTCATGATCCCAGGGTCCTGGGATCGAGTCCTGCATCGGGCTCCCCGCTCAGCGGGGAGCCTGCTTCTCCCTCTGCCCCTCACCCTGCTTGTGCTCTCTCTCTCTCTAAAATAAATAAATACAATATTAATAAATAAAAGCAGATTCGATGGGGGGGCAGAGGGTAGAACTGAGATTATGGCTATGTGATGGATGGGTAGACGGTGGAGGGTTGGAGGCCAAGTCTGACTTAAGGAAGGAAAGAAGATGGCAGATTCTTTCTCCCTTGGGGATCTCAGTTTCAGTTTACACTTGATCAAAACATGATCCCTGGGGAATGAGTGTGACACTGCGTATTCAGGAAGAAGTTCTAAATATTGTGATGTTCTTGGTTATTGCACCTGACAGGATGGAATGGGACAATGGGTGAACGTGACCTCATGTGCTTGATCAGGAAACCTCACTCAAGGTCTAGTTTCGGCCACCCCACCCACCACCCATCTATGATAAAACAGGAAAAGGGTTCATTTGCCTTCCTTATTATACAGGAGTGGATAGGAGGAGAGAACACTGAATCATCAGGCTTGGCTTCTACGGAAGTCACAGACATGGAGCACCTCCATATGGCAGCCATTTGGGAGCCTTTTGTTTCTATGTATAAACTGATTTATTATAAATCATTACTTACTAGATACAGGTTGGTGTATCCAGGAAAGTGCAAAGGAGATGATGACACCTTGAATTTCCAGCATTCAGATCCTGTGCATTTTATAGCTGTTATTTGAGCAGGTTTTATGTTGATGGACAGTTCTATGAATTGGAACATACATACAGGTTCACGTAAGCATAGTCAGAATCAGTCCACAGAAGAGTCGGAGCACTCTGAAATACCCCCTCGAGCTCTCGCTCCGTGGAAATCCCACCCCCCACCCCAGCCTGGCCCCTGACTGCCAGACTCCCATCTCTCTGACTTGCCTTTTCAAGAACGGAATCACAAAGCATGTAACCTTTGAAACTGTCCTCCATTCAACATGATGCATTTGACAGTCCTCTAGAATTATTGTGTGCGTCAGTGGTTTATTGCCTTTTCTTGCTGAGTGGGACTGAATAAATGTACTGTACTCTGTCTATTCACCTGTAGAAGGACTTTTGGGCTATTTCCAGTTTTTGGTGATTGTGAATAGAGACTGAACATTCATGTTCAGGTTTTTGTGTGAACATGTTTTTATGTCTTCAGAGTAAATACCCAGGGCTAGGACTGCTGGGTCATAGGGTAATGGTATGTTTGGCAGTATGAAAACCGCCCGGCCGTTTTCCAGAGGAGCTGTACCGTTTTGCATTCCCTCTCCAGCAATGCACGAGAGCTCCAGATGCACCACGTTCTCCCCGACGTTTGGAATTGTCAGTATTTTTTTATGAGTCATTGTAACCTGTAGTAGCATTTAGCCATGCTTTCAATTTACCTTTCACAAATGGCTCAGGATGTTGACCATCTTCATGCATTTTTTTGGCCATCAGCATCTCCTCTTTGAAGTATCTATGAAGTTTTGCTCATTTAAAACATTGTTTCTTTTCATACTGTTGAGTTTTGAAAGTTCTTTGATATTCTGCTTACAAGTCACCTGCTAGATAAGTGATTTGCAAATTCATCTTCTTAACAGTATCTTGAACTGAGCTAGACTTTTTCATGTTGATGGTTCCCAGTTTATCAGTATTTTTTCTGTGCAACATGCTTTTGGTATTATGTTTAAGAACTTTTTGATTACCCCTTGGTCACAAAGATTTTTCTCCTTTTTTTTTTTTTTTTTTAAGATTTTATTTATTTGACAGAGAGACACAGCGAGAGAGGGAACACAAGCAGGGGGAGTAGGAGAGGGAGAAGCAGGCTTCCCGCAGAGCAGGGAGCCCGATGGGGGGCTTGATCCCAGGACCCTGGGATCATGACCTGAGCCGAAGGCAGATGCTTAACAACTGAGCCACCCAGCCGCCCCTCTCCTGTTTTCTTTTAAAAGCTTTATGGCTTTACTGACTACATTTAGATCTGTGATCCATTTTTAAATTTTTTCAATTGATGAAATTCACACAGCTTGAAACTCACCACCATACAGTCAACAATTCAGGGGCATTTAGTACATTTACAATGTGAGTTAACTTCATCTATTTCCCAAAGGAGATGTATTTTCATCATCCCAAATCCAGAGCCCATTCAGCAGTGACTCCCAACCCCTGGCCACCCCTGGTCTGCTTTTTGACTGGATTTTCCTACTCTGGACTTCATGCAATGGGGTAATTCAGCGGGTGACTGTTCTGATTTCTCCCATCCGGCCTAACGTTTCTGACGTTCATCCACACTGGAGTACCTGTCAGTACTTAATTTTTATGGCTGAAGTTTTTCCATTGGATGGATACACATAGTTTGCTTATCTGCTGGGTGTTTGGGCTGCTGGGACTTCTGGCTTCTGTGAATAGTACCGCTCTGAACATGTGTGCACGTGCACTTAAGTCCCTGCTCTCACTTCTTTGGAGTATGTATCGAGGAGTGGCGTTGATGAGTCCTATGGGTACTCTAACTTTTTGAGGAGACATCATATTATTTTCCGCAGAAGCTGGACCATTCCCCACCCCCACCAACAATATGCCACGTCTCCAATCTCACATCCTCCCCAGGCCTTACTGTATTCTGGGTTTTGTTATAGACATTCTCCTGGGTGTGAGGTGGTATCTCACTGTGGTTTTGATTTGCATTTCCTTAATTCCTAATCATGTTGTGCATCTTTTCATGTGCTTATTGACCATTTATGTATCTTCTTTGAAGAAAGAGATTCAAGTCCTTTGCCCATTGAAAAAAAATTTTTTTTGGTAAGTGTTCTTTGCTCTGTATACTAGACCCCTCTCGCATACATGATTTCCAAATATATTCTTCCATCCTGTGGGTTGTATTTTTACTTTCTTGATAATGTCCTTTGATGCACAAAGTTTTACCATTTTGATTATTTACAATTTATCTATTTTTCTTTTGTTGCTCATGCTCGTGTCATATCAAAGAATGCATTGCCAAATCCAAGGCTATGAACATTTCCCCGTATGTTCTGTAAGCATTTTATGATTTTAGCTCTTATATTAGGTCATTGGTCCACTTTGAGTTAATTTTTGTACACGGCATGAGGTTGGGGACCAACTCCACTCTTTTGCATGTGTATATCCAGTTGTCTTACACCACTTATTAAAGAAACTATCTTTTCCCCATTGGATAGTCTTGACACTTTTGTCGAAAATCATTTGGCCATAGATACATGTGTTCTCAGATCCATTTTGACTTATTTTTTAAGTGACATGTAAGTTTTGTTTTTTTTTTAAGATTTTATTTATTTATTTGACAGAGACACAGCGAGAGAGGGAGCACAAGCGGGGGGAGTGGGAGAGGGAGAAGCAGGCTTCCCGCAGAGCAGGGAGCCCGATGCGGGGCTCAATCCCAGGACCCTGGGATCATGACCTGAACTGAAGGCAGACGCCCAACGACTGAGCCACCCAGGCGCCCGACATAGATATCCAATTGTTCAGTTATTGAAAAAGGCTACCATTTCTTCATTTAATTGATTTTACATCTTTATCAAAAGTAATTGCCAATGCTTTGTGTGGCCCTATTTCTTGGACTCTATTTTGTTTCATTGATCTCTATGACTGCCTTCATCAAGGCAGTGATTAAGCTTTAATTGGTTACATTTAGCTTTAAAGCAAAGCTTGATTAATTTAGCTTTAAAGTGAGTCTTCACATTAGTTGGTGTGATTCCTCCTACTTTGTGCTTCCTTTTCAAAATTGTTTTAGCTAGTCTAATTTCTTTGCTTTTCTATATAAATTTGAGATTTGGCTATGGGAAAATCCTTTTGGGATTTTGATTGGAATTTTACTAAATCTCTTCATCTATTTGGGAAGAATTATCAATTTTACTATACTGAATCTTACATTTCAACAACACTGTATCTTACATTTCAACAACACTGTATGCCTTTTCATTGATTTAGATCTTTGTTGATGTTTTAATTATCATTTTATAGTTTTAAGCATACAGATTGTGTCCATTTTGGTTAGATTTGTGCCTGTGTATTTATTTTTTAGAGCCATTGTAAGTAGAATTATTTTTAAATTTTTGTTTTCTAATTGTAAATACCTAATGTATAGAAATATGATTGATTTTTTGGTGTATATTGATTTGGATCCTGTGACATTCCCAAGTTTACTTCATAGTTCCAGGAGGATTTTTTATAGCCTTGTCAGGATTTTCTACATAGACAGTCATGTTTTCTATGAGTAGGGATTGTTCTGTCCTTTCCTTTCCAAACTCTAGTCCCCACTTTGTTTTTTTCCTTGCTTTTTTGCCCTGGCTAGCACTTCAGCTCAATGTTGAATAGGAGTGGTAAGCATGGACGTACTTCCCTTGTTTTTGACCCTAAGGAAAAAAGCATTTAGTCTTTCACCATTAAGTATAATATTAACTGTAGGTTTTTATAGAGATGCCTTTATACTTGAGAGTTTTATCATGAGTGGATGTTAAATTTTGTCAAATGCTTTTTCTACATTAACTGTTATGGTTATGGGGTGTTTCTTCTTTAGACTGTTAATACTGTAGATAGCAGTGATGATCAAAGGTTGGGCCAGTCTCACATTTCCAGGACACAGAACACTTGGTCTTGGTGTACTAAATCCTCAGCCATTTCAATCATTACTCCCCTATAAATAATGTGTTGTTCTCTGGCTACTTTTAAGATTTCTCATTGTCTTCAATTTTCGTATTATTGATTATGACATGTCTTGGCATGGATTGGGTTCTCAGAACCTTTTGAACCTGTGGATTTATATCTTTCTCCAGTGGGAAATAGTGCTATTTTTGGTAGGACATTGATCTGGTCAGGTTCAAGATCCCAGGTTCCAGCTTAGCTCCCATGGTCTGTGGTTCCAGGGTCAGATCTGTTTCTGCAGTGCCACTCGGATCTGTCCTGCATGAACGCCACCCTGTGCCTCTTGGGGTGTGGGTGGTGTGGTCGGTTCTCAGTGTTGTGGCATGCTACTTAGAGTCAGAGCTTTGTCTGCACAGAACCGAGATGAGTCCAAGCATTTATACACAACTTTGCAGGCTTCTTGTCGAGACCTATCCTCCTTGTGACCTCCCCATTACTTCCCAGTTTTCGGAGGTTCCTCTTTTTGATCGTTTGTCTAAAAAACAATGGTCTTTACTTGCCTCACTCTGTGCACACTTCCTGTGACCGTAGCCATACGTGGGCTGAAGGAGCAGAGGAGAAATATAATCAACTCCCCCACCGGTTTGGTGGTCTGTCTAGACCCGGTTTGCTTCACCAGTCTGTCTGCTACTCATCCTCTGATAGCCGCTCCCAGGTGGGACAGACAGGCCAGGGTGTGCATCCGCAGACTTGCCTGGAACAAGAATCAGCACGACTGCCGTTCAGAAGTGTGGAGCGCTAGTTTTGAGGGGGGTGAGTATGATGGTGACAGAAGAGGAACAAATGATTTGACTTGGCTTGATTTTAACATTTTTCCACTCTCATTTCTAGTGCTTGAACGCATTGTAAGTCATTGATTTAGTTAATTATTACACAGGGGCTTTTCTGTGTTAATAGATATGTGCCAGCTCTTCCCAGACACTTCTTGGGTATAACTAACTGTGCTTTCAATAATATCCACTGGCTTATACTCATTTGGGGACCATCATCTTCACATGAGACCTCTCATGTCCTAGGGCTCAGATGCTGGGTTTGTCCTCCATAATGTGTGTTTGATCCAAGAGTCATTCTGTTGTAGTCATGGAACTAGACAGATATGAGTTCAGATTCTACAAACTCATGACCTTGGGCAGGTATATAACCTCTCAGAGATCTGCATAATCTTCGTCATGTTATTTTGTAGAATCATAGACTGGGAGGAATTCATAGGAAAAGGAAAAACCTGTTTTGCTGCATTCATCTATCCATCCTTCCACTCATCCTTCCTTCTATCTGTCCATCCATCCATCCTTCCACTTCTACATCATTCATATACTGTGTGCTTACTGTTTCCTAGCTACCAGGTTAGGAACAGGGTAAATAGACATGAATGATATCTGTTAAAAAATCATTCTGGAAGAAGCCTGTAACTGTTCAGGTATGTAAAATGACGTTATAGATCTAAAAACTATAGTCATGGGCATGGCATGAGGGTCAGATGACAAATGGGCATCATGAGAGTTGCCTACTTGAGAATGTGCGTTGAAGATGAAGTGAGAGATGAGAGTAAATGAGAAATGTGTCCAGGGAAATGCAGACGGGGATCTTCCCTCATCCTGTCCCCGAGTGAGGCCTGGGCACAGTGTCGTAGCACACCCTCCTGCCTCGAGGAGTGCAGGCCAGAGCCCATCTCCTCCCTCTCTCTGCATCTTCCTCTCACACATTTGTCTAAATCATTTTGAGGACACTTCTAGGTTCAATATCATTTCCACTTGGATGACAATTTTCCCTAAGCTTAATCCCCACAATGTGAAAAACACTGTTTCATTAGATCTAAGATGATCACTCAGCAGAATGAAAGGTGCTTCCTGGAGCCACTTTTAGGTATTTGGGATCTTGTGAACATCCTACCCTTTAGAGGTAGGATCCAGCCAGCCTCTTCAACCCTTGTTATTCTAGATCTGAGATGTTTTCAAGGTGCAGTGTAAGAAGCGCCTCATCCTTCCCACCATGTGAGTTATGTCTGATTCCACTCTGTCCCCTGTGGGTTTCACAAATGGAAATGATGCGTCCCATGGAGGTAACCAAACATTTATTTAGCACCCCTACTCTCCACATCCTCTCCTGACCCCCCCGGAGGAAACAAAACAGTACAACCCATCTCCCCTTACGAGTTCAGATCACCTGGAAGGTAAGCTCTGGTGCAGGAAATAGTAATTAGGGCCCTGAAGGATGGCAAGTGAACTTTCAGCCTTTGAGCCCCTCCTCTCTCACTTGCAAACCACACTGGCTCACACCAAAGATCTGAGACTATCTCTTAAAGATATGGAGGGAAAAATATTTCCGAAGCCTAACTTCCGGAATACAGAGTTTCTTGTTTATGCTCCATCTTTCGTGGGGCTGCCCTAAAGGGCTTTCCCCTCCTGCCCTGGCCATGGCTTCTCCCAGCTCTCTGGGTGCAGACACAGGGTCCATTGCTGCACTTAAAGCTTTGCATTTATCACTCGCCATCCACCCAGCTCTTCTCAGAACAATTTTTGAAATGATTCTGATCCCAGGACCTTTTCCTCTTGGGTCCATCACTGAACTGTCTCTAGGTTGTCCTTATACCCTGGCACAGGTGGACACCTGCCCCTGGAGGTGGCACGGATAGAGGACGCCCCTGGGTTCCTCCCTGAGCACTGCTCCCAGCATGCAGACATGCCCACTCGGCGTCCGCTCCCCTCTGCGGGGCTCCTCCCGGGCCCAGGGGTCCGCTTCCCTCTGCGGGGCTCCTCCCGGGCCCAGGGGTCCGCTCCCCTCTGCGGGGCTCCTCCCAGGGGCACAGGGGTCCGCTCCCCTCTGCGGGGCTCCTCCCGGGCCCAGGGGTCCGCTCCCCTCTGCGGGGCTCCTCCCGGGCACAGGGGTCCGCTCCCCTCTGCGGGGCTCCTCCCGGGCACAGGGGTCCGCTCCCCTTTGTGGCAACACTGTGCCTTTTTCTTCCGTGTTTAAGGAGGTGGCTCGGGAGCAAATCGCCAGGTGCCAACTAGACCCTGGTCAGGTCCGTTCATGTTTTTAATGCAACTGAGTAAGAGAAAGTGGATGGAGAATTACTGCAAACGCGCGGAGTGAAGTCTTTTACCAGAGTCTGTGAGTGTGCATTGTCATAGTGAACGCACAGGGAAACACACACACTGCTAACGACTCAGGGGCGCCCGTTGCTTGCCCTGCGAGCCCTTCCCGGAGTGACGGCGCCCCCGAGGAGCGGCTAGTCTGGGCTGCCGCAGCAGGATGCTGAGGGACTGGGGCTTTCCGCCGCCCTCAGTGGGAGCTGGAAGCCCCAACAAGGAAGGGGCCTTCCCGCCTCACATAGCCTGAGGATGGCTGCCCACAATTCGAGGGGCAGGGGGGGTAACTTCCCATCTGGTTGAAACAGCTGGGCTCCCTCAGCCCCCACCTGCTGCACCCCTACCCCGGCATCCCCAGCACCCCTGCCAGGAGGAGGAGGACAAGGGGAGGGTGAGCCGTCAGTCTGGGGGGTGCTGTGCTTGCCCCTCCTCTCGGGGAGGCCTGCCCCCAAGCCAGGACACCAAGGGGACTGTCCGGCCTTGGTGGGTGCCCCCCAGAGCGGGCGCAGGCGTGTTGTGCCCTGGTTGGGGAAGGAAGGGTGGGGGGGCCGGGGCGGAGCTGCGGGACGCGACCCGCACACCCACAGGTGTGTCTGGAGGTGTGAGCTCCGTCCAGGCGCCTGAGGAAGCCAGCTGGCTTGAGTCGTTGGGGCCTTTTCCAGAGAGGGTCACGTGCGGGCAGCCAGAGTTGGCTCTCCAGGGTCAAGGACAGCTCCGGAAACTCCGTCACGGCCCCTCGCGAGCCCCCTGGGGACCTCCGAAGGCGCGGAGCCCAAGCAGGGCTGAGCGGAAGGCTGTGGGCCGCCTCACCCTGCCTGGTCCCCATCCCCAGAGGACCAGGACCAGAGGAACAGGAGGGAGGAGGGGAGGCCCTGTCTGCGGCTCTTCAGGTGATCCCACCCCAGTTCTTGTTTGTTGTTTGCTTTCTGTGCTACGGACCCTTGTCACTCCCACGAAGCCCATGGAGCTCTTCCCAGAAAAAATGTATTTAAAAATGTATATAGCAGAACTTAGGATATCAAATGCACTTATCAAAATACTTAAAAAATTTGAATAAAGTAATACATGTACTTTTTTAAAGATTTATTTATTTTAGAGAGAGAGCTCACACTTGCAGGGCTCGCGTGGGCCGGGGAGGGGCAGAGGGGAGGAGGAGGCAGAGGGACAAGCAGGCTCCCCACTGAGCACGGAGCCCTCCGCAGGGCTCGATCCCATGACCCTGACATCACGACCTGAGCCGAAATCAACAGTCTGAGGCTTAACCGACTGAGCCACCCAGGCGCCCCCAAGCACTTCTTTATAAGTACATGAAATAAATGATCTAGAGGCTGGTATAATTACATCTTAAAGTACTGATGAACACAGACGACGTTTCATATTATCTGAAGTTACTGGACTGTATCGTGATAATATCTGTTTTTTCTTTTGGTGACCAAGTCACAGATCCTGCTAATCCTAGTGGTTTGCGGATGATAGTCATAACTGAGAGAAATGCTGTGTTTCAGGAGAGGTTGGTAAAAAAATAAACGTGTGCTCTTTTCCTATCTGAGTTCATGGATTCTGAATTCCACGGAGCCAGGTGGAAGGACCACTGGAAGAAAGGACGGCCACCCAGCTGCGGGCCGCAGAGCAGGTGGGCGCCCGACCATGCAGGAGGACCGTGTTTATCCTGCAGGACGGAGGTCCCTTTGTCGCTGGAGGGCACCTGAAAGTCCTGTGTCGGCCCAAGCTACTATGGACGCCCAAGCACCATTGGGCCATCTGGAGGAAACAAAACTTCTCACCTACAGTCTCTGAACGGTTCACTTGGAAATGTTGGACTTTTATTTCATTGTGAGCGTCTTTATTGTACGTTGTGTCCAGCAGGAATGTACAGACTTTGAGACTAGACCCCCTGGGTTTGAATTCTTGGCCATCACTACTCACCCGGGCTTGTTCCCTGATCTGCAGGATTTCGTCCGTAGGGTTGGGGGGAAGTCAGCTGGTCGGTGTGAGTGCTTAGAATAGAAAGTGGCAGGCGCTCGGGCACCTCCTGGGTCTTTCCTTGGTGCTTCCCTGGGCCGCACCTGATCCTCACCTTCCATCCATCTGTGGGTTTAGAGAAGAATCAAGACTATCCTAACCCTTTCCAGCACATTCCGTGATCCATTTCTCTTCACTCCGCCGTTGCTAGCAAACCGGCTATAAATAGAAGTGCGTGTGCGTGCAGTCCTCCTGCTGCCGTGGGAGCCCCGGATGGCTCAGATGACACAGCGTCCCAGGGCCAGCCTTCGTCACCACAAAATAACCTCCTAAGCAGGCCAGCAGACACGGTCAGGGCTCTAATAAGTTCTGTAGGTTAAGGCATGCTTTATCAGGTAGCATTCAGGAGCTGTGTGTGATGTAAGTCAAACATAATCAACATAGCAACCCTCCATTTTAAATCCCTTAATGTCCTGCTTTATAATTTCAGATTTATGGGAAAATGACAATAAACCTTCATGGCCTTTCAGTTTTCCCAATTGTCTTAGATGAATTGTAGTAAGGGAAGTCTCTCTTAAAATACAAAGGCCCCACCCCTGGCTGGTCTGTTCACACTCCTTCCCGGGTTCATGCAGGAGCATAGTAATGGCAAGAGCCCAGAACAGAAACCTGTACTTCCAATACAAAACCCTTACCAAGGGCGCCTGGGTAGCTCAGTTGGTGAAGCGACAGCCTTCGGCTCGGGTCATGATCCTGGGGTCCTGGGATCGAGTCCCATGTGGGGCTCCCTGCTCTGCTAGGAGTCTGTGCCCTCTGCCCCTCCCCCGCCCGTTCTCTCAAGCTCTCTGGCTCTCTCAAATAAATAAACAAAATCTTTAAAAAAACCCCCGAAACACCCTTACTAAATACAGAACCCTCTGTTACGTTTCCTGTCACTTTAGTTGTTTTAATGATAGATCCTCCTGTCCCATGTGTGTTTCCCCCATTCTTTCCCAACGGGACAGTTGTATTAATTGACCACAGTTGTATAGGAAAAGGAGTTTGTTGCTTCTAAAAAATCGATAAGGCGATTTCAAATAGTCTGCTTTTCAGATCATATTGAAACTCGTTTGCAGAGTAAGACCCGTTCTTACCGATCTCCCAAATCCAACCACAGCTTGTGACCCATCCCCGAGTACCCGGGCACCCTGCACGGTCACAGGAAAGCAAAGAGGCGAATTCTGTGTATAGTATTTCATGCCCGTGTTCAGACTTTGTGTCTATCATTTGACCTTTCTGCTCCGTCGCCAAGACCAGCGTGGGAGAGATGTGTGTATCAGTGAGCTGTGGCGAATAACAAGCCGCCCAAACATGACTTAGGCCCGTGCATTGGCTGACGCGTCCGTGGGCGGGCAGGGTGGGCTGGGCTCGCCAGGGCTGCTCCCTCACGCAGCCCCGCATGCAGGAGGAGGGCCCTTGCCAGACACCGAGCTCCTGCCGCCTTGACCTTGGACTTCCAGCCTCCAGAACTCCGAGAAACACACGCTTGCTGGTAGAAGCCATCCGTGGCGGTTTGGAATAGCAGCCGGGAGGAGGCGGACAGAGTCACGCAGCGCAGGGGTGAGTGTGGGCACAGAAGGGGTGCCTGGGCGTTTTTGTTGTCTGCCATGAGATCCGTACGCAGTGTGATGTCAGAGACGATCGTGGGATCCTAACCGAGAAACCGGATTGTTTGATCCTCATCTTTTTGCAGTCTTACTGATGTTGTAAATACCTGAGTTTCTGGACATAAAATGAAATTCCTTTTCCCCAAGAGTTTTCCCCATTATTTAAAATTCTGTTTTGGCTAGTTTTCCCTCCGACTCCCCTCTCCTTTACTAACACATTATTGAGCCTTTTGGAAACACAAAGAAGAGGAAACGAGGCATTCCCGTGGAATGCTGGGAAAGCAGCCTTCTGGGCCATCAGGACTCTCGGCAGAGGTCCGTTCAACGTGTGCTGCTGGGTTCCTCACCATCGTGGCACCTGCTTTAAAAGCCATCTTCCTGCGAGCTTTGCAACAGGGCGGAGACGAAGAGGCACACGCAGGGTGTCCGCCTCCGCGGAAGGCGCTGTCCGTTCTGGGCGCGGGGCAGACTCACCGCTCTGGAGTCTCTGCATGGACGCGGCCCTCCCTGCAGGCTGGCTCCCCCAGGCCCTGCTGGTCCAGGACGGGCTGGGGGGCTGCCCACTGGGTCTCCAGCCCCCCTCACAGAGAGGCCCCTTGCGTGTTGCTCTTTTTCTGAACGGAGGACTCATCTTTTGAAAAGCAGAGCGATTGCATGAAGGGGTGACACCCAGTGTGAATGACCCCTACCAAGCGCAGCGTCTGGAAGGCAGATCAGCAATGTCAAGGAGGTCACGCCAGCAGTGGGACGGAGGGGACACCCTTCTGGGCCCTGAGTGATTGGCAGGATGTGGGTATAAGCGGGGGTCCCTCTGCTCCCCACGCCCGTCTGTTCCTGTGTGTGATTAGCAGCCTGCCCGCTGCTGGGGGGCACCACGCGGCCCTGCTCCAGGTGACGGCTCTCAGCTCTCTGTCCCACGAGGCCCGAAGGGGCCACTCCTTCGCCTGCTCCTTCTTGGCTAGTCCCCCTGACCCTGGGAGCCCGCGTCTGGCCCACGGACACTGTGATGGCTCTCTTTCAGCAGATGGAATTCTTCCCTGGTTTCCTGGAGGCCTGTGGCTCATGGAGTGGTCTTCAGGGTGATGGACTGTAGGCTTTCCTGAGATGCTCAAAATTCCCAAAGTAAGTGAAAAGCCCACCTGTGAGTCCCTGGTACATTCTGGTTTGCTAGACGTCACCTCATTCTGCAGAGGACAGGAGGAGTGTTTTAGAGGCTCGTTCAGCAGGATTCCTTTGTTTGCCCCTGCAACCCAGGCCCCCTCCCACCCTGCTCTGTGCCCAGGAGGCCCATCCGAGCTGGTCCATGGACACGCTGCACCCTGCCTGGCTTCTCTCACAGGAGATGGGAGCCCGGGGGGCAGGGGAGGGGGTGGGGGGGGGGGCGGGCAGGGGTGCTCTGTTGATCTGAAGGCTGCAGCTCCTGGCTCTGGGACCTTGGGCACTGTCCCTCCCCTGTCCCCCAGTGCCAAGGCTGGAGGCTCACTTGATCCAGCCTCATCTTGGTCACCAGTTTCTTGGTCAAATCCTCCTCTATGTCACCTGCCTGCCTGTGCCCCCGGGGTCCTGCAGGGCCTTGACTGATACACGTTTGAGACCAAAGCCTGAAGTGAAGACAGAGGGGCGGGGGCGGGGTGGTGGTCAGAAACAAGCCACAGTCGGGTGGTTTTTAAAGACCACAGTTATGATTTGCATGAAACACTAGGTCTCCCCTGCTGCGGGCTGACTTGTGTCCCCTCCCGAGTTCCTATGTCGAAGCCCTAACCTCCCCTCTCCTCGCCCCCGCCATGGGATTACAGATGGAGATGGGGTTTGAGGAGGTAACTGGATTAAATGAGGTCATGGGGTGGATCTTAATCTGATAGGGTAGGTGCCTTCTAAGGAGAGGAAGAGAGAAGGTGCAGAGTTTGAGGAGAGGCTGTGTGGGGACACAGCGAGGCCAGGCAGGAGGCTCTCATCAGAACCCGACTGTGTGGTCACCCTGATCTCGGACCGCCAGCCCCAGAAGTGCGAGAAACAGATGTCTGTTGTTGAAGCCCCAGACCGTGGTCCTTCCTTATGGCAGCCGGAGCTAAGACACCCCCAGTTCCATACAGGTCCCCAGGGTGGGCCATGAATTTGACTCCAAAGTTCTAGAGGAAATGAAATACAGGATTTGTTATCGATTTTCTACTAGTTACCTTGCAATGTACTTTCTTTTTTAAGATTTTATTTATTTATTTGACAGAGAGAGAGAGACAGCCAGAGAGAGAACACAAGCAGGGGGAGTGGGAGAGGGAGAAGCAGGCTTCCCGCCGAGCAGGGAGCCCGATGCAGGGCTCGATCCCAGGACCCCGGGATCATGACCTGAGCCGAAGGCAGACGCTTAACGACTGAGCCACCCAGGCGCCCCCCTTGCAATGTAATTTTTAAGTGCCTGTCTGTGTCCCCAGTTTTAAATTATCTTCAGTGGAGAGAGAGGGAGAGAGAGAGAGTGTGCGTGTGCACCTTAATGCTCCTTGGAACACCCTCCTAACCCATTGCTTTCATTTACACACACATCACCTGTTAGATACATAGCACCTGGTTAAGTGGTTAAGACTGAGCATAGATGGGCCAAAGCTGGCTTCAGCCAGATCCCTAATTAGAAAGTGGCAGAGTAGAAATATATCTAATTAAGGAAGGGACGCACCTACACGTATGTACGCTGGACAGCATTCAGTACAAGTGGAAAGAAGCAAATACGAAAGGTCTTAGGAAGCAGCCGAGAGCAGTGGATGGTGGGGCCATTCCCTCTCGCTGAGGCTCTTCTCCCTGGACGTGCTGTTGGGGGTGGGGGGCAGGCCTGAAGACACTTGCCAGGTGGAGCCACCGCAGGGGAGTGTTGGTGGGAAGGAGGGCAGAGCGAGATCCAGTCTTCAGCGTGCTGACGTCTGGGGAAACAAAACGAACGAGAAGGGCAGAGACCGCGTCCACTGAACGGAAGTCCTGGTCTGCTGGGGACTCGGAACGCCCAGGTACGCGGAGAAGCAGTGCTGGAAATTTCAACCGCGCCAGCCCACCGTGGTCAAGGCCTGGAAGGGAGGCAGCAGGGATGCACTGAGGTGCCGAGAATGCTGTAGAAGGAGCCACTGTGGGGACAGCAGAAGCCGGGGCACCTCCTCACTGCCAGCCCTGCCCGCTCAGGAGTGTGCATCGCAAATGTCTGAGTGCCGGTTCACGTCTGCGCCCGGAGACCAAACCTTCCATGATACCAAAGTCATGTACGTGCCTGTCTTGGTTTCCTCGGGCTGAAAACAACGGGAATTTATTGTCTCACCGCGCCGGAGGCCAGAAGTCTGAAATCAAGGTGTCTGCAGGGCTGCGCCCCCTTGGAGGCTCTGGGTGGAGTCCTCCTTCCTCACCTCTTCCCAGCCCTGGTGGTGGCTGTCCATCCGTGGCCTTTCTTAGCTTCTAGAAGCGTTGCTCCAACCTCGGCTTCCGTTGTCACATGATGCTCTCCTGTTCTTAGGAGGACACCAGCCATATGGGACCGGGGCCACCCTATAGCGTGACCTCATCTTAACTAATCACATCTGTGACGACCCTGTTTCCAAATAAGGTCACATTCTCAGGGGCTGGGGTTAGGACTGTAACCTGTCATGTTTGGGGGACACAATCCAGGCCACAATGATGCCCAAATAAGATGCTTTTATTGGAGCAATGGGCCCTCGAGCTCTGTCTCCGAGGCATCTTTCTCAAAGGATTTCCAACGCTAGTTCCTGCTATAGCTTGAGCTTATTTTTCACTCTAATGATTTTAGAAATGTCAAAGCTGTGGCCTGCTGACATGGTGAGTTTGTTTTTATCCTTGGGAAGGACTCTAGGCTGCTCTCAGATGTTGGCAAGTTTATATTTAAGTGAGCAGGAAACGAATCGAACGCGTGCACTTCCTTGCGGGCTGTCCTTCGCTGGAGGGGCTGTTGTTAGAACAACACCGCATTAGGTTTGGGGGTGACTTTGGGCTGAGTGCCACACAAGTCTGAGTTATAATTATACTACTCTCTGCAACACATTTTGCAAAACAGCCTTTCTGCTCATCAGAATTCGAAAACTTCCAGGTAATTGTTCTGTGTATTATTGACGATTTGACAGCAGAGCGACTGCCTTTTATTTGCTTTTAATTGAAAGGTCAGGAGGTTTTGCCTTACCCTAGGGCTGACCTGAAGGCAGCGTGTCCACAGGGTAAGCTAGGGGGGCTTTGTTGTGGCCACCTGATCCCAGCGTCATTCCCCTCTGCTGAAGCTAAGGATCCAGTTATTTCAGGGGGAGGGAAATAGTTCAATCAAGATCTTGCCTGTGTTTTTTACTGTCTTAGAAAAGGATCTATGATTTGGAGCAGTTTGGTTCTGAAGAAAAGGAGCCTGCCCTGGGACGGACAGCTTCTATTTAAAGCTGGTGCTCAGACGACCAGTGTTTCAGAAGAGAACAAGGCGACCCCCCCCCCCCCCCCGCCCCGGCTCCGTGGCGAGAGGTCCGGGAAGCCATGGTGCACTCAGTGGACAGTGACTGCCCCGCGGGGCTGCCCTGGTGGGGCAGCAGGTGATGGTTTCTGGCCCTTCTTGGGACGCTGGCCTTGAGAAACATTTCTCTGAGGGAGGTCTGTTTCCCCATCCTCTTCTTTAAAAGCGATCTGGCTGAACAGAAGTAAGCCAAACAAAACCCCCTCACTCCCCAAACCAAAATGTTAGCCGCCTGTTGAAATAATATTTAAGGACCTGTGGACCGAGGACAGGTTGCATTTTTCCCTATGACCAAACAAATGGTTTCAACAAGTAGCCTAGATTTCTTTCCGCTCTTTTTTAAAAGATTTTATTTATTTATTTGAGAGAGAGAGAGAGAGCGCACAAGCAGGGGGAGTGGGAGAGGGAGAAGCAGGCTCCCCGCCGAGCAGGGAGCCCGATGCGGGGCTCCATCCCAGGACCCTGGGATCCTGACCTGAGCTGAAGGCAGACGCTTCACCGACTGAGCCCCCCAGGCACACTTTCTGCTCTGTCTTGAGTGACAGTTATGAAAACCTCAACCTCCCATGCTGGTAGGGAAGCTCTCAGATTCACGATATACTCGATGGCTACCATGTACTGAGCGCCGGGAGTGTATTACGGGTTTTGCCTACATCATCTCATGTAAGCCTTACAACAACGGGGTGAGGTAGATGGTGGTCTCCGAATCACCTCTACGGAGGGGCCAAGAGGTTGCCCTGAGACCATCACCAAACCTCTGTGCTGCGGATCTGAGTATCTGCCTCTTCGCACGAGGCTGTGACGTTCTTGGATGCAGGTGACGAATCTGCCTTATTCCTGGGCTTCCTGCAAGGACCCACAACTTGGACTGTTAGGACTCCAGCCTTCCTCTTTCCCTTTTAGGGAGGGAGCTTTCTATACTAGAGAGACCCCATGATGCTGGGAGCAGCTCCAACGGAGCTCACCTCCCATATTCAGGGGCATCCACCATCACCAGAACTGAGGACCACTTCAAGGGACCCCCAAATCCCCTGCTCTTGTTTTAGCTTCTCTACCTCCCCCTGCTCTCCAGACTTGGGAATAATCCCAAGTGGGTGGTCTGCCCTGCTCCACGACTTGCAACGAGGATTGCATCTTGAAAAATCCCCTCGGGACGGGTACGAGAGCAGGAGGGGTCTGTGTCTTGTAGTAACCACCCTTCTGCTCCGTGCAGGGCACAGCCCATCCGGGGAGGGCTGTGAGGTTGGTTTGTGTTGTAATGATTGCTCACGTGATCGGCAGAGACAGACTCTGGGGGCTGAAGCACGATGTGCCCTTCCACATTTTAATTGCTTCCAAGAATGATCAGATAATTGCGTTCCTTTGAAAGCTCCGTGAGAATATGCTGAAGTGTCCCAGCAAAACGAGAGAGAGTCTCTGCGGGGTTTCTATTCTCGTCTGGCTCTGTTGATGGATTTGAACACCCGGGAAGGAGCAGGCTGATGGGGAGAGGGGCCCCTGAGGGAGCCTCTCTCTCCGTGAGGGATGCTAGCGAGCTGTCCTAATTAAGAGGGGTGAGTGCCGCTCCCACCACACCAGCCTGAGCCCCTCCTCCAGTCACATCTGTTGAAGGCATGAGAAAATGTGAGGGGGTCTCGAACCCAGGGCTGGCGCCTCCGGAGCTTGGGCACATAATTCACACCCATCCTGTTACAGAGACTCCCACCCTGTGGCAAATCTGAAAGGCCAGGCTGGTTTTCCACGGAGATGTTTAAAGGCTTAGCCACTTTTGTGAATCAGATGTGACCCATTCCCGCCTGTCCTTGTGACCCCTGGTCCGAACAAGTAGATGCTTTTGTAAGGGAGAAAAAGGAAAGGAAACAAAGAAAAAAAGAAGAAAGTACACTCTCATTATCTACGTTTTTTGGTGCTTTCTGTGTTTTATTGTCAAAATGACTGGGGAGAATAGTCAAAGCAAGATTTCCTGGTGTGACTACAGGCTTTGGCGGTGTTTGGGGGTTTGTGTTTGTGTTTCCAGTGGGGAAGAGATCCCTCCGTGCGTCCAGGAGTGCAGGGTGTCGGGGACGGCTGTCCGGGTCGAGAGCTCAGGCCACGGCGTGCCGACAATAAGAAGGACCTCGGCTTTGGATTCTAGACTCCTAGGGGCCGGGGCAGGTGCCGAGGGCCGGAGACTCACCGAGTGTGCCCCCAGGGAACGCAGCGTCTGGAGGGAGTTCATCAGTCCCTTATTTCGGGGTGTTACGCAGTCAGGTAATGGGGCGCACAGACGTTCTAGGATGAAGACAGGGGCGTCCGAGTGTTTTGACGGGGCCGAGTCAAGGTGCCGAGCTCTGGAAGGGGGGCGGCTGGCTTAGCGAGGCAAGTGTCTTTAAGGCTAAGCACCCCCACCATTGTCTGAGGCTCTCGGGCTTACTTCTGTGGAGGACTGTCTGCTGGATTTATGTCCCCATGTGTTTAGTGGTCCTGTTGTAAGGGGTAGAGGGTCTGGGGCGGATTCCATGGCTGCTCCCAAGTCCTCACACCCTCCCTGCACTAGACCCGTCATCATGGGCCTGTGCAGCAGGGGTGGGCCCCCGCTGGTGCTGGGATTGGCCCCGTGCCACGTCGAGGCTGCGGGGGAGGGGGGCGGGCATCGTGTGCTTCCGTCCCCTTCTCTTGCTCTTCTGACCTTGGCCCGGAGAAGAGTAGCTACAGGTCAGGGAGGCTGATGCCTCGTGGAACCAGCTGAACACGCCCCAGCCGACCCACCGCGAAGCAGAACCGCTCCAGTCGCCCATGGGCCTGTGAGCATGATAAACAAGGACGAAGAAGCCTCTGATTTTTAGAGCTCCTTTTATGACGCAGCACACACCGACGAATTCAGGGTCTTTGGGCGCACAGCGAGCAGGCCTGGGTGAGCCTGTCCCATATGGAGGGCCGCCAGCGATGGTACAAAGGGCTTCAGCACTCAGGGGCCGGGCTTGAGGACAGCAGGGTGCGGGCTGCAGAGACCGTGGCCCCCAGAGGAGAATGCTGTCCCGAGGAGGCCGGGGGCCCAGGCTCAGCTCCTGGCGAATCATTTTCCTCTCTGAGCCTGGTGAAAAGAGCGTGCACATGCTGCATCGTTCTTGGGGAGCCCCCCCAAAAGGAGCCCCCGCCATGCAGTGGGCTAGTGTCATTTGGGTGGTAGTGCTCTATTAATATTAATCATCCGGAGGAATCCGAGTAACCTCCCCACATCGCTGTCCCTTTCAATGATCCCCATTGGATCTCCCTCTTTGAAGTGGGGTTTTAAAAGCAAATTGACAGCATCATTTGGGTGATTGGCCCAGCTATTGTAAAAAGGTTTAAGAAGATTAGCTCGGCTCCTCGGCAAGATGGGTGGACCGCGCTGCTCCTTGGCACCCCATCATTAATCTGCACTGAGCGCCACTTCCAGAAGTGGGGGGGCCTGGGAGCTGGCCGTCGGGCCCTTTGTCAGACCTACATTCTCTGCAGCATCGGCCTCCATCTGCACGACAAAAGCCATTTTCCTGAATGATGGGAGGCAAAGTCTATTCCCAGCAAAACCTCCGAGCTGGAACGGTTTTCAGTTTCCTGGGAGGCAGCCCTTGTGATCACAGACCTCACGAACTTTCGTGCACGGGGACTGGACGGCCAGTCCTGAATCTCCTGGGGGAGACTAACGACTCCGTTGTTGTGTGCATATCACGGCCCTGTAAAGCCATCATGTCATGGGCCGTCCCTTTCAGTGCAGAACAGGTGCTTGCCAGGGGACACAGGTGTTCCTCCTTGCAAGCCTTATTCTCATGTTGGGGAATCTGCGTGCACACGCATGTAAGATGTCAACACCGCACAAAGACACCACACAGATGAGTTGTGTTTCAGAACTGCTTTGGTAAGCCAGTGTTTCAGAACTCACGAGGCGAAGCACTCTCTTCATCGACAAAGTGGGGCAGGGTGTTTGCGTCCCCGGGCCCAGTGACAAGAGGCTAGGCGAGGCACAGGGCGGGGTCAGGACGCCAGCCTCCCCCAGAAACCAGCCCTGTGGTCGGTAACTTCTGTCCACAGAGACAGGGCCTGGGGGTGTCAGGAGAACGTGTGGGGCCGAGGTTCTAAGTGTTCGAAATCGCTGGCCGTGACTGGCACCAGGGGAGTGCCTCCCACCCCCACAGGGGCTTTCCCAGAAGTGGGGCTGCGCGCTTATGGGTTTTGCCAGTCGCTGTTCGCCTAGGGGAATCTGCTGATGCCGAGAAATCCCGCAGACCCGAAATCCTCAGCCCTTTGTCAGAGAGTCTACCCAGCTGGGATCCACGCAGGTCCCGGAGCCAAGGGCTCCCCTCCGAGGCCCCCATTCAGGCCCTGGCTTTACCAGCTCTTTCCTGGAAGAGCTCTTGCTGTGTCTACTGACACCCCCCCCTTTTTTTTTCCTAAGACCCAACCGTGTGCCCCCAGGATGGGCTGGCGTGGGTGTTGGAGGCCAGCTTCCTGCAGAGTCTTTGTGACCAGTCTAGTTTACTCTCGGCTTTCAGTCTACTTAGAAAATGTGGTCTCCCAGGAGTCCGGACAGGCCCTGGAAGCATGCTCTGCTGGGATGTCCGCCCTCAGGCTGGGCGGCCGCCGGCTTCCTGGAACCCGTGTGACTTAACCTCACCTGGGTCTCTGCTCTCTGCTGGGAATTCGATCCAGGCTCACAGTGCAGTTACTCTTTTCAGCTTCTGTGGGGAAATCCGCACCCGTGTCCTGCCCAAGGGCACGAGGGAAGGCTTCTCGTCAGATACCGCCCCCAGTTTGTATCTTCTTTGAAATTAGCATTATGGATTAGTGCAAGAATATTTTAAGGACTCATCCTCGAAGATTCTTATCTGAACCAGACGACACAGAACTTCCAGCCCCTTATTCTGTTCTGTTAAGGGTTGAACAGCGTCTCCCAATGAGACATTTACATCCTCCATCTGGTTGCCCGTGGGTGCGACCTTATTTGGAAATAAGGTTGCTGCAGATAAGATGGGGTCGTGCTGGAGGAGGGTGGCCCGAGTCCAATGCACTGGGGTTGACACACCCTGTGAAGACGGGGACACGCAGGGAGAACGGAGCACGGCACGGGACGACGCAGGCAGAGAACGGAGTCCTGCAGCTGCCAGACCGGAGCGCCAAGGACCGCCGCCACCAGGGGTTCTCCCCCGAGTGTCAGAAGAGCGTGGCCCCAGACACCTCGCTCCCAAACCGCGGGACAGGACATTCCTGTTGTCTTAAGCCCCCTGGTTTGTGCGGCTTTGTTACATCAGCCCTAGGAGTCGAATGCGTGGTTTACGGAGCGCACTCCCCTGCCTGGTAGGCCGTTACCCCGTGCGACAGAGAGAACAAGCCTCAGAGAGGCTGAGCGTCTCTCCTGCATCCCCGGGCAGCGCTGGTACTTGGGCTGTTTGCTCTCGCTCTGACGTCCCTGTTTTGTGTTGTTTTCTGACCGCCCAAGGACACCACGCCTCCGGTTTGTGAAGGACGCGATGGAAGCAACCACAAAATGATCCAACGGCCTTCTGGAGGCACATCTTACAGACATTAAGCTTCACGGTGAGTTCTGACAAGTGCAGAGGCCGGTATCTCCCCAGTGTTGTCGGGACACGGAAGGTGCCCTCACGCAGAGGGCTCCCTCGCTCCCCTCCTCGGAGAGCTCCAGCCCCGCCCCCTGACTCCGCCCTCCACTCTGCACGAGGCTGTGGGGACTGAGAAGGAAGAGGGGCTGCCCCTGCCCCCCAGAGTCTGCAGCCCACTGCTGGCGCCAGCCAGGCTCCCGAACAGAGAAGGAGAAGGAGAGACTGGAGATGCTCACCGCGGGGGCGGCAGAGACTGGTTGTGCGCACGAGCGCGTGAGAAGACAGGAGCCCTTTCCACGGAGCACGGCCTGGCAGCAGCCTCCTGGGGCGAGCTGCCCGGGCCGCATGGGCTTCCCCTGCTATTCGCAGACACAGCCTCACACATCGTCACCCCGAGCCTCTCAGAGGGGCTGGGTGGGGCTGATGCCTGCTTCTGCATCTCCAAACCCTGGCTTCTCCTCAAAACGTTCCGAGCTCCCATGGCGCTGCGTCCCACTGCCGCATGGGCTGGGGTCTCCTGGGGCAACCACGTGCCCAGCGGCAGCCTGTGGACACCTTGGCCCGGGAGTGAGTGACCTGGAGTCGGATCTGAACACCTGCTCCGCACTGACCAAGTGTGTGAACTTGAGCCAGTGTCTCCACCTTTCTACACCTCAGTAGATGCCTCCATGAAATGGGCTTGCAATGTAATATAATCGTGGAGTATCTGACGGGCAAACTGCCCTGCCCAGGGCCCCCGTATGTAATGCGTGCCCCGCAGACACTGACCTCCCTTTGCTACTTAGTATCTTGAGGGAAGGAACAGGAAGGAACTGACACTTAGCTACAAAGCGTTATTTCCATCTTCACGGAGGTTGCCTGGGTCAGGGTGCGTGCATACCCCGTCTGGAACTCACCCGCTGAGATCCAGAGAAAGTTGTTTAGCCTGTGGTTAAAAACATTTAATATACATTTTTGAATAAGTAACATATTCACCTGGTTTACAAATATCTATAAAGAGAAACATTGAGAAATCTCTCCCGCACCATTTCCCCCCGCTCGCGCCCACTGCGCCGCTCCAAAAACACGATCAGTAACTGCTTATATGCTTCTAGCGCTTATTAGTGGGCAGAACAGAAAATTAAAAATATACATTTTAATTTTCCCTTCTTGTTTTTTTTTAGACAAATTTTGTATAATATGGCCACTTCTGTATGTTGCTTTTAAAAAATTATTAATTTGATCTGCCTTGGAGATCTTTAAACACCACCATGCAGGGAACTCCTTATCCTTTCTCATAGTTGCCTGCGCTCCGTGACACGGCTGGATCGCACTCCACTTAACCATGCCCCATTTATGGGCTAACAGTTTACTGGCACCAAAACCCTGCCAAAAATAAGCCAGTGAAAGTGTATCTCCAGGGTAACCTCCCAGGAACTGTGGCCGCGTCAGAGTATCAGTGCTTTGCCTTCTGATGGACGTTGTCATGTTCCCTCCGTGAGGTGCGGCCTCCGTCCCCCAGCCGTGCGCACAGGTGACTTCTCCTCAGCCTTCGCAACACAGTGTACTATTGTATAGAAACGCCTGTAGGTCAACACACCTATTTTTGTTTCTCTTACTATGGGTGAGGTTGAGCATCTTTTAATATAGTAAAGGATTCTTTGATGTTTCCTTTTCTTGAAACTATGGTTCATGTCATTTCGTAAGTTTTCTATTGGGTGGTTGGTCTTATTAAAGTGATTTTGAGACATTCTGTGATAACACTGCAAATACTTTTATTCGTTTAACTTTGTCTCTGTTTTTTTCTTATGGTCTTAAAATTTGAAATTTAATTTTAATTTTGGTATGTAGAATTTTTGATGTAAATTCAAGTTTCTCATCTTTCTTTAATCATTACTTTGAAAGTTCTTCTCTGTCACAAGACTGCAGAGGAGTGCCTTCTGTTTTCTTCTGAGACGTGTACGGTTGCCTTATTCGTCTTCGAATCCTTAAGCGGTAACATGCCGTAGCTGGCTCACCAGCTCGCCAAGTCGGCCGTGGACTGATGTACAGCGTGGAAATCGGCAATGCTGCATCATCAGGATGTTAAAACATTTTTTTTTTGAGAGCCTGTTATTAAAGCATTTGGGAACCCACTGCTGCCTTTCATCTACTTAGATTTTTAAATAAATCATGTACTGGGCACCTTGGGGCAGCACCTCATTAGGGCAGGGGGCAATAAATGGCGAGCGGTCGCACACGAAGGCGCTTGGCAAGGGCAGTCCCTGCGGTCACCGACGCCGGCCCCCAACCCTGTGGGACGCCCTCTCCTCCTCGGGGGCAGATGGCTCAGGCTTGCCCAGACTGCATGGCAGGTCCGCGGGACGCCCGGGCTCACTGGTGCTTTTTCTCTGCGTACAGCGTCGTGCTGAGGGCAGCGCTGAATGTGTCGGGGAACGACACGCTGGAGGAAAGGTTGACCTTAGAGTACGACCAATTGTTGGATTTTTTCACATCCTACTTTATCCTACTTTGGGGGGTGCCTAGTTTTCCCCTGATGTTCAGGCAAGTGGGACCAGGGAGGCGGCTGGGCGAGAAGCGATCACAAGTGTTAACAGTCCTGGAGAGCTCCCTCTCCCCTCCCGCTTGTCCGTAGGGCTGGGACGGTAAGGACGCCCTTCCCCTTCCTTCTCGTGCTCACCGTGGACGGCCTGGCCGTGCTGTTTTTCTTCGTATTCTATTTAAGCTGAATTCTTTCACGAACATGTGTTGGGATGGAGGCAGTCAATACTACTGTGATGTTCTCCGAGTCCCGAACTTCGCTAGCAATGGCCCTAGGCTGAGCTATCACCTCAGCAAAAAATTTTCTTAAAGATTTATTTATTTGAGAGAGAGACAGAGACAGAGAATCTTAAGCAGGCTCCCCGGTGAGCACGGAGCCTGACGCGGGGCTCGATCCCAGGACCATGAGATCACGACCTGAGCTGAAATCAAAAGAGTTGGAGGTTGAACCAACTGTGTCACCCCGGTGCCCCACCTCAGCAAGATTTTTTTTAAAGAATTCAGTTAATTCTCATAAAAATGGCCTTTTACTTGTTCACACACAAAAAAGCATTTTTCCCCTCTTTAAAGATTTTCCTTTCCTCAACTGGAAAACATGTTAGACGCTTCAGAGGAACTTTCCTACAAGAACCCCAAACACTGCAGACACTGCTGCGCCCTGAGGCATCCAGCTGGGCCCCTCGGGCCTCTGTCACTCTCTTCTTGTCGTTCTCTCTGTCCCCCCAGGGACTGTCGCTTGTCCGCCAGTCTGAACACACACCCAGCCTACAGCGCTCATTCCCAACCAAGTCTTCTAAGTGGTCGGGCTCTCAGTGCAACGCCCACCGCGCCTTTGCTCGTCTCCCCGAGAGCACCCACCACGTGCCGCCGCAGCGCTCTCCACCTACGCCACATTTCCTCCTCAACTTCCTGAGGAAGGGGAAAGATTAAAAAAAAATTTTTGTTGTTTTTAAAAATTTCCTTTGATTCTAGCTTAGTGTACGAACAACACTTTAAATGAATGGTTACTAACTGAGTGAATACATGAACACCTGCACACACAGATGACCTTTGCTAGCCAGGGAGAAAGTAGAAGGAAAAGGAATTAATTTGCAGCAAATTCCCTTCGTGTAAAAATTCGAGGTAAGGCTGGTCAAAGTGTTTGGTCTTTCCCTGTGTTTTCCTCCCTCTCTTGTGAGCCGTTTGTCTCCCTAGGATCTCGAGAAAACACATTCGGCAGGGGTAAGGCTGGCTCTCGATGCTGGAACCGATCACCGCCCATGCAGCGGCTGGAACACACGTTTGTTCTTACAGCTCTGCAGCTGGGAGTCTGAGCGGAGATCAGGGTGTCGGCTGGGCTCCTTCCTCCTGGAGGCTCCGGCGGAGAATCGGCGCCCTTGCCTGTTCCAGCATCCAGAGGCTGCCGCGTTCCTGGGCCGTGACCCCTTCCTTTGTCTCCCATGTGAACAAGGCTGGTCGGGGTCCTTCTCCATCTCTCCACGCCGACGCTGTCTCTGTCGTCACGTCTCCCTCCGACTCTCCTGTCTCCCACTCCCACGTTTAAGGACCCTTATGGCTTTATCCTGGGTCCATGCAGGATAACACCTTAACTCCATTTTTAAATCTTTGTAGTCCTTTGGTAGCAAAGGGAAGATGTGCAGGAGTTCCTGGGACGAGCCCATGGACATCTTTCAGGGGTCACTGCTCTGTCCAGCACAGAGCCCGCACACCTGGCTTGCTGCTTCTGGCAAAGAGAAGGCGCAGCGCAGGGTGCCCGCACCACCACAGGGCATCGCCGAGCGTGGCTGGGCGCTCGTGCAAGCCTTACACACGGGTGTGGGATATGAATTTGGAAGGGGACTGGTCAGTTCCAAAGTGGTAAAACCACTCTTCACTGCTGTCTGTTTCCCTGCATTTCCACGGAGCCATGGAGAACAAGAACCTAGGGCCGTGTTCGCTAAGTTTCGTTGCGGAACTGGAGGCGGGGAAGTTGGGTGTAGCCCTGGGACGGCGGCTCTCAGAAACTTGATGCCATTCACCTGCCCGATCCCCATTTCCCAGAAGGAAACGATTTCAGCAATACTAACAGTGTTGCATTGTTTGTTTTTGTTTTTTTGGGGGGGGCGATGAATTATTCAACTATTTGAGCAGTGGGACAGTGGATGCAGCTTGTATGACCTGTAAAGAAATGAATTCCTCGTGTCCACTTTGGTAAACTATACACCAAAAATACCATTCATGCGACTATGAATCACTAACCACCATAGACTTTGAAAAGTTCCCCATAAACACATTTATAAGTAAGTGCCATGGGATCCTGTGGATGCAGGATTAGAGCAGAGGGACGGCTCATGCAGAGCTTCTGTTCCACCGGGGGCGGGACCCCGACATTTGCTTGAACTCCAGGACATGTCCAACAGGACGTCAGAGCCAGAACTGGGCGCTCTGGAAAGGTGGAAACTTCAATCTACACATTTCCCCTGAAGTAACTCTTTGTTTCATCTCAGATCTCTAGTGATGGGCCCTCAGTCATATGTAAAGTGACTATCTACGTATGTGTGCATCATTGCGGGAGCCACGGAGGAGATGATTAGTTCCCGGCTCTGCAGGAAGAGGTTTTTGCCCGTAGGTGGGCTGTGGACACATTTTAGAAAGGAATCAAGCCATAAAACTGTAGAATTTAAGTGATGGATGAGACGAAGCGTGTACCTGCTCCAAGAGCCCTTCAGCTGAGCCCCGCGGGAGCCTTTTTGGCTGGCAGCCATCAAGCAATGGCAGGAAAACACACGAAGGAAAAAAGGGGATGGACAGAAAAGTTTCATTAAAAAGTTTCTCCATTTTCCTTTAAGTCTTTGGTGCTGCTGCTTCTTTTCCACCAACACAGCACTTCCCACAACTTTGCTCATCACAGACGTGCATGTTCCTGGGACGTGTAGGCACGCACCAGCACATACATGCAGGCATATTTTACGCTGCTGTAGATTACGTGTAGATTACGTGTACTATTTCAACACTCCGTGGTATCCTTTCAGGTTCCACGCACTCTGCCATTTGCACAAATTTGAGAATTTAGATCAGATCCAGTTGCAGATCCTCGGCTGCATCTGTAGGTCTTCTGATGGATGATCTGCGGGTAGCATCTATTTAAACGCTGAATGTTTCAGCACCTTCCTTTGGTACAAGGCAGCCTAGTTCGTCACTAGTCCAATCGTGTTTCTAGAATGTTTTCCTTCTGTTGGCCCCCCTTGCCCTTCCTGTGTGTTCTTGGTCCTGGTCGTGCCCTGCAGAGCACAGAGCACACCTACTCCTCACGATTTGCTATGACGTCCTCCCCGTACGTGTAGACAGCGCAAATGTCTTCCTTTTGACCGCTTTTCCTCAGGCCAAATAGAGACCACGATGGAGTGAAGGAAAGAAAAGAGTCCAATTATGGCCTAAGTAGGGGCCTCAATTCATTTGCGACCAAAGGAAGAATTCTGCTCTGCCTGACTCAGAGTGTGATGTGACTGACTGGGGGGGACAGACATAAAACACGGGTCCTTCTTCAAAGAGACACGTGAGCCGGGACCTCGGCTCTCCCCGGCTCCAGCACCATCCCTAACGGCACCCACAACTCATGAGGTTCATGAGGTGCCGCTGTTCCAAATATAGCAGGACATTATCCGCCACACTTAGGACATCCTGCATCTCTGCTTTTCTTGAAAAATGGTAAGAACTTTATGAGGTTGGAACCAGTGTTTGCACAGCAGATAGAACGTGTTGCTCTAACAGGTGAACGTGCTGGAAACGTCCATCAGCTCACACACACAGGTGCTGAATGCTGAGTGTCAAAGAACCAAAGACCAGCTGGGCGGAATGCACGGTCCTGCTCTCAGGAGTGCACGAACAGTTGAGAGATGAGCATGTGAGACAAGACAACAATGTAAGATGCTACCTAAGGACGGATCATCCAGGGAACGCTGGCGCAGGCCTGGAGGCGGCCAGTCAAGCTGGAAGACACAGAGGGTCAAGTTCCCGAGAGAAACGGACTGGCTCATCATAGGACAAGGGACAAACACCTGGAATCAGAACAGGCCAGTGCCCGGAGAGTTCATATGTGGTCTTGACAGAAGCCCACGGTTGCAGGAAGTTGGACGTTCCCGGGATACAGCTCATACTTGGGAGGGAAACCTGCCCTTTCCCCAAACGTCTCCTAGAGATGCTTCCAGAGACTGACCACTTGCTTTTCCCTCGGTCATTCATTTAGCCAGAATAAGGTGACCGTCCCCCAGGGGACAGATGCTGCGGACGCTAGTGTAAATGTGTCCGTGTCTCCCTTTGAGCAGCTCCTGGTCTAGCTATAAAGAAAAGCACACCCTCTCTGATATTATCGTCATGTGCTCCGGGCCTCATGGGAGGTATGTCCGGAGGGATCCTGGGACACGGAGAGGGAGCAGGTCCTCGTGCCAGACAAGGGCTCTGGGAGCGGTTCACAGAGCAGGTGGCATTGAAGCTGGCTGAGGATGGGAATAAAGTGTTCCCGAGATGATGTGGACAAAGGGCACGGCCGACCAAGAAAGCTGCTCAGGAAGCCCGTGGTGATGCCCTGCGCGCGGCGCCTGGGGGCAGCGGCTTACCTCGGCGTGGCCCCAGGGCAGTATTCACGGTCGACAGTGCATCCTGGGCGTCTGGATCGAAAGCAACCTTCCTTGGTGCTTCTGATGTGAGCCTTTGATTAAAAAGCGAGGGATGGGGCCGAGGGTCTTGGGCAGGGGGGCATGGAAATAGAGCCTGGCCCAGCCCGTGGGGGCTCTTAAATACACCCACGGGTTCTTTCTCCTCCGTTCAAGAAGTGGAGCTCAGTTACCCTCCCCCCGAGGGTGGGCAGGACTCGGGATGTGCCTCTGACACGGAGAAACAGGTGGAGGGGATGGTGTGTGATTTCAGAGACAAGGTCATCACAAGTCCCCACGGTGGCTGGTTGTCGCTCTGGGGTCACGCATGCTGGGGGAGCCAGGCTCATGCCGTGCAGACACTCAGGCGGCCCCATGGACAGACCGTGTGATGCGGCCCCGAGCCCTCCGGCCACCTGCTGTGGGAACTGTTAAAGGCGGGTCCTCCCCTCTCTCAAGCCATGAGCAGAAACACCCCGTATTAATCATACTGTGCGTTTTCTGTCTTTTCCGATGTTTTGACATTGGGGGCCTTGCTGACCTTGGAGAGTTCCTGGAGGGTGCAAATGTCAGTCCATTCGGGCAACAGAATGTCCCCGACGGGCTTATGGACAGCAGAATGTCATTCTCGCAGGTCTGGAGGCCGGGAGGTCTGGGATCGGCGAGCGGGCAGGCTCGGTGTCGCGAGAGCCCGCCCCTGGCACTTGGTCTGCGGCCCCGCACGGCAGGCGTGGGGTGACTGTCCTCGCGGGGTCTCTGAGGGTAACTTTCCGGCCGTGGCGGCTGTCACCTGACCTGCGGGCTCCACCACACCTCAGTGAAAGTGAAACCTGCCTTCGGAGGCGCCCGCTCACCTCGCGTGCACTCCTGACCCTGGACACCGGGAGGTGGCCCGTGCGCGCTGTCGGAAGCTGAGTTGTGGCAGGTGCTCCCCGCAGGGACAGCAGCGCGGCGGGAGGGCCTGCGGCTTAGGGATCGGGAGATGCCCGGGGCTCTCAGGAGAGCGACCCCCGGGTTCGCACCGGGAACGGCGGCTCCGGCGGAGTCATCAGGGGCGCCCGCGCCAGCACGGGCTGCGGGGCTGGGCTGCCCCCGGGTCTTCCCGCACGACCCCCGAGCTCCGCGCCGCGCTGTGTGAGGAGGTACCCGAGCAGATGGAGCTCGGAGCGACAGCACCGGCCGCCCCCAGGCGGAAGCCCCCGAGGGGGCCGAGGGCAGTGCGCCTTCCGAAGTGACCGCGCTTGGAACCGACAGCCCGTTTTCCTGGGCTCGGAGGGGGATGGGAGAGCGGGGTCGGTGGGCCGGCCTCTCTGGCAGACCTCCGGGGAGGCCCCCAGTGGGCTTCCCGATTCCCGCGAGGTCCGGGGTGCGCTGCGGGCGCGCTGAGGGACGGGGCCGCCGCGGACAGAACCGCCGGACCGGGCTCCGTCCTCGCCGCTCGGGGCTCAGGGGGGACGGTCCGCCTCCCAGGACGGCCAGCGTGCACGCCGGAAGCCGCGGAGCCGGGAGGCGGCCCCCAGCCCGGCCTCGGAACGCCGCAGGCGGCGAGCCCCCACCCAGCGATTGCTTGGGGCTCGATAACCCGGGGGGCTTCGGAGCGCGGCCTCGGCGCCCGCCGCACGCACCCCTCCTCGTCCCGGCGCAGGGACGACACCCCAGCGGCCGCACGGGCCGCGCTGGGGCGGAGACCCCGTCTCTCTGCGGGACGGCCCGCCGCCGCCCTCCCGCTAGGTGGCAGCACACTCCGCGGAAAGCGCGCCGCGGCCTCGCTCGCCAGGGCCCTGCCCCGCCCCGCCGGAGGCCGCTCCGCAGAGGGAAGGCCCCGCCTCCGGCAGCCGCGGCGCCGCGGCCCGCCTCCCACGCTCCCAGGCGTGTGCGCGTGCACGCGGGGAGGCGCGCGCACGCGGGGAGGCGCGCACGCGGGGACATGCGCACACAGAACATCACGCACGCACGCAGAAGCGCGCACACACAGGGACGTGCGTGTTTGCACACACACACGTGTGCACACACACCGTTACGGTCTGGATGCTTGTGTCCTCTGAACGTTCCCCCGCTGAAATCCCCACCTCGATGGGACGCTGCTGGGAGGTGGGCCTTTGGGACGTGACTCAGGGCAGATGGGGTCGTGAGGGTAAGGCCCCCAGGACAGGACGAGCGTCCCTACGGAGGGGACCCCGAAGAGCCCCGGGGTCCCTTCCACAGTGTGTGCACACGGCCGTGGCCAGGAGGCCCGCGCCTGCCGGGCGGCACCCACGCCGGGCGCCAGGACCGTGCGAACTGCGTCCCCGCCGTCCAGGAGCCCCCGCGGGCACACGCTCACGCACGCGGGCTCACGCTCACGCACGCGGGCTCACGCTCACGCACGCGCACGCGCGCACACCCGCGCCGCTGTCAGCACGCCCGTAGGCGGCCGCATGCCGCTCGCTCCGAAGGTCGGGGAATGGGTGGCTCTGGCCGGCGTGGGTCAGTCTCGACGGTCGGTCAGCCGCGCGTTCATGAGCCCCGAGCATAGGCAGCGACAGGGGACCCTTGGCCGCCCCGAGCCGTCCCCAGGCCAGGGGCTCCAGCATGTCAGGGTGACGGACGTGCTGACCCGAGCGCCAGGTCTGTGCGAGGGGACCCGCGGTGTGAGCCAGGCCGCCCCGCCCCAGGCCTGCCCCTGACACTCGCGGGGGACGCCTCTCCGGTGACTCACCCGGCATCCACGGAGAGTGGCCAGGGATGCCAGAAATGCCACCGAGTCCGTCAGGGCGCTCGGGCCGCCCTCTGGACCTGCAAACATCCGAGGCATGCGACCGCGGGCCTCCGGATCCTAATTCTTGCAGCCTCTTCTTGGGCGCTGCCGGCCGGCATCAGGTGACCCCGCAGTGCAGGGCCAGGGCGGGCCCTGGAGACGCGATGCGATGCGAGGGAGGCCCGGGGGGCCTGGAGAGGCGGGGGCAAGGCCTTGGGGGGTGACTGGGGTTCTGGGCCCCGCTGTCCGCACTTGGAAACCGGGTTACAATGCTTTCTGTCTCCCAGGGCTGCCGAAGCACTCGCCACAAATGGGGCGGCCCTGGGACAAGAGAAGCTGGTTGTCTCAGTCCCGGAGGCGGGAAGCCGAAGTCAAGGTTCGGCGGGGACGCGTGGCCTCGGAAGCTGTGGGGGCTCCTCTTCTGCTCCCGGGGGCTGCCGGTGGCCTCGGTCCTCCTTGGCTTGCGGCCGCCGCCTCACCGGGTCTGTGCTCTGCTCACATGGCCTTCTCCCCGCGTGAGGGCCCCTCTACCCCAGTGCGCCCCGCTCTCAGTGTGCTGGCGTCTGAAAGACCCAGTTTCCAAACAAGGCCACACCCGTGGGCACCAGGGCTGGGACGTGGGCCCCCCTTGTGGGACTGGAGTCAACAAGATTGTGAGGCCTGGGGATTATGCATCACTGGGGGTTATAACTGAGCTGCTCCCCAACAATCCTGATGTTCCAGAACTTGCAATCCATGGTGTAAATGAAAGACGCACAGCTTGGGGGGCTGCCCGCCAGCCTGCACCCTCAGGCCCCGAGGACATGCCTGAGCCGGCTGGAAGCCCCCCGAGGGTCAGCCCAGCATCTCCCCTGGTCTCCCGCTGCTTGCGCACCTCAGTCCCATGTTGGGGTCTGCTCACCTCAGTCCCGTGTTGGGGTCTGCTCGGCTCCGGTTTCTCAGGGACCCTCAGAGGTCTGGCATTCTTCACGGGGGCCGAGGGCCCTGCTTCCTTCCTGTGGGCAGCCGCTCTGTCACCGGGAGCTGGCCCTCGGCCCCATCCAGCTGTGCGCACCTGCCACCCGGACCTGGGGCTTCGGGAATGTGGTCAGCAGTCTGGTCCAGGCCTCGGCGCCCAGAAGGTGAAGACCACCTGCAGGGTCAGTGTGGTGTCTTGGAGAGCCCGTGGGGCTTGGCAATGGAGGCTCGCCACCCACCCGGCCGAGCCCACACCGCCCCAGCCGCACCCCAGGGCCGGGCCCTGCCCGTGAGGCTCCCTGGCGTGCATGAGCGCACCGCTCCTGTCTTGCGTGACCGTTCCACGGGACACCTGGCGTTTCCGCGCTTTCTTCTTGACCTGGGCAGTGTTCACATCTGTGTCACTTCTGCCCGTGCATGTAAAATACGCACCACAGCTACTGTCGTGGGGACAGCCAGCCCCTGGCCACATCACAAGACCACGTCCACGGACCGACAGGAACATCACGCCAATAACGAATGCCACCCTCTCTTAAAGCTGGCCTTGCATGGGGACGGAACGAGAGGAGCCGATGAGTCAAGTACTGGCCGTAGAGCTCACAGCTCCAGGACGTCAGGTGGGCAGTGCACGGGGCTCCAAGCACAAGCTGCTGAGTGTGGACACTGGTCCCGTCGCCTGCCGGCTTGGCGGCCACAGGCCAGTGCGCGAGCCCCCACGCCCCGTCTGACCACACGTGCAGTGGGAGGACCTGTGTCCTGAGTCAGTGCCCCGTGGTGACCTGCGTCCGATTTCTTACCCATCACCCAGCACGTAGAAATAACCACACTCATTAACAGAAACGGCGAGCCTGTGAGACAAAATGGTAGAAAATCCCAGAATGGGTAGAAAGCGCAGGGTTTGGGATGGAGCTGGGTTTCCTCAGAAGGAATTGTCCAACGTCCTCCGACTTCAGCCGTGGCGTCTCTCACGTGGAACAGCGGCGTGCCACGAGCTTCCAGTGAGTGAGGAGACGTGGAAATCCGGTTCCGGTATGGCTTATAATTAAAGAAAGTCAACATCTGTTATGTCCATGAGAAGTCGAATGAACAAGGCTGATGTGCGCCAAGCTGTCCTCGACGTCAGGTCCCTCGAAGATCACAGAAGGAGGAAGTCCGGGAGGGGTCGTCCCAGTGAGCAGGCGGGCGGGTCCTGAAAAGGAACCGAGGCTGCCCGAGCCTCGGGACCTAGGACTTGAGTTTGAGGGGCTTGTTCTTCTCATGTAAGTCTACAACGAGTGGTTGTGTCCTGGGCATGGTGGGACTTGGGGTTGACTCCCTCTGAACCCTCTTGGTGAGTGTTCAAGGGACCAAGCACCCCCACGGCCCTGTGTCCTTGTCGCTCCCTCCCATGGCTCCTGTCCTGTTGTGTAGGATGTGCCATGTTGGAAATGCAAACAAGCTGCTACATGGTGGCGCCTGATCTCGTAGTGGCCGCAGCCTTGGCATGCTGTGCTAGCTTTTCATATAAAGTTGAAGAGGCCACCGCGGGAAGTATTCCTGCCCTGCTGTGGAGGGGGAGAGTATCATGGGAACTGTGTGCAAGGAAGGCAGGACTTCGTGGTGGCGGTAGTGCGAGTGACCCGGCTTGAGCCTCATTAAAAAGGCGTGAGGAGGACTTCCCAGAGGGCTTGCTAAATATCCCTGGAATCCTCGAGGCACCGGACGGCTTCTGAGAAGTAGCAGGCGGGAGGTGGGGGGCTTGAGATTCGAGAGTTCTGGGGCACGGTGCGGCGGGCGGTGGGCTCCTCCCCAGCCACCCGCCTTCCCACTCACCCTGGCGGGAACAGGGCTGGGAAACCCAGTGCATTCAGAAAAGAGAGGACACCAACTCTGGCTCCCAGAGGTCAGACGACTTCCTTTTTCTGGAAAGCAAGCAGGTGGTTCAGCTCCGTGGCTTGCCAAGCGTGGTCCCCGCACCAACAGCGGCAGGAGCTAGGACCTGGTCTCCGATGTGGGGTCCGGAGCCACAGCCCTGACCTTCCACATCAGCCTCTCCGAGGATGTCCCAGCAACCTGCTTAGCGAGCAGTTTTGGTGGTTGGCGTGTGAGGACCTCCGCTTCACTGAAATATCAGCCTGAAGACAAATACTCCCTCTAAACTGGTTAAAAATAAACTGCTCTTTTATCCAGTTATTCCCTCTTCAGGAGTTTATTTTCATGTCTAGGAACTTATTCGATGGACACACTCACAGAAGTGTGCAAAGATGGGGGCATGAGTTCTGTAAGAAATGGAAATATCATGAAGTGTGTCCAACGGAGCTGCGGTGCAGGAAGGCATGACATGCTCATACGTGGGAGGCTCCCCCGTCCGTAAGGAGGGAGCGTTATGCGTCCTGGTCTGTTAAGGCGCCTAACAGAGGTGGTTAAAGGCAAAAAGCAAGGGGCGCCTGGGGGGCTCAGCCGGTGAAGCGTCTGCCTTCGGCTCAGGTCATGGTCCCGGGGTCCTGGGATCGAGCCCCGCGTCGTCAGCTTCCTGCTGAGAACCTCCCTGCTTCTCCCTCTCCCTCTCCTTCTGTGCTCTCTCTCTCTTAAATGAATAAATAAAATCTTTAAAAAAGGCAAAAAGCAAGTTGCACGACAGTATGGAATGCAATCCCGTTTGTGTTTGTAGAAGGAGGGGACACGTGTACACGCCCAAATACCCTGATTAGTTTGTGTCTGGAAAAATAGACAACATGAGTGTGTATTTAGTGATTTTAAAACTACCCAGCGAGAAGAAATAAAACCCAAAAATTACACAAGAGAGAGTGTGAGCGCCCACGCATTCGTCTGGGCCCTGGCCTTTCTCCGGCCGACCCAGCCGCTCCCGCTCTCCTCATCCCGCTAACACGTAAGCTCATTGCCTTGTGTGTCTTCCAAGGAAACTGCGTTCTAAGGCTTCATGATGCTTGAAGATATTAAGCAGCTTCATAGCATTTATTTTCAGACTAAATAGTTTAATCTCTATCTAATTTCTCCTCAGAAAGCCTGAGTCATCTGAGAGCTGTCTATAGTTCTGCCAATTTGGAGATGTCGGGCGAACGCATCATTAGTGTCCCCAGATAGGTTAATTTTACTGAGGAGGCCGTGAATCGGTGGTTAATCACCATTGCAGTGCTGTCGGTAATCACTGGCTGAGGGTGATGCTCGACTGACAGATCAAAGAGAAGTACATTTTAAAATATGGCGTGAATGACAGAATGTGAGAGATTAAGAGACAGACAGACTAGAGGGACAGAGGGACAAAGAGACAGATGGAGGTGAATGCAGGGATTTCAATGATTAGCCTTTGGCCCTGAAATGTGCCCGAAACTGTGCCCAACACAGCTGGGCCGTGCTTTCTGGGATTCTGTGGGGCGGGTGGGGCGGCCGAGGACAGGGGTGTTGGGGGGTGGCCTGGAGGTGGCGGGTGGGCCTGGTGGCCTCCAGGGATGGATGTGCCTGCAGATGAGCTATGGCAGGAAGGAAGGACAGCCTTTGCACACCAGATGTTCCCCGGACCCTGAAGATCAAGGAATAATGGAGGAGATTATGATGGGAGAGGGAGGTTTCTTTCCTTCTTGTTTTTAAAAAGATCTTATCTATCTATCTATTATCATCTATCTATCTATCTATCTATCTATCTATCTATCATCTATCTATCTATCTATGTATCTATCTATCTATCATCTATCTCTCTATCTATCTATCATCTATCTATCACCTATTTATAGAGCAGGGGGAGGGGCAGAGGGAGAGAGAGAATCTCACACAGACTCCCTGCTAAGTGCAGAGCCCCACGTGGGGCTCCGTCCCATGACCCTGAGACCATGACCTGAGCCAACATCAAGAGTCAGATGCTTAACCAACCGAGCCACCCAGGCGCCCCGGGAGGGAGGTTTCTGTGTGGGCGCTCCTGATGTCAGGGCGCAGGCTGGGCGCCGACGAGCCTCGAGCGTGGCGGCAGAGTTAGGAGGTGCGGGGGGAGAGGGGGCGGTGATGAGGAAGGAGGCGTCAAGTGACCGAGCTGCCGATGGCACATGGTGAGGAGGCTGAGCCGCGAGGTGCCCGAGGGGGAGGCCACAGTCCCGCGGCCCCCGGTGCCCAGAGAGACAGGGAGGAGAGGGAGTGCGAAGCACCGCTGTGGGGCGTGGGCCACGGGTGCAGCTTGCCCCCTGGAAGGTGCTGGAAGACCCTGCCGTGCCAGGAGCCGGGCATCATGACGTTTGTCCCAGAGGGGCCGTCCTGTAGGTGAGGGACGGAAGGGATGGATGCTCCACGCGGCTCAGCAGGAGGTTCTTCCAAGAATCCCCTGTTGTCGTGTGGCTGGGGGCTTCCTCCCAGTCCCGGGGCCCCGCCCACAGGGGCCGCTGTCCCACGGCTCCTTTGTCTGGGGACTCGTTAGCGCCTTGACGCTGTGTCATGATGCCGGTTAAAGCAGAAAGCAGATTTTACCGGGCCTAGCTCTGTTGCTGTTGTGGTTTTCCTAAAGCAAAATTACTATCTAGTGAAGTCACTTTCTCAGATTTTATTGTTTCTAGTGCCAATTTTAAATTTGCACAGAAATCCCCCAATCACTTCGAGTTAAAATAACAAGAAAACCCAAACAACCAGACCATTATTTGTGGGAATTCTCCCTGTCCTTGTCTTGGTACGATTCCTGTTTTTATGTTACTGTTGAGGGGTCAGATGCCGGGCCTTAGGGTGTGAGGGTCCCAGACAGGGCAGGGCCCCCCCCGTAGCATGCACCCTGCCCCTGAAGCAAGTCACACTGGGTCACTCAGGAGGTGGGGGAGGGGGAGGAAGGGGGAAAGAAAGACAGAGACACAGGGAAAGAGAGAGGGAAAGAGACCGAGGGAGGGTGGCAGGGAGAGAGGGGGCAGGGGAGGGAGGAGAAAGAGACAGACACAGAGAAGGAGGGAGGGGGGGAGGGGGGGAGCGTCAGCAGTGGGAAGGAAAGCTTTAAAGGAGCTGGGGCCAGACCTGAGGCTTGAGCCCCCAGCCGCACAGAGCTTCTTCTGTGCCCTGAGCCAATTCCCTGCACTTTCTGGATCCTGTTTTCTTTCCTTCACGTATAATAAGGAGGAGCTGAATCCAGCGCATCTGATTCAGTTCCAGCCCTCGTTTCTGTAAATGCCGAACAGGAAGGGTTCCTGCCATAGACTGAAGTTTCCAGCTCTGTTTTCGCTCCTCACGGGAGCACTTCCAGCTCTCCTTAGAAGTATTGTGAAATTCTAAAGAAAAAATCACCCCATACATCACTAAATTTAAAAGGTAGGGTTTGAAAAAGAGAGAATGGTAAACTAACATTGAGCTCTAATTCAGGATACGCATGTTAAAGCATTTAGGAGCAAAGCGTGCTGACGTCTGGAACTTATTCTGAAATAGATAAAAGTTAAAACAAGTGGACACACCGCTAGAGAGGGGAAAGGTGGATCAGTGTGCGAGAAATTAGGACTGGCTGACCCTGGGCGATGAGTATAGGAGTGTCCGCCGCACAATGCCGTCCATTTTTCTGGGGTCTGAGGACTTTCACGGTAAGACGTTGGGGGATGAGTCGTGTCTACAGCGACCTGTGTGTGGGCGGGAGGAGAGGCTGGTGCACGGGGACCGGACGTGCACCCCAAAGCGGAGGGATAGGGCACCCCGCGGCTCCCAGCCCTGGGCAGCCTGGCTCCGAGGCTGCTGTCTGTCCAGGACGCAGGGGAGCTTCTAGCAGACGAGTCCAGGAAGGTGTCCTGGTCCCGTGTGCAGGTGTGTGTCCTCTCTTTCTCCTCGCGCCTGGCGGGGACCCAGCCACGGTGCAGACGGCATCCGGCTCTGACACCATCCTCCCTTCGGGGAGGCGATCGGCCTGGGGGTGCCCAGCTTTGAACACAGCCCCCGTCCCCAGAGCCCGGGGCGGAGCCGAAAGGAGGGTGACCGGGCACAGCCGAGAGGCTTCGAAGTCGCGGTGACTGTCCCGCAGACGGGCAGGGGTGAGGAGGGGCAGGCGCTTCCGTCTGGGTCCAGCCCAGCCATGCCTTCTTCCCCGGAGTTCCGGGCTCACGGTCGAGCTTCCAGAGAGCTCTCAGTGCCCAGTGCACTGGAAGGTTCTGAGAAAGAGCCGGAGGGAGGGAAAGGTCACTATTATGTGGGGCTGGGGTTCGTTTGCCGTTTCAAACAGACCTGGCTGGTCTGGCGGCAGGCTCAGCAGACAAAGCGCTGTGTGACCTGGCCAGCACTGCAGGGGTGGGGCTGGCGGGGGGGCAGGGGCCACTGTGCGCAGGGACAGGACCGCTGGCCATGTGAGCCAGACCTCTGCAAACTGCCGCCTTCAACCCTGCAGCAGCGTCCCTTCGGCTGGAGGTCCCGGGTCCCCGTGCGCGCAGGCGTGGCTCATTCCGAGGCCCGTCTCCTCGGTTTGCAGACGGCTGCCTTCTCCCCGTGTCCTCCCGTGGTCTGTGTTTGTGTCCTCATCTGCTTTTCCTGGGAGGATGCCAGTCATCCTGGACTCAGGCCAGCCCATGTGAACTCAGTTTACCTTAGGTGCCTCTTTGAAGGTCATACCTCCAAATGCAGTCACTGTCTGAGGTGCTGGGGCAAGGACATCAGCCTATGAATTTGGGGGGGACACAGTGCAGCCCACAGCAGTCCCCAGACCATCCTCACCATTGCTAACACGCCGCAAACACGCCCCGGGGGGGATCGGCTGGTCTCGGGCGCTGCACCACGACACGGTCCAAGAACACAGGCTCACAGACCCCGAGGGCCTCAGAGATGCTGTGTTTCAATCGGCTCCATCGCGGACGCGGGGACGCACGTGTGGACAGGGCTGAGGGCAGCATCGAACGCTGTCGGGGACGGGGAGCATCGGCGGGCGCTTGTCTCCCTACTGCTGGGTGCAGATGGCGCAGGAGCTCGGGAGGGCACCGGGTAGCCGCTTACAGAGGCACACCCCCTCTTACCGTCACATCCAGCCCGCACAGTCCTGGTGTTTGCCCAGAGGAGAAAAATTCTACCAAATAGTAAGATGTCCCAGGACGTTTCAAAAATTAGCCAGTTTGGAATAGCTAAAGATAAAACTTACGATTGCTGTTTATCTTTTTCCCCCTATATACACGCATTCTTTTCTTAGTTATTGCATTGTTTTTAAAGGGATTTTGCACATATTTAGAACCTGCTCATTATCAGTGTTACAAATGAAAAAAATTTTGTAATAGGCAGTGTTTGTCTCTAAAAATGGAACGTCCAGTCCACGAGGACACACACAACATGACACGTCAGCGAATTGCATTGTCTCGTCTTAGGACTAAGCCTATGTTATTGGTGGAAAGCACAAACGACACTTGGGAGTCCCACAACCAGAGTCCCCCTGTAGGCCGTGGGCAGGCAGGTCTCGGGGGCGTGGGCGGCAAAGGGGAAGGTCCAGAGGTGTGCAGAGTCCACGGTGGCTCATCCACACGTAGCCACGCAAGAGTCTGCTGTCGAGATGTCGGCCCTCGTGCTGCTGCCGATGATCTGGTTCCTGTGAGCATGTTACTCGCGGATGCCGCTGGGGAGGGCTGCACAGCCCAGTGTCCCACCCTGGGGAGGTGATCCGCATGGGAATGTCACGCGTCGAAATCCCATCAGCGGGAAAGTGGGGTGTAAGTTGTTGGGACCCCATCTGAAGGAGCAGAAACCGGGGCTCCCCTGCCCTGCAAAGACCCAATCTCCCTCCAGGCTGTGTTTATGGAATGAAGAGCTGAATAAAGAGAATGTGGAAGCAGGTGCGCCCATTCTGGCGGATCTAGAGAAGCAGGCGGTGGACTCTCACCTCGGAAGCAGCCCACGGCTCGTGCGCGGCAAGCTCTCAGGCCCTTGCCCTGGGCAGCTTCTCAGTCGGCATCGGGTTAGCTGCCCCAGGCTTCTTCAGGCAGAGGGATGCTTATCCATGTGAAAGTTCGGTTTCTGTGAGCTTTTCTAGCGCAGTATTAACATTACCTCAAATACCCCCATTGCTCTGAGATGTGTTCTTCAAATGTGGGTGCAGTTCCTGGATTTCTTATGAGTTCGTAGAACATTTGAGCATCTCTGAAAACAGCAAGCATCTGAGCGGCGTGGGGATTGGGGCATTTTGTTGCTGACACTTCCCCGCCTTAACGATCCGTGTGGCCTGGACCGGCCACTTGATCTCTCGGGCACTCGGGAGTGATTCTCTCCCGGCAGGTGACGGCATCAGACTCTGATTCCCGAGATCCTTTCGGGGTCAGAGATTCAGGGGCTCTGCAGTGAAGCAGAGAGAGGTAACGAGGCATCGGAAGAAAACATATGAAGCCGAAGACAGGTCAGGAGGACGGCTGTTTGTGTTAGAAACGGGGAAGGAGGAAAGAGCAGAGCTGCCACCGGTCCTCCCAGCCGAGGCGAGGGTGTCCTGAGCCCCAGAGGCACTCTGCGGAGTACCCTGCGGGAAACAGACTTTATCTGAAATCTGGTGCTTTATCTTATAACAGAATGGTATATTCTATGGCATAACGTATCCAGGTTTTTAAAATGTAAAATAAAGTTTCCCCTAAGATGTTTCAGAAAGCTGCCGCATGCTTACCGTTATGGCACCGAGCGCCCTACGCCCCATTACCGACCACTATGGTTTGAGGGTATTGTAGTTTCCTGCTGAAGAGAAGTACAGCTTGACGAGAAATGATGTGTTCTCGTCCCCCTTCCTTTGGGGCTTACCAATGGCTGGTGTTTGGAAACACTGTTGTAAATTGGTAATCGAGGCCAAATACTGGAGCAACTGTTACCGGGTGAACGCTTTGTGGAGTTTTGTCTATGAGTTTATGTGTAATGAGATTCTTGGAAGATGTATAATCACGAGGAAATCTATTGATCCTCAATCTCTCAGCATTGCCAGTGGCCTCAGGGAATCTGATTAAGTTGGCTTGTATTTTTTTTTTTTTTTAATGCTGCCAGAGGCAACGATTGCTTTGCACACAGAACTTGGAAGTGTCTTTTACTAGATGACAATATCAGAAACCAAGATTCTCTGGGGCTCCTTCAATTTTCTTCACAAACCCCTGTCACCTGGGCTCCCACGTGTTATCTGGGCCACGGCCCCAGCTCTCCCCTTCGCCAGAAGACCCAGGGCCTTGGAGTCCTGCCGGGGTTCCTCCGGCACAAGGCACCCCTCTGTCCCCTTGTGCAGAGACAGAAGTGACGATGGGCCAGGTCCTCTTTGGCATAGGCCCCAGGTCAGAGACGAGGGAGCTTCTTGGCTACTGAGCACACTGCAGGAAAAATCAATTAGTGCTTGTAATAAAAGGCTACTTCCTTTTGCTTGCCTTTTTTATAAAGCAAATTAAGTGTTTTAGTCATCATAAATTTAAATTAAGAATAGGGATCCAAGACCAAGCTAAAATTAATAAAAATATACGGTAGTTATATAATACGATCAGATAAAAGGGAAAGGTCAAGTGTACAAAATGAGAAATGGAGGCAGACGGAAGTATGGGAGCTCAGACGGGGACAAGCAGAGGCAGAGAAGCATCCGAGCCCACGGGCTTACAGATACCTCCTCGCCCTCAGACGCTCCGTCAGTGGGGCCCATAACGGCCCGTCACCCCATCTTCTGTCTTCTGGGATGCTGGCAACAGGGACTTTTAAGGTCAGGCTGCCTTTTCACAATTCGAGACGTCCCTGTTGGCACCTGCCCCCTGTCTTGGAAGGCGGGTCCAGTCCGTCAGCGGAGTTTCCACTGCTGCCTTAGGGGGTCGGGGGAAGAACGAGCAGAAAAGCTACAGAGCTAGGAGTCAGTAACTTCTGGGGCATCAGCCGAGGGTAAGCGATGACTCCGGAGCGCGTTCTACAGGTGAAAGACTCACATTATTACGGAAATACAGATTTGAAGAGAGGAAAACATACGAGCGTGTGGACGCTCACATTCGGGGTGTACGTGGGGAACGGGGAGCCTCGCTACAGCATCAGGCCAGCCGGGTCTCCTGGAGCACCGTCCTCTGAGACTGCCCCTCAGGGCCACGCCGTGCTGGGGGTCCCCGCGCCGCAGTCCCTCCCGCTCACGGGGCACCGGGTCAAGGCAAAGCTTCGGACCTTTCTGCTGCTCACCCCCAGGCGGCGGTGGAGGGTTTCATGTCAGAGACCCCCAGACCTCGTCCCTAGTTCACGTTGCTTCTATGGTATCTTGGATGTGCTTGGCGAACAGCAACAAATGTCTCCTTTGCAGGCTCAAATTCTTCCCTTTACGGTCCTTCTGGCACATGGCTTTTCCCATGCACACCCCACACGATTTCACCCTGAAATCCTGCAGCAGTCGGTCTCACCTCTAGACAGTGACATGCACCAGCCCCTTCTCTAGCGCGGCAGATTCCTGGGGCCAAGGAGCCCAGCTTGGGGTCAGGGAGCACGGACTTGCATCTCTGCTCGGACACTCGTTAGCTGGTGGCCTTGGGCTGATGGCACGGGCTCCGCCTTTCCATCCACGAAGCAGGATTATACTGCCGACCTTTGAGACAGCAACTGGGCACCTGGCCTGGCAACTTCCTTCCCCACCTCCACCCCTGCCCGCACCACTTCCCTGCTCGCTCTGCTTATGCGCCCTTCTGGGGTTCTAGCTGCAGCTATTATAACCAGGGCACATCTTTGGGACGGGCCCCATGGGGGAGGGTCCACTGGCAGTGTTCCTAGAGAAGGAGGCCTCTCAGCCCCTCACTTAGGACCTGTCTTTGGCTGACTCTAGGCCGGAACTGAAGGGGAAGGAGACCCCAGGAAGGTAGTCTGGCTCTTCCTCAGAGGTGTGGATGGGGCGTGGGGAGGTCCGGAAGCAGCCATCTGGCCCAGGGCTGATGGGGCTGGTGAGATCATGCAGGGTCCTGACGTCCTTTGGTTATAACGTGCCTGAGACCCAGGCTCTTCAAATGCATCCGTGTGTGTAGAATCCTTATCACACTTTGTACATACACACACACACACACACACACACACGCACACACACACAGAGTGTTATTTTCTATCCAAGTTAACATACGTACTTGTGTGACAAATACAAAAGGAGAAAGTTCTGAAAATCAGGTCTGCAACTCTGTGACACAGGACATTTAAGAGAGAAAACATTCTTCAGGACGTGCACAATTAAACCATAAAATATTACGATAAAAATGCGGTTAAGCACCGACCATACTTAGGAAAACAAAACAGAAAGCACTGGGCTCCATCAGCAGGGACTAAGAAGGATCCACATTTTGCGGATTTCTCTGCAAGCCCAGGGACAGATTCCCCGGCGTTCTGATACACGCTCGTCCTTTGTGTCAGGAGAAGGGGACAGTCAGGGCCGCACAGGTGTGAGCAGCGCCAGGTGTGCGGGGAGAACGGGCCTCGACGCCAGTGGCTGGCGTGTCCCGAGACCCCACCCGGAGGGGACAGGCCGTAGCAGGCGCGGCTCTGATTCTTCTGAGGCTTCAACTCAGCTTCTGCCATGGAAGCCTTATCAGCTATCAGCGGAGAAGAGCCTATGTTTTGTTTTTAAAAATGCATTAGTAGGAGCACAATCTGTTATTCTCTCTAGTGTCCCGTACGTACCCATCGCGACGGGAGTGGAGGGCGAGCGGCTGTTGCGAGCGCAGGGCGCCAGCTCCCGGGGCTGAGCCTCGCCCCCCTGCATGTCCTTGAGCCCTCGGTCCCGGCAGAGTGCGGTCAGCCCGCCTACCCCGTCTCAGCCCCGGGAGTTCTTGCTCCACACGTGAGTCCGCCGTGTCTCTTTGCTGGCTGCTTCATGTGCAAAGCATGTCAAGTTCCTAGGTCACGCTTTTTAAGATGGATTACTGTCTAGTTCTTAAAGAGTTGGCCCTCCCTACCGTTCAGACGTGTCCCAGTCCCCTTTGCAGCTGGGAGGCAGGGCCACTGCGTGCTGGAGGCTCCCCTCCCGACCAGGCAGGTGCAAAGGGCCCAGGGAAGGGTCTGCCGATGGGGGTTTATGAAGGACCAGGGTTGAATGGGAAAGCCTAGGAGGTGGGGAGGGCCCCCTGGGGAAGCTCCCTTTCCCCACGACCTGGCTAGCATCTGGGCATCAGGGAATTTAGGGCTTCAAGCCCAGACCCTGGGCACTTCCCAAAGGTTTGCTTGAATCTCTGGGGCTTAGAGAGAGCCAGTGCTTTTGGATTCGCTTCCTATCAGCCTTGGAAATAGTAACAGCTCTGTTAAAGCATGTCAGAGGCCAGGAGCCACAGAATGAAGAGTGGTTGACAGCCCCTGGACTAAATCGCCCTGTCGGACGGATGTGAATCCTACCTGAGTCCATGTAAAGATTAGACCCTGATCTTGTGGCTTTTCTGCATGGATGGTTGGGATGGGCCTGGGTTTTTCCACACCATTTATTCTTCCCCATGATAATTTTGGGGTTGGACTTGGCTTTTAGAACTGAGTTGTCAAGGATGAGGACAAAGGCGGGTGCCATTGTAATTGGCATGTGTGTGAGAGGCGGGACAGAGGTTGTGCGGGGTTTTCTCTGGTATTTTAGGCAGTTCACGGGGCCCTGTTAGTGTCCCCTCTGTGTCTTTCTCATCTCTGAACAAGGAGCTCTCAAAGTTTAGTTTCCACTAAAGACTGCGAAGTCCTTAATGTTGTCAGACAATATTTTCATCAGAGTATTCTCAAGATCCTAGAAATTTTGTACTTATCTTTACGTAATCTGAGATTTTCAATCTAATATAACGAGAAGTCTCAGATACCTTCAATTTCTGTTGATATTCACAAAAATATTTTTAATATTGGGTTTCTAAAAAACAGATAAATCTGTACAATCAGCAAAAACAATACATTTTATTTGAAATACCTGTAAGAGATTTCCTTCTCATTTATGTCCCTCTGGACGGTGTCCCCATCTTGGGGACAATCCCTTGGCTTTTTTTCTTCTCCTTTTTTTTCACTACTTCTATGGACTTATCCCATTTTTGGAAGCAGGGAGGGCAAAGAGATGGTAGATTTTACTAGGCTAAGATGGACCCTCAGAAGTTTAATGTCTTGGAAGATGAAGGGAAGGTGATTTACTTTTGGTGTCTCACGCTTAGAATGGGTGCAAAAGATAGATTGTTGATTTGAATAGAAGACCCCATCTGAGATTTCTAGAACTTACTCTCAAGCCCTGAACGCCTCATGATGTTGTGAGGGCAGTAAAAGGGAGTCTGTGTGTTTCTAAATATAACTTTAATTGAAAGAGGCATCCACAGTCGATCACATGAATGATTTTTAAACTAGTAGTCCAAAGGACAACTATTGTGCTTTACAATTTCTTAGTTTAATTGGCAAATATCATATAAAATAAAGGAACACTTTAGGGTTGGAGAAGGATTGTTAGCTGTCTTTATAGGATGAAATGAAGCAAATAACTAGCAATTTGGGGTTGAGGAAAGGTTTGGAGAGAGGAGGCAACATTTTAGAGCAGTAAAATCACCCTTGTAAACAGGTTTACCTGTCAAAAATACACGAAATCAGATAACTTGAGAAATAGAAATCATGTTTTCATTCTTTTAAAAGCCCGTTGATGTAACTTGCTTGCAACTTGCTTGCTTCTGCCCAACTGATGTTCTTCGCCTGACTTCTTTGTAGAGCTCAGCTCTCGAATAGCTTAGCATCACCTGGGAGGCGCATTTCTCCATCTTCTTCTGTCTTTTGATATTTCTACTATAAGTGTTATGGTTTCTTCTTGATAAATATCATTATTTAGAAATAAAGTCAAAACGAATTTTGCGTAGTTTTCTTTTTTCAAACAAAAATATTAAGTGTTCATCTAAAAGTTGAGCGATGTCATTAATCGTAACTGCGTGGCCTGACTGGGAATTCCTCTTCATGTGTCATTAATCACTGAGCGTCTGATGTTAGGGCTTTGCAGAGCATGATGTACCAATAGTCTGGAATCCTGAAAATACATCAAAATAAAATTGTTAAAAATTTAAGGAAAATTGTGAGGTTTTAGAGTCCCTGAGCATTGAGGTTTTGATGGCTGCAATGTAACCATGGCATTTGCCCTCAGACTGGTTTTTTTTTTTTTAAATAATTTTTTTATTGTTATGTTAATCCCCATACATTACATCATTAGTTTTAGATATAGTGTTCCATGATTCATTGTTTGTGCATAACACCCAGTGCTCCATGCAGAACGTGCCCTCCTCAATACCCATCACCAGGCTAACCCATCCTCCCACCCCCCTCCCCTCTAGAACCCTCAGTTTGTTTTTCAGAGTCCATCGTCTCTCATGGTTCGTCTCCCCCTCCAATTCCCCCCCTTCATTCTTCCCCTCCTGCTACATTCTTCTTCTTCTTTTTTTCTTTCTTAACATATATTGCATTATTTGTTTCAGAGGTACAGATCTGAGATTCAACAGTCTTGCACAATTCAGAGCGCTCACCATAGCACATACCCTCCCCAGTGTCCATCACCCAGTCACCCCATCCCTCCCACCCCACCCCCCACTCCAGCAACCCTCAGTTTGTTTCCTGAGATTAAGAATTCCTCATATCAGTGAGGTCATATGATACATGTCTTTCTCTGTTTGACTTATTTCGCTCAGCATAATACCCTCCAGTTCTATCCACGTCGTTGCAAATGGCAAGATCTCATTCCTTTTGATGGCTGCATAATATTCCAATGTATATATATACCACATCTTCTTTATCCCTCAGACTGGTTTTTTTCTGCCAATAAGTGTTCAGAAATGGAGGAACTGGCTACTTTCTCTCCTTATCAATACCCAGTTGAAATGATGGAAAAAAAACACTTCCTCAAATGAAAAAAACCATGACAGCGCGCTAGGAAATAAGACAGAAGATCTTCAGTAGGCAAGAAACGGTGAGGGATTCCTGCAAGAGGGAAAGCATTTGGGATCAGGCACAGGGACCTACGGCTCACGGCCATGCAGGAGGGTGGCACAGGCCTTCCCAGGCGATCCGCAGAGAAGTTTCAAGGTGGGGATTGAATATCGAATAACAGAGGTGATTAGTTTAGAACTGCTTAGCTGCTCTCCTCAGCTGGGGCTGGCCCACCACTGTCTGGAGAAAGCAGACCCCGAGCCTGGGAAGGCCCAGAGACAGAGAGCAGCCCTTACAGTTAACCCAGTCCCTGCGGAAGATAGAGAAGAGACGAGATTAAAAAAAGATAAGCAGCTCCTTCCAAGACAGAAATACAGGGAACCATCATAACCCAGAGTCACCTGGGGCTTAGGACGGCCACTGAGGATTCCCGGGGAGCTACCTTCCCATTGTCCGTCAGCAGGGCTCACCTGCCGGGATTCACAGTGAGCAGCCAGGCGCCCTGGAGGAGCAGAAACAAAACAACCACACAAGGCACACAGACCAGCTGTCTGCATTAGACCACACAAGCCTTCTTGCAACACATGCAAACACCCCAAGGATCACCAGCTAGCCCAAGAATTCAAGAGCTTGACAAAAAGCAGTCATGACCATCAAGCAGAACAGCCCACTGTTTTGGAGTGGAGGAAGCAGAGACACTTCACGAACAGAAAAGAACGTAAAACTTTCTAATTAATGTTTAGTGAGCAGTGAGAGGATAACTCACCCCTAAAACATGAATAGTTGCTTTGAAAGAGGAGCTATAGGACAACAAAAAAGAGGTCTTATTAAATACGATTGTTGAAATGAAAGAGGTCTGGATGGATTCAGCCAATGAGCCAACTGTGATCTGGAAAGGAATGTTAAGATTTCAGTTCATCAAACAATAGTAGGGAAACCAAGAGCTATGTTTTGAGAGGTGGGAAATAGATTCAGGACTTGAGAGAGGAGAGCGAAGTTCAGGGAAGGAAAGGGTAGGTCAAAGAGAGATAAGGGGAAAGATGTCCTTGAGCTGGAAGAGATTTCAGTTTTCAGCTGGGAACAGCTAAGGAGAATAGTTTACGAACAACGAGCCATCCTGGATGCATGACTTGTGGTTTGGAAGAGCGAGGGTGCAGAGATAAGCCTGAATGCTTATGGAGTGCTCCGAGTACACACACTGTCACCTAGGACATGACAAGGATGACAGCAACACTAGAGGTCTTACTTTTAGGGGATATTGGAAGAAAGCAAGACAGTGGCTTCTCAGTTTCCTTATTCATTCAACAAATATTTATTCAGTGTTCTCTGTGTGCCAGGTATCTGGACAGACAGCTCAGACTGACAATGCACAGATGGACAAGTAAAATACATCGACTATTAGATGGCGTTCAAGGCTTAAGAGGTGTTGCCTGGGGAGAGAGATGGCAGTGCAGGTAAGTGACTGGGCAGAGCCTCCCTCAGAAGCTACTTTCGAGTAAAGATCCCAAAGATGGAAGGAAGTAGGCACGCGGCTTCTGGAGGACGAACATTCTTGGCAGAGACATCAGTAAGCCAAGAGGCCACGAAGCAGGAGCTTGTCTATCCAGCTCTGCGGCAAATGATTTTGAACTGAGAATTCCAGGCTGAGCTAATACCCAGAATAAAAATAAGAACACTCTTTTACACATGCCAACGCTGGGGGAGTTTTCCATCCTCACAAGTGTATGTAAAAAGTTATGCAGTGTATCTGTGTATACACTTGAGCAACATAAAACAGTGCAGGAAAGAACATGACCTGGAATATAGGAATAGTGATGGCTTAACTTGGCTCAGGAGGAGGTGAAAGACGGTCTCAGAAACAAAAGCAAAAAAACAGCCGAACAACTAAGAACATAAATTAATTTAATGTTAGTCCCCCAAATGTTTGATGGGTGGGTCATTCCCTGGCAATGTTACGTGATGTATGATGTGATTCATGATGTACGATATGGTGCATGATATGTGTATGATGTGATGCATGATGTAAACATGTGATGTATGATGCACACATGGTGTGATGCATGGTGTGTATGATGCACACACGTGATGTATGATGTATGTATGATGTATGGTGTGATGTGTGGTGTATGTATGTTATATGATGTATGCATGGTGTATGCGTGTGATGTATGATGTCTGTATGATATATGAATGATGAATGGTGTGATGTGTGGTGTAAGTATGGTGTAATGCGTGATATATGCATGATGTGGTGGATGCTACATGTATGATGTGTGCATGTGATGTATGATGTATGCATGTGATGTATGATGCATGTATCATGTGATGCAAGGTGCATGCATGATGTGGTGTATGATGTATGTGTGATGTATGAAGCAATGCATGATTTTTGCATGATGCATGATGTGATGGATGATATACGTATGACGTATGATGTGATATATGGTGTATGTATGATGTGGTTTATGACGTATGCATGTAATGTGTGATGTATGTATGGTGTGATGCCTGGTGCATGTATGATGTACAATGTGATGTGATGTATTTATGATGTATGGTGTGATGCATGATTGATGTATGATATTTGTATGATGTATGCATGTGATGTATGATGCATTCACGTGATGTATGATGTGATGTATGACGACATTTCTGGCTCAAGAGTTTGACTGCACCATTCATTTCTGCAGTGGCAATATTTCTATAATCCTAATATTATAAATGCTGTATTTTAGTTTTAAGACAGCCCTTTAGATAAAGTGTGGATGATTTATTGAGGGTTACAGAGTAGAATGTAATTGTTATACAGTAATATAAACCTAATTTGACATCAAAAGTGTGACTCAGTTGACATTGCCTAAAGCAATGTAGTTAAATGTGTAGTTTAAAAAATTATAATAGAGAGCACTGGAGAAATGGAAGACAAAAATGTGTACTTTTTTAAAACCACATGAATGCATTATTTTTATAATTAAATAAAAATGAATTAATATTTGAATGCTCTTTAGTGGAGAAGTATAATTTAAAAAACCAGGCATTTCCAGGGTGGCAGACAAGCCCAAGTTGGCTTGGGTGGCCCCGCCTACCACTGGCAGGGGTGCCAGGATGGGTGTTGGCCCTGGACCTGGAAATTAACCCACTACTTTACAAAGGTGGTAAAGACAAAATGTCACACTACCAAAAAAAAAAAAAAGAAAAAAAATCTCTGGTGTGGTCATGGCAACCTTGAAAATCTTAGAACCAAAGGAACCCCTGACATTAATGGCCACAACTTGCACCTAAAACCACTTGCTCCCTCCTCTCCTTGGGAAGAGAAGACCAAGGAATGGAGAAAAAGGAAAGGAATCTAAAACAAAAACAAAAACAAAAACAAAAAAACCCCCAGCATTTCTAATTGTACAAAGCCCTGATTAAAAAAATGAAATAAAATGCACTCAAAACCACTTTAACTTTGCAATGTTTTGTGGAACGGAGTTGCTGATAAATCTCAAAAGAGGTAAAAGAAAATAGAAAAAATAAAATGTATAGTTGGAAATTTTTTTTCTTATTGGAAAAATGTCATTAGGAAGGCAGGACTCATCTGTTACATCATCAAATAGCCATAATTTCTAAAATTCTTGGGAATTACATTGTAAGAGACTTCAAAGTAATTTCTGTAAAAACATGCCAACGCTGGGGGAGTTTTCCATCCTCACATGTGTACGTAAAAACTTACCCAGATACACTTGAGCGACATAAAACAGTGAAGGAAAGAATAAAATTAGCATTTTATCAGATTAGCCCCTCCACTGAAATGAGGGCAGTAAGATAACTAATAGCTCTGATGAAAGACTAACTGTCAATTTGTGGGTGATGTGCACAGAGAATGTCAAAATTGGTCTTAATTAGTGAGACATTCTTGGGTTTGTCAGTGTGGAAGAGACAGCTGTGGCCGATTTACATCAGGTTATAAACACCTGTTTGCTGAACACACCCATGCAATGGGTCCCGGGACCAAGTTGATACCCATGCAATGGGTCCCGGGACCAAGGGTGGAGCCAGGGACACAAATGGAAACTCTGACAGGGTTGCAGCACAATGTGAGGAGGAAGAGCCAAGGCTCGACATGCACAGTGTCACGTCCAGGTAGTGCCCGGAGCAGAACATGACTTAGAGATCAAAATGCTAAATGCCTAATGACGTTTAATTGTAGGGTGGTTATGAAAATGCACGGTGGTTTGCAAAAGCAGAGATACGACTGCTGAAGCTTCAAAATATCAACAGGATCTTTTCACAACATCCCGCACCCCGACCCCAAGTCATCAGCTGTTTTGATGGCAGAAATTAATTGGCAACACCACCTGGGACACGACAGTCATGCCTATACCGCATTTACAACGGATTTTCCCAAGGTTCCCACTTAAAAACACTCTGTGCTCTAGTAATTATTCCTGTCAACATAAAAACACCAGAGCAGCAGAAATGGCATCCTGATGGCATGTTCCCATTGATTTGTCTTGGGAACTTTTATTTCGTGGAACTTTGTAAATATGGCAAGTCGTTGCATGATAATACCGTCAGGGACTTCCACCCGGGAAACTTTGGACAGGTGTCCTCGACTGTTATCTGGGAAACAATGAGTGCTTTGCTTCTCTATGTGTCCATTTTTTATGTCTTATGTCTTTTCAAGGAAATGAAAGACGGGATTTGAAAGACATCTCTCAGGTAGAATAAGCAGATCTTGAAAACTTATTAAAAGTGTTTGTTTTAGGAGAGAGAAGAATCTGGGTTGACAGCAAAGCTCTCATATTTGGTATCTTGGGTGTATGATGATGATATTTTTAGCCAGGCTTGAGAATACAAAAGTTAAAATGAATTTTTGATAAGGAGTAGAGAGAAAGTCCCATGTGGACATGAAAAGTGAGAGCCTGAAGGCTATCAGGACACATATGTGACTGAAGGACCCATGCAGATTCAGTGTGGAGATCCAGGGAGAACATGAATTAAGGACCAAGACAGCTGTGCCGTCACTGCTCATGTCAACAGTAGCTCAATCGTGGTGGATGTAATCACCTGGGGAAAGAAATGCCCAAGACCGAGGGGGACTACACGCCATCTTCCAGAAACCATGGGGTCCAGCATTGGCAAGAGAGCCAAAAGAGAAAGGAAAAAAGTGTAGTATGAAAGGGATCGAAGAAGGGCTTGTGCCACGTAAGTAGGAGGCTAAGATTCAAGAAGAGGGAATGTGCCTGGGGAAGGCTGAGAAGCCCAGCCAGTGTGAGATACGGGGAGGGAGAGCACACACCAGCCCAATCTTTCACACTCCGTAACATGGCGGCCATCGCACTCCTCCTTTGCTCCTATCAACTCTAAGGCTCTCTGGATAAACACTACTCCTAATCTGTCCTGTTAAATGTAGAGCAATCGTGGGATTAGATGTATGCTTTTTCCTCCCAAAGTATAGATGATAGGCAACTTGACTATCGCCTTAATATGAAAGAAAACCCCTTAATATGAAAGAAAACCCATGCGAATTTTAGACTTGGTGGGGGATTAGTAGAAATTTTATAGTGGCTCTGGTAGGCAGAATAATGGCCCCTCCAGATGTCCACACCCTAATCCTTGGACCCTGTGAGGGTACTACCTTGCATGGCAAAGGGACTTTGCGGGTATGATTACGGTTAAGGACCTTGAGGTGGGAAGGTCATTCTGGATTATCCAGTGGGCCCAAGGTAGTTGCAGGATTCCTTAAGATCTGAGAAACTTCTCCATTGGCAGAGAACCAGGGAGATGGCAGGGTGAGAGGGGCCTGGCTTGCCAACACGCGGCTGCTCTGAAGATGGGTTTGGGGCTGTGAGCCAAGGAAGGGGGTGGCCTTGAGACACCAGAAAAGGCAAGCAAGCAGATGCCCCCCCAGAGCCTCCAGAAGGACCGCAGTCCTGCTCACACCTTGACTTGAGCCCAGGGAAACCCATTTTGAATGTCTGATCTCCAGAATAGTAACGAAATACGTTTGTATTGTTTAACAAATTACGAAGTCGATGGTAATTTGTTACAACACAATAGTAAATTAGTAAGTGGCTTTTTAAACACACAGTGTGGTGACATTTGTGTTCTTAGTTCATATTTGAATACATATGTGAAGGAACTGTATGTTTTTAAGCATAGAAGGACCTGCTTAATCACACACAACTGTTTATATACAATAAAAAAAAATGTGGTCTCAGAGGTGGAAAAAAAAAGAAATCATTGCTAAATAGGAGGAATTCTTATTCTTTTTTCAAACAGACCTAACACTTTGCTCCCAAGGAGAGAAGAACAAAACCTGCCCTGCTTTGGGCCACCTGGGTCACACTCCGATCATGTGACGCTGAGAGTATTCCGGTTCCTGAGCTAAAAATAAGTTGATGACACTGTGTTCCGTTAACGAGTACATGATCTTATCAGAGGACTCCGGGCTTTGATCTGGAGTTCATTCGCTTAAAATCTTCATAATTAGTCTTCCTTGGTAACTCTGCACTGCCTTTCTCCGTCCTTGTTTCCTATTGAACGATCAGTAAGTACCATTTATTATTGCACATATGGTTGTTGTTTCTCAAAAAGAAACATTTTTTCCCCCTCTAAAGTCTTAAATGTAGTCATTCTTGTTCCTGTCTTATTTAAAACATTAACAATTCCCATCACTGTCAGAAAGAACTAGACCAGATTGTTTTCCTCACTGGGGTCAGATCAGTACTCTCTTCCAGACAGCTCCAACTTGCAAATGGGTTATGTCCCATAGTTCACGTTCAAGTCTGTTGTTTGGAATTTGGATCAGATTTCTCCAGACAAACAAGGTAATAAAAGATGATTTGGTCCCTGGGCTGCTTTTTGTGGTGTATTTGAATGGTCCCAATCGAAGTGCTAGGATCTGGGAACAGAGGCCATTCCCTGCAGAAGAGAGAAACAGGTGACTTCAGATGTCCAGACTCCAGAACTGTGGTATATAACTTTCTCTTGTCTATAAGGCACCCAGTCTGTGATATTTCGTGATAGCAGGCCAAACGGACTCAGACACCAACATTCCAAGGACTTCTGTTGGATGGGATGTGTGTGGTCTCTGTAGTCTTTTCGTTAGCAAGCCTATGTGTTTATTAGGGGACAGCCTGGCCAAATGCCTGCCAGTTATACTATCTCTAGCTGAGTGTCCCCAGACTTCTGACCATGTGCTCACCTAATCATAGACTGCTAGGTTTTATACTACGTGGCTCTGTCAACTTGGCCACAGCTGACTGGGCCGAGGATGGACACCTGCCTCAAATGGGCCTTTGGTAGACTGGCTTAGAAGTACGAGAGAGCAGCCCCACAAAGAGGATTCACACTTGGGCTGCACCTATGTGCTGCTCTTCCTAGGACAGCCCAAATGTGCATCTTCTACCCCTAAATTAGTGTTGAGTGTCCTTTTCACACCCAGAAGTGTTCCAGTTCAGATGGTGGTCACCCTACCTACACTGCTGGGCGTTTGGCTGAATTGTGAGGTTCATAAAGTTTGAAGGGCAGCACAGGGAGGGACGCTGGGGCAAGTGTGGAAAAGCTGCAGAGCCAAGTCTAGTGGGGACCCTCAGATATCCTCTTCTAAGGGATGGCCTCAAGCTAGATGAGTCTGCTCATTGATTCAACCAGTATCTGTTGAATCCATCCCACTTGGCAGACACTGCCAAAATCAGAGGACCCTGCAGGGACTGGCTAGGTGTGGTCTGATGGCCAAGCAAGAGCTGACCCACCCATGTGACTGGTGCCCTGGGAGCAGAAGCCATGTATTTTCAGGCAGCATGGAAGAGGGGTCCTTCCCCCAGACTTGTGGTGTCAGGAAAGGCTTTCCAGGAGACAACATACACAATGAGCCCAGGAAGGAGAGGTGAGAGCAAAGCACGGGGCATAGGGGCAAGTGCCAGGCCGGAGGGGGTGAGCATGGCAAATGTGAAGGACGTGAGTGACGACCTGATCTGAGTGGTACCCACCAGGGGCACTCAGAGTGGGGTCCCTGGACCAGCAGCCCAAGCATCCTGGGCACATGTGAGAAGTGCACATTCTCATCCTTCCCCGGACTTCCCGAGTCAGAAACTCAGGAGCCAGGGCCCATTACCTGTGTTTCGGCAAGGATCCTAGGGACTCGGATGCCTGCTCGAGTGGGAGCACCCCTGCTGCAGCCTCCCATAGCCAGTGCTGCTCCCACTGGAGCCACTTCTTTGGGGAACCCGAGGACCTCTGTGGTAGGTGCCTTCATAGTACACCCCTCTGCACAAGGTTCTTGCTCCCTGCGAAGTCCGACTCCCAGGCACTCCCGTCATGCTTCCCAACTCTGGAGCCTCCAGTGCACGACACTCATGGCTTCGGATTTGAGAACCTCCAATTTTTCTACCCTCTCTGAGACATCCTCTGGACTACAGTTGGCTGAATGACAGTGAAAATTCATCTTTACAGGCTTATAGCCTTAGCAGAAGGAGAGGGAGGGAAATGTGGTTCCATTTGGTCTGTACTACTGTCTCTTCCATGATGCTGACTCCTTGGCACTGAGACTGCACTGGGTGGAGATAATCCACAGGATAGAGCGAGCCTGCGTCCCGTGGTGGAGGCACCGCCGCTGGGATCACACTGCCTGGCTTCCAATCCCGACATCAGTGCTTACTCGCCGCGCAGTTAAGGATGGGGCACTCAACCTCCTTCTGCTTCAGTTCCCTTCTCTATAAAATGGAGATGGTCTTTCCTACCATGTGGGATTATTGTGCATAATAAATGGATCCATAAATGTGAAGCCCTCGACACAGGGCCAGGTGTGGAATACAGCGTCCAGGAGTACTGGCGATTGCTTTCAGCTCTGTGGTGTCTCTCCATATCAGAGGGTTATTGCCTCTTCCTCGAAGCACTGTCCCTGTGAGGCTCATGACATAAAAACACTGAGATTGTCTGCCTTTTCCTGACTTCTCGAGTGAAGACCTCCCCAGATCACTGAGATTGATCAGCAGCTCTGAGGGCAGTTGCTGATGAGCTCATTTGCTTGAATACATAACGGCTGTCAGTGACTTGGCCCTCCCTGGCACATAGTGCTTATTTATTAAGGTCATGCCCCATTCCTTGGCTACCCCTTTGATCAGTTTTTGAGAAAAAGTCAAATAACTTTAGGAAAAGCTGCATGAAGGATTACAGGTTCTTCCCAGCTGGACCTCCCACAACTTCTACATAGAAAGTTGGTCGGTGGAATATGCAGCATTTCCCAAACTTCTCTAATCTCCAAGCATTTTTTGTTCCATGGGGCCGCACCTCAGAAACACGGCTTTTGCGGGCGCAGGTGCTGGAGCAGGAAGCTGTGTGGGGAGGGGCTGCCCCCGTCATGCGAGTAACTGTTCGTGGTCCTGAACCATCGCTGTGGGCTAGCACGGGGCTGGCTCCTAGAAATCCAGGAGAAGCTTCTGTAGACTCTTCCAAGGATTCTGCACACAGGAGGGTAAAGATAGTGCTGGGAGACAATGGAAGGATGAGGGAATGAGAAATAGCCAAGCCTACTGGAGAAGCAGATCCCTGAGAGGCTGAAAGGAAAAGAGAAATAAAGGGAGCCTTTTTGCAGTTGTTTTAGAACTTGTTACTGAGAAGGTCATCCCCATGCCCCACGACCAAAACTTAGAAGGACAAAAGGAGAGTCAGAAACTAATGCGCCAGGTGGTTTAGGCAGAACAGGTGCTAGGTGGACAGATAACCTTGCCCGTGCTGTCGGTGTCCCTGAGTTAGGACAAAGTGCTCATGGCTTTTGTTAGTATTTTTTAATGTTAGGAAAAATTTGCAATTTAATGTAGGTTGAAGCATTTTTCCTTGTTGTAAAAGGTAAATAATGTTTTTCAAGCCATGGGTAATTGTGAGAGGATGTGTCCCACCTCACCTCTCCTGGGCTTCAGACCAGGGACACCCTGCAACAATGTGGATGGGCCTCATCCAATCAGTTGAAGGCCTTAAGAGCAAAAAATGAGGTTTCCCCAGAAGAAGAAATTCTTTTTTTTTTTTTTTTTTAATGTGGAACGCTTCATGAATTTGCATGTCATCCTCAGTTTGGGGTGTATCATTCCAATTTTAGTATGTGCTGCCAAAGCAAGCACCCAGAAGAAGAAATTCTGCCACAAGACTACAGCATTAATCCCTGCCTGAGTTTCCAGCCTGCTGGCCTGTCCTTTGAATTTCATATTTGCCAGCCCCTACAACCAAGTCAGAAAATTCCTTAAAATCTATAAATAAATCTATTATCTATCTATCTATCATCTATCTATCTATCTATCATCTATCATCTATCATCTATCTATCTATCATCTATCTATTTATATCTATCATCTATCTATCTAATATCTATCTACCTATCATCTATCTATCTATCTAATCTATCTATCATCTATCTTTCTATCTCCTACTGGCTCTATTTTTCTGGAGAACCGAACTGACACAATTATGGGCAAGGGTCGGCAGCCCCATGACCCCTCAAGTCTGCTGCAAGCACAAGGGCTTGGGGATGTCCTCTAATATCGACACTAAACCAGGTCTCCTATTTCCTGCTCAAATCTTTGCTATCAACCTGCCGATTCCCTTGCTCAGAGAAACTACTCTAACTCCATGGTTACTCACTATTTTATAAGTTTCAGAGAATAAAATGCTGCTGGGATCTTAACCACTCCTGACTCTAAATTCAAGTCCGTCATTGCAAGAGAAAAATGGTCTGGATCTGCAGAAGCAGCAAGTATCATGGTTCATAAGTTGAACACATCCCTTCCGTGGCCAATTGCCGTGACCCAGGGTCTAGCCGTCCAGTGCAGAACTTCAGCAAGGAGGTGCGGCTGCAAGGAGCACTTGCCTCCACGGTGGTTGCTCCTCTGTGGTCAGTCCCCTGTTGAGGTTCCCACTTGGAGATCAGATCACTGATTTATCCATCCTTGAGCCGAGGTGAGCGGCCCTGCTGATGCGGAGCGAGCTCACTCCACCCCATTTTGGTGAGACAGTGGTCTCCCCGCTAAGCCAGGGTTTTAATCTGAAGTCAGCCCCGTCACAACAGCGCCTTGAAGAGATATTTCCCGTTGGCCTGCCATGCAGAGGGTGTTGTGCTGGGCCCTGCAGAAGACGCCCCATCAATCAGGCACATGGAGCTCTCACACAGTTCTCGTCCTGGTAGACACCGGAGCAAAGTGCTTCCGGAGCCAAGATGAGGCAGGCGTCCTTGCAGCTGAACTGAGTCGGCGCGTAGGCTCTGGAGGATCTGGCCGTCACAGTGAGGCTTGAAAAGTCATGTTTTGTTCGTTTGATATCTTGGAAATCACAGTGATACAAATGAGATTGTTTATGATATTTATGACTGCCTTGGGGAACGTGTGAGTTGAGTCGTGGATCATTAAAACGTATTTGTCACGTGTGGCCAGCACGAGCGCCTCTATCAGTCAGAAGCTGCTTGAGAGCGTGGCCACTTGGGTCAAGCTGACAGTTCTGCGAATCAGGCAGGGTCCAGCTTGTTGTCTCCTAAGCAGAGGCTCCAGGACCGGCGTGGAGCTGTGGTTGGCTGCCTCTCATACTGTCAACCTATGTGCTGCAAGAGCTTCTCGGCGTTCGAGCTCTCTGTTAGACCGGGAGTTCTTGCCTTGTTTGAAGATTTCCTTGTTTGGCGAGGTGGGCAGGGCTCACTTGGTTAGGGAGGAGAAGCTGTGTTCTTCCTTTTTTTAAATTTTGTGGAGACCATGATATATGATATTGCTCAAAAATATTCCTAGGTAGATACACATACTTTGAAAGAAATCTAGAGATGATGTTTCTACTCAAATGTTTTTCTGGGGGGTATGTGCTGTATGTTTGGTATGATAGGTCAGTATGGGGTGATGTGGGGGCACAAATGGAGGTTCCTTAGTTACTAAATGAGTGGTATCTTTTTCCAAGTGTGAGATTCTCGAAGCCAAGATTTTAATCAAATATGTAGAATAGGATTCATTATTCTTCCTTCTATATGGCTCTTCTTATTGGCAAATACCTTCCAGCTGGTCTTTGTGTATATGTGTACATTGTGGTTGGAGGAAGTTGGCCAAGTGATGTCTAGAATCTATATAATCATTTAAAATATCAAGTTCTCTGTCTGTGTGTCCTTGGTCAAAAGGAAGACCAGCCCCTGACGGCTGGCCCATTCTGACGCTGACCTCAGCTCACCTGTGACCAGGCAGCCACCAGGCCACCAGCCACACGTGAGGAAGGCGGGCTCGTTCCCAAACGATTTCCAGCTGGCCCCGACCTCCCTGTCCACAGGACGGACGCCTGATATTCAAAGACTCAGTCCTGGAATCGTAAGACTGTTCCTAGCCCACAATAGATGACCAGTGATTGTCCCTCGCCTCGGGTAGGTCTTGTGAAATCACAAATGCTTATCCGTCATTGACGCCCGAGTGAGGGTCATTGTTGGACTTTTCCTTTCAACAAACAGAGAAGTCAAAGCGCCTGCTTCTGTGGAATTCAGGGTAGTCCCCGGGCGGGCAGATTCTGGGCTGCAAGGGGATCCGATGCCTCTGGAGGAGTAGCAGTGAAGGAAGGAGGTGTGCTCGAGATGAGGCGAGAGATCTGGGGAAAATCCAGCAATGCTCCATGTCCCCGCCGAGTCGTCAGCCTCGCGGGCCACTAGCATGCTCCCAGGAAGCTCGCCCTACGGTTCCCCTTCCTCTGGCTTTTCGTGACCTTCTCCATGACCTTCTCCCAGGGCATCTCCTGCAGCTCTAGGGCGGCAGGGGCTGGGAGGGAGGTTAGCTCCGTGGGGGACACAGGTCTTCCGGGCTTCTCCTTCCATCAGTGCAGCTGCAGACTGGTTTCGAGCATTTCTTGTGCTTCACTTTACGGTGCCACAAATAAAAGGAGCATCTTGACGTGGTGACTGTTGCTGTCCCCATTTTACAGATTAAAAACAAAAACAGAGATTCAAAAAGAGATGAGTCATTCATGGATTCCTAGGAAGTAGCGGGCCGCCTGTGCATGCGATGAAGCCAAGTAAATGCAGAGGTAATGCAGGCGGGCTCACCGGGGACGGTGCAGGACAGCCTGGGGCATAGAGCTGGGGACGAGCCGGGGGCCGGCCGGGACAGCTTCGGTTCTCCGGCTCGGCTTGAGGGGCTCTGCTCCCCATGGTTACTGCATTGGAGCGCGGCTCCTCGGGCAGCACGCAGCAGACGTGAGCACAGGTGTCTCCATCATGAAATCAGCCTCTCCTCGGGATGGCGGAGGTCGTGAATTCTTGCTGCAACGCTCCTTTCAGAGCAGGGCGGGCTGTGACCCCATCAGGACACTCACAGAGTGTCCTTGGAGCACGGGTCAGGGTTCCGATTTTGTTTTCGCTCTCTCCCTTGGGCGCAGAGACCCGGAGAAACCAGCTGTGGTGTCTGGTGGGAGTGACAAATATGTTGCGTCTTCAATAACCCACATCATAGGAGCATCACTCAGCTCGGGAGGCAGGCGAGCAGTCCCCCGGGCATAATTAGACGCGCGGTGGTGGTCTGAATTCGGAACTTAGTGCGGTCTCAAACGTCACCACTCCCAACATCACGGTAACCTGTGACGTGATGGAGGAACCGCCCTGTGTTTTAGGAGGTACCCGGTCCGAATGTCCCACCGAAATGGCAGCAGTCTAGCTGAGAATTTTAAGGGAAACCGTCTTTGGTTAGATTTCATCTGACACGAACAGTTCTGTTTGGTGGGTAAAGTCAGTTATTATTTAGTCATTAGTTTATTCACTTATTTATGTTGACGTATCGCTGACATGCACTGTTATATTTATTTCAGGTGCACAACACAGGGATTCAAGAGTTGTACACAGGAAGCTACGCTCCCCACAGTGCGTGTGGTCACCATCTGTCGCCAGCATCACCTGCTGTCGCTGTCCGTCCTGTGACTCTTTGGAAGTTTGTGCCTCTCAATCCCCTTCACCTACTTCGACCCTCCCCTCCGGAGACCTGTTTCCCTGTTTGTGTTTTAGGTTTCACATGTAAGTGAAATCTTTAAATAAGCAAAATGCTTAATGAAACTGATGTTTGCTTGTGAGTTAAGTCCTCTCTTGGAAAGTTTTCCACTGGGAAGGCTGGGGTGGGGGATGGGGAGGGCGGCTACGAAATGGGACCGAAGCTGGAATCCCAGGCCCGGGCCGGTCTGTACCACACCATGACTAGCTGCTTGGAGGTGAGGTCCCCAGATGATGTGTGACTGACTTCTAAAATGTCCCCAACTGCTCTGTCCATAACTGCATTTTCTAAAGGCTAAGCAACTTTAAAGGAAATGCCCCTCAGATTTCACAATGATTAGCAAGGAGGGCAGGGGATAGAAAGAGAGATTTATTTATAATTTTCTTAAACATACAAAATGAAAAAGCATGTGATCACTGTGCTCAGACGTAAACTCGATTAAAAAAAATCCCTGCTAAAAAGGTAAGAATTAAGGAATTAGCCCCATTTTTGTGTTTTGATGAAGAAGTCCCAAGGTATTTCCCTCAGGGAGGAGGTGGGGAATAGAAGGGCAGCTCTAAAATTTTGCTCCCACTCTCCTGGTGGCCTGGGGCAAACACGGAGGGCTGGGGAGTAGAGGAGAAGCCTCAGTTTTACTATTGCAAACACACATTTTCCACTGTTTCTCACATGTGTAGTTTTTGGGACTTTGCGGACACTTACAGCTCATCTATGATGTTTCCGTAGCACACCTCCCGCTCTGTGGCTAACGGGACTTGCTCATCCTTTAAGAATGCAGACAGTGTGTGTAAGCGCACATGGATGGGCTATTCCAGAATGTTTCTAAGCCAGCGGAGAGAGTGGGGCAAGAGGCTGGTCTGGTACCGAAGTTGGGGCCCTCCAGGGACCAACGGTCCCAAGTACAGTGTTTGCAAGGCTTAGAGTGGCCGCTATCCTCCCTGGCGAGGCCGAGGAATGAGGAGGCCACTTGTCCTTTCAGGGGTAGCCTGCTCATAGGAGGAGAAATGTTCGTGGACACGTCCTGAGGCTGTGGGGGTGGATCCCAGCCTCCGGCCAGCAGCCCAGCGCCGTCTCCTGTGGGCAAGCTCAGGGAGCAGGGCAGCCCCGGCTGCTGTCCTCATGGACAGGGAGGTCCATGCGGTAGGAGTGCAGGGCGAGTGGGGTGGGCGAGTGGCCCAAGTGTGGGCTCCTGGGGCTGCTGGCCCACGCTAGCTCCCCCATAGTCTGACCCAGGAGCTCTGTTCCTGCTGAGCACGCTCCCTTTCTTTCTGAGGCAGCCGTGAAGGACACAAGTCCCCCAGGGGCACTTTACGGGGGGGGGAGTCCTGGGGAGCTTCATTGGCCTGGTTTGGGAGGCAGAGGCTGAGGGCAGGCGAATGAAAGCTTTCTCAGGCCAGGAGGGGTTTAGAATCACACGTCTCAACCCATCAGAGACCTTTAACTCTAGGGAACAAGCTGAGGGTCGCTGGAGCGGAGGGGAGGGGGATGGGGGATGGGTAACTGGGGGATGGGCATTAAGGAGGCCTGTGATGGAATGAGCACCAGGTGTTGTATGCAACTGATGAATCACTACACTCTACCCCTGAAACTATAATACAAATGGAATTTCAATAAAAAATTACAAAATAATATCACACGCCCCTTGGACTTGTGGGTGTCCCGCAGACGTCCGCGTCCCAGCCGCCGTTGTCCCATTGAGGTGGAAGGGAGCGGCCCCCCGCGTGCTCTGTAGGACTCGAGCAGGGCCCCTGGGCTGGGGTGGTCGGGCTGCCAGACTCCCTTCTGGTCTCTGGAACCGGGGGCGGGGATACCATGGAGCGGGTTCCGTGAGGTGTGTCGGTGGGAGCTGCTCCCCGCTGTGCTGGACGCGCGGGCGCAGACTCTGACGTGGCCAGCCCGTGACTCGGGGCCCCAGCTGAGCCCCCACACGCTGATTTCCCAGCGGCTTTGGCAGAGCCAGGACCTCACCGGCCGCAGCTCCCGCACCTTGTTCTAAAGGACTGAGTGAGGACAGCACGGATGTCCTGGAAACACTGGCTTTCGTGCTTCTATAAACAAGGATGTTAAGAAATATTCTGTCAGCGCTGCTCCCTCCATCATCCCATTGAGACTTCTCTCTGTTTCCATAGTTTCTTTTTTTAACAGGTACAGATCAGGGGAGCTGGACATGTATTTGTATTTATGTGTATGAAGAACTACCGTTTTTGTCAACTTAGAATGGTTTAAACATCTAAATTCTTATGAGACTCGAGGATGGAACGGATTTTGAATATCCTTGGCTTTTCTTCTTTCCTCTCAAACCTCGAGACGCAGCTGCGACCAGACAGGAGCTCTGTGGCTCACTTAGCGAGACTTTATTCTATTTGGGGAAACTTACAGTTCTTTTGTAGAACAGAAGGTGGGCCAGCTTATTTTTTAACTGCGCTGGAGAATTTAGATGGCACTTGACTCACCCAATGACTCAAGAAAGGAGCATATTTATGGGGCTGATCCTGGAGGTGTTATTTCCCTAATTTTAAATCTAGCACAATGTCTTTGCCCACGGAGAGCCCCCACTTGCCCTGAGTCATCAGGACTCCTGCGTCTAGTGAGGAGCACGTGCACATTTGGCCAGGACCGTAGTGGACACTTGAGCCCAGGAAGTGTGTGTGCATGTGTGCATGTGCGTGCACACGCACTCGCACACACGTGTGCTGGGGATGGATTTGGAGCTGTCTGGGTCGAGAGAGAGAAGTGCTGTGTCCATTTTTACTAGGTGAGCTCTTTGGGGTTCCTGTTCCAATGGAACCGGGTACTTCCTGCCAACCGGGCATCCTCATACAAGGTAAATGTATTTCAGGGAAGAAATCTGATTTTCTCACATCAGCTCAGTAAATTCTCCCCTCAATTATTTTTAAGTCCATTACTCTTCCTTGTAAGTGAAACTACGGACCTTTGTGTGTGTCCGCCTCTCTGTCTAGAGAGTTAGCCTGCTTGAGCGGAGTGTGTACACACGTGAGGGTCAGTGTGATTTACAAGGTCACCTGTCAATTTTATTTACATATTATTTAGAAAAATCTTTCTAAGTCAACCCTTGAAAAAGCCTCAAAATAGATATTTCAGGTGTCCTCCCATAACAATGCTCGTCTAATACTGTCCAGATCCCTCTGACCAGGACATCGTGATTTCCACTCAGTTCCCTGAGTGTCCGTGTGCCTGGAACTTGTCTGCGGTGTAGTGAGGCCGGGCACATGGTGCGTGTGGTCAGAGCCGTTCGAGGCCCTCACTTCCCAGGGGGCCGTGGAATCTTTTTTTTTTTTTTTTTTTTTTTTGAGGGGGGATGGGCGGAGGCAGAGAGAGAGAATCTTAAGTAGGCTCCATGCCCAGCGCAGAGCTTGATGCGGGGCTCCATCTCACGGCCCTGAGATCATGACCTGAGCTGAAATCAACAGTCAGATGCTTAACTGCCTGAGCCACAGACTCTTCTGTGTGTGGCTCTGTGGATGGAAGTATGGCAGGTAGCCGCATCTTGGCTTGGCAATGACCTAAATTCGCAGCACTACTTGGATCAACATTAACTGCAAATTCATTCTAATGCTCAGCCTTGTAGAGCGAAGCTACATCTCAGGCTGTCTGCAGAGCTGCGTCCTTCCCCGAGCCTTCCCTCTTCCTGCGCTCGTGTAAACACCTGTTTCAGCGGGCGGGCCCTGGGCATTCGTCGGGGACTGCTCTGTGAACCCAGAGCTTTTTGCCTCTGGTGGACCTCCTCTCCCTCTTGTTGCCTGCGTCCCACTAAGTGGACATTCTAGAGTAACGTGCATGTTTACCTTCCAAACCAATACACTTTTGAGAGTGCTGGGCCCAAAAGATGCCCAGAAAACAGCACGACCTGGCATGCGTGCCCGCCCTATCTTTAGAATGTTGTAAATTGTACTTTAAATGGAATTTTAAGACTGAAACAGTTAATTGACCAACGAATATATCCCTTGGATAGACTCAGAATTTTCTCGTAGAACCGAGTGAGGTAAATAAAGCAGTTTATCCAAAGACTCTGTCTACTCAAGATCCTTTGAACTTTATAAAACATAGTAAATATTCGCACTCGATTTTGTAAAAGTAAAGCTTGATGAGAGAAGAGTTTGGAATGGAATTCTGCCACTTTTTATGCAATATTTGATTTAAATTCAATTCCTAGAAACCTCAGATGAATGTGGTTCATGTATCAAAGCACTGAGTTTAATTTATTGTGGCCTTAAATACACAGCTAGCTTACATGTGAATGAATATATATATATATATATATATATATATATATATATATATATATATAAATCTGTTCCCTTAAAAGCAGTCAAGGGACACCACATATCACATTTCTTGGCATGTTGTGAATATTAATATCCCCCAAGTGCCAATGTCAAATTATTTGACTTGAACTCACAAAACCTGAGTGTCTCACTATTACTAACAGGGTTCTAACATCTTTTAATCTTGAATATTGGGAAGGTCTCAGACGTTAGCTGTTTATTGTTCCTTTCCTTTCTTTTTTTTTTTAAGTTCTAAACAAGCTCTTTTTCTTGACACAGCGTACACTTAGAAACCTAATTTCTCTTTATCTGTGTATAAAGAATAAAAATAAAGAATAAAGAAAGTGAATAATCATCAAGAGAACATTTTTGCCTTTAGAATTTCCTGGGGGAGGGGAGAGCAATAAATTGGCTTTGTATTTGTGTTTTGTTTAGCATCAAAATGCATTTGCAATGATGAATGGTAGGTGAACACACTGGAGATGTGTTGTCCGGAAGTTCTAGTTGCTAACAATTGGGAGAAAATACTGAGCATGGGTGACGTGTGCAGATGACAGCTTTCCCCGACTACCCTGCTGTTGGGACGCCCTCTGATGCGTCCCATGTGAAGCTGGGGTCTGACAAAGCCCCGACAGGCTGGTGCTGGCTTCGAGGGGTGCACGGTCCTACTCTCCCCACTGCCTCGATTTGTCGGAAGATGCTTTACGTGACCCAGGAGAGAGGCTGCCCGTATTTCAGCACTGACGGTTTCCTCTTAAAGTGGCGAGTTACCGTGTTGCCATGGTTCCATTTGGGGTTAATATCCAGGGCTTGGTTGTTAAAATTTTCTACCTCAATTTGTTTACTTTCTGTCTTCTTTTTTTTTTTTTTAGGAAAAAGATATGAAATGGGTAGGTTTCTACCACAAGGAGGACTTCTCTCTTTTCCCTATGACAACACCTGAAAGCAAACATGGGTCTTTTTAAAATGATATACACTGTACATGAAGTAATTAAAATTCTTCCCTCTTCCCATTACATTTTCACTTTTGTGGAAGATTGTCGTCAATAAATTTGAGATCTCATTTTGGGAACTTTATCTTTCAGACTCTGAATTTGCATCATCTTATCCGTGCAATTTTTAGTTTTGAGGCACACTCACCCAAGGGACACACTTTTGCAATAGAATTTAATGATCAGCAATGAATGAGAACAGAGGAAACGGCAGGTTTATGGCCTTTTTTTTTTTGGTCAAGGGAAAAAAATTAATGTCCTCCATCAAACTTCTCCTTTCTCCCTTCATCCTCCCCTCCACCCCTCCCCTCCACTCCTCCCCTCCCCTCCACCCTGCCTTCTCTGGGGATCTCAGCTGTGTGATTGGTTTGGTTTCCACACAAAGGAAGATTTATTACTTTAATGTCTTTGTGATTTAGTTGTATGTAATCTTACTTGGGACGCCAGGGAGCGCATTTGCCCCTTCCCGTGTGTGCCGTAATTCCCTTTGAAGCAAAAAGAAATGTACACATGTAGGGGGGGACAAAACAGCCCCCATCATATTCTTGCATCTTATCTTTCTGAGTTAATCGTTCGGCATCAGTGGTGAAACAAGATCAAACATGCAGGACGAGAGACACTGAACGCCAAGAACACAGAAAACACACTGTCAAAGCAAATTCACATCTTCTACATTCTTCTCCATGAACTCTGTGGCTTCCATGTCCAAAAATGTTTACCAAGTGGAAACATACCTCCATAAAAGGACAATTCCTAGTTTTCATTGCTTCCTGCCTTACTTAGATGTCAGACTGAATAATGTAGTTGTGACCTTGAACTTTGATTTATTTGTGATTTAAAAAAATACACAGAGAGGGGAAGTAGTGGAGGGGGGGCCGTTCAACCACCTTTCTGAAAGGGGTTCCGCTGGGAGGTCTTGCACCTTACCCCTGTGTTGAGGAGTGAGATGTGATCCTGTACCAGCAGCCACAGCTCTAGCTTACGTGGGACATTTTTCGAAGTTATTGATGATCTGCCAAATATAACAATAATTTTATGTAAATGGTTAAGTTGCTTTTATCTTTCATTATTCCATTTAAGTGAATATTGGCCCCGGGTTCTTAACATCTCCCTTGTACCTCATACTTTATCCAAGCCAACCACCTTCATCGTTGGGTGGAGGCCTCCTATCACACCCCAACTTTGCAGCTTAGGAATCTGAAGCTCAACTTTTCAAGATTAAGTCTTCCAACAATAAGTCCCAGATCATTGAATTCTTCAGATGTCAAGTCCTCTCCATTCTTCACTGACGAGAAGCCTCAAGTGGAGGCCTCTCAGCACCATTGTCCTTCCAAAGACTCGGTTTTTGAAGGAAATTATACAAAATGATATGAATCTCTTGGGACTTTCCTCCCATAGAGTGCATATCAGTTAGGACTCTAGGTTTACAAGTAACAGAGAAGCCCAATCAAACTGGTTAAGCATTGGAGGTGATTCTCGTTTTGATCCCAGGAAGCTGGAGGTGGAGGGGTGGTGAGGTTCAGCGTTGGTTGATTGAGACACCAGATAACACCATTGAGATTCTGGTCAAGCTCTGCCTTCTGGGGTCACACTTCATCCGGAAGGTGGTTCCCTTGTTTTCTGGGAATGGCGCAAGACAACCTACAGACAGAGGGGCATTTCCATCCTATAGCTCCAAAGCATACTCCTGATAGGCACCTTGAGTGACTGCCCATCAAATGAGCAGACGCCGTGGTTGGGGAAGGAGAGGCACTGCCCTGACTGCCTTCGAACATGGGGAAAACTCAGCCATCCCAGGGGCTGTGCGCTGTGTGGAGCAGGGGTGCATGATGGGTGAAAATCTGTGTAGCATCCGTAAGGAGAAACGGAATCGTGGGAAGTGGGGATGGGAGGGTACACTGGTAACGCCCATCCAGTGTTCAATCCTACACACGTCAAAGCCCGGTTTTCCTAGTTTTAGCATCGAGTCTTCAACACTAGAGTTTCAATCTTCTCCATTTAGAAGAAAGGATGAAAAGGAGGAAGTAGATCTGACTTTTGCTTACTCATGCTGCACCTGTTGGTGGACAGAGGCCGACGGTTGTCATGGATGCTCAGAAGCACTGGGAGCGTTCCATCTAAGCAGTGATTTTGAAGTTTTGTATGGAGCACAAATACCCACGCACATATTCTTTCTTTTCCTTTTCCTTAAGCACTTTGGAAACAGGGATCTTTTCTTATTTTTGTTTGTATCTCTCACAGTATTTAGCATAATGTCTTGCATATAACAGGTGCTAATAATGCTTATTGTACTAATAATACATTAGGACCTATTCTATGATCATCTGAAAGTTAGGAAAGTGTCTTGGATCATGCTTTCCAATTTTTGACCAACACTATTAAAGGAAAACTAATGTTGCCTCTTTAAGAATTTACTTAATTCTAATTTGGTAAATTTTTGGTTGTATGCTGACTATATGGCCTGAACTATTATAGGTGGTAGAGATATTTAAGATGCTAGAAAAATACTCAAGATCCAATTCTTGCTGTAAAGAAGCTCACAGGGTTGTGATGGCCACAGATAAGGAAAGAAACTTATAAAACAGCACAGAAAGTGCCATAGTAGAGCTTTGTTCTTGGTTGTGGGGTGGTGGGGAGGGAGAAGAGGGAGCCCCCTTAAGTTCTGACATCTAAACTCAGCAGATATTTGATCTGATTTTATCTGCTTTTCACCCAAAATAGATTGCTTAAGATACCACTTGATTTACCCCCTCTCCCTCCTGATTCCCTAAAGGAAAGTCCAAAAGGAAAAGAGTTGCAGAAGCCAGAAGTCATGGGTAAGGCAGGCACACGTGGTTGCAGATCCTAGGTGTCCCATGGAAACAAAGCTGGAATAAGTACGAATCCTAGCTGCGTTCTGGTGGTCGGGGAGGGAGAGCTTAAAGGCATATTTGCACACTTTATCAATGTAACACGCACAGCTGCAACAACACCTTGACACCACCTCTCTAGTCAGGCTCCTGGGGCGTTTGGACATGGGCAGGGGTGCTGGAAGAGGAGGGGTCTAAGTTCCTGTTTACCTTCATTCAGTGTGGAAATGTCCCTAGGATTTGCTGTTCTCCAATTCCTCTGAACACTTGGCTTTTCCTCCAGAAGCTAGACCTCTGAGAGTGAGGAACGTGCTGGGGGCTTTAAGATGATACATGGCAGTGGCGGGGGGTGGGGAGAGGTGGGCAGGTGCCTGGGTGATTCAGTTGATTAAGCAGCCGACTCTTGATCTCCACTCGGGTTATGATCTCAAGGTCATGAGATTGAGCCCCGCGTCTGACTCTGCACTCAGCTGGGAGTCTGCTTGAGATTCTCTCTCCCTCTGCTCTGGCCTCGCTCACACACACTTTCTCTCAAATAAGTAAGTAAGTAAACAAATAAATCTTATTAAGAACAGATGATACTTGGGCAAATCTTCTAAGCTAGTCAGTACCTACGATCTCCCAGCCATCTCTCATGAGCTTCCCCAGATGTTGAGGTCCTAGTGCCCAATGTGACTGTATTTGGAGATAGGTCTTTAAGGAGGTAATTAAATGAGGTCATAAGGATGCAGCCCTGATCCCATAGGACCGGGGCCCTTGGAAGAAGAGGAAGAAACACCAGAGCTCTCTCGATGTATGTGCACAGAGGAAAGGCCACATGAGGATGTAGGAGAAGGCGGCCATCTGGAGCCAAGAAGGGTTCTCAGCAGAGACGAATCCCACCAGCACCTTGGTCTTAGACTTCCAGCCTCCAGAACCGTGAGAAAAGAAGTTCCTGTGTTTTAAGCCATGGTGGGTGGTGTTCTGTTATGGCAGTCCTAGCGGACTGACACCACAGGAACACACCACTGTTACGCTCTCCAGCACAGAAGGGAACGGTGGGATAACTTAGCTTCCCACACTTGGCATTTTCTGGGACCTTGGGGTGCTCTGTGGGAGCTAACCCCTTTTAGAGCTTTAGATGTTGTACCCTTACTTATAACAATTATTTTTATTATGTTTTAAAAAGTGATAATTAGCCTAATATACACTAAAGATGGTTAGGCTGCCATGTTGTGTTGGTGCCGCCGTTTGCTGAGGCTGTCCCATTTTGCATTTCCCTACGGCCGTGTGTGCTCATTACAGCAGTCATGGTCAACAATGGTCAATTAAGTGACTCACATTTGACCCAGGGATCAGGGTTTCTGGATTCACAGATGAGTCAGAAACTCCAGAATTGGCAGGGCTGGCTGTCCTTGGGTAATGAAGATCTCTAATGACACGTGCCCCTCTTCCACCACACAGGAGGGGGACGTGTCTGGCTCAGCTCCTGGCTCAATGACTTCCGAGAAAGTTTTGCCCTTTGCCTGCTCTTCCCTTGAGCTTTCCACCCAGGGACTGCACACCTGCTACTTACTGGTAGCTCAGGAACTTCTGGGGGATGCGTTCTGTCCAATAGCTGTCTTTCTTGCCCAGCATGGCTGGGCATGCTCCTGGTCCAAAGTGGTTGGAAGCTTTAGAGAAAGAGGAGGGTCTACTTCCTCTCCCTTCCTGGAGAGCACTCTTTCCATATCAGGAAGTACTAGCACTAGCGAGAGCCAATGGACTCCTGGTTGGACTCATTCAGATTACTGCAGAGCCTATTTATTCTGCTTAGATAATTTTATAAAACTCAGCCTAATAAATAGACATTTAAAAAAATTCTTCCAGCTTCTTTGAGAGGGAGAATGTCCTGAGCTAAAGCACCATTTTCTGATGCCTTCATAAATTCAGAGTCTATTCCACTGTATGTGGTTACAGCCATGGTGGGAAGCTGACCCCCTCACCCCCCACCCCCCAATGATCTTTTCCTGTGATAGTAATTTCCGTGTTTTAGGATGCTGGACACCAGGGCCTTATTCACCTGACAAGTTCTGACTGTAAAAGTCAAATGAATAGTATAAAACAGGAACCCCAAGGCGAGTGCCCAAGCTGGCTAGTGGTAGGTCATATGACCAACAATTTGAGAGTGAAAAACGTGTTCTCCAGGGGGCAGCAGGAGAGTTCTTGTGGTGATGGTGGGGGCTCTGTGTCCAGAGTATGGTGGTGGATAAACCAATGTGTGCATGTGATGAAATTGTGTAGAACTGAGAACACACACATGTGCAAGTAAAGCTGAGGAAATCTGAGTAAGATCGGTGGGTTGTATCAACATCAACACCCTCCTTGTGGTTCTGTACTATAGTTTTGAAAATGTGACCACTGGGGCCAGTGGGTGAAGGGTACCTGATGGGCTCTCTCTGTATTGTTTCTTACAATTGTGCATGAATCTGCAGTTAATACTGTTAAAAAGCAAGTGAGCCTCACCTCACTTTCCAATCTCTAAATCTACTTTCCAAATCTCTATGTTAGCAAAGCAATGGGGGACAATATCATCCAATAAAACAAAAAAGTGAAAATGGTGCTCCTGATTATTTTAACTGTGGATAATGTTTACCAGACTGTTCCACCGATAAGCACAGGAATTGATTCACACACTCTGGTGGGACGCAGGGATGGTATCCCACGGAAGCCCTGCGACAGACAAGCGAGGAGGTTGGAACACTTAGAACCATGCCACTGAGATCATTTCATTTTTTCTATGCGTCCAAACATATGCTATTTATAGCAAATTCAGAAAATAGAATAAGGCACGACGAAGGAAAAAATGTATAACCCCAAGACTCAGAGATAACCCACATTGACATCTTGTTAGAGTTCTACTGGTCTTTTGGTTTGTCCAAATATCCATTTACACAGAACAAGTGTTTCCCCATTTTCTAGGAAACTCTCACAAACAACATTTCCAAGGCACATTCAAAGCACATTTCCAAGGCACATTCAAAGCGCATTGAAAGCGTGGTTGAGCACATTGCACATATACACCAGTGTACGGATCCCCAGCGGCTGGAAGTCTCTGTCTCCCGATGACAGAGAGCTTTTCTGATGTTACAGGCAGAAGTCAATACTTATCTCATTTTTAAGGTCCGGCGAGGTCATTTTCCCATATGTCAGCCAGTCATTTGTATTTTCTCTTTTGTGAACCACTCGCTTACACTCTTTATTGGGACAGGGGCCAGATAACCCCACATCAGCATTACTTGCCAAGAAGATAAAACCATGAAGGGCTTCCTCTGAGGACAGCCTGAGTCCTTTCTAGCAGCTTAGACAGGAGAGGCGCTCGGGGCACTTCTCAGTTTCTCCATTCTTAGTATATCACTCTATAGTAATATGTCCATTTTGAGATGAGAATATAGTGCCAAGGAGGGTGAAGTATGATATGAAGGCCAAAGTAGCCAAGCGAGGGGGCCAGAAGGTGGATAAGGTTATCCGCATCCAGACTGAAGCTCCCCCACTGAGCCAGCTCAACCCAGGGGAAAGATGTGGGAAAGAAAGAGAGCCACCTTCCTGATGCCCAGCCTCAACATCCCATGTCCTTCTGGGGTCCTCACGCTCCATTCTCTCGCTTCCCCCTTTGGGAAGATGTTCTTTGAAATTGTGTTATCATAACACGCAGAGTTTTAAAGCACTATTGTTTTTTGGAGATTTTGCATGTTGAGAGATTCAAATCCTTAGGATAAGTTCTGGAAACACCATGTTCGAACTTCGGGGCTGCAGCCAGGAAAGGAGGCAGGATTTTGAGGTGGTCCTGCTGCCTTTGAGTCAACGATTAACATCAACATTCTCCTTGCGGTTCTCTACTCTGAAAATGTGACCACTGGGGCCAGTGGGTGAAGGGTACCTGATGGGCTTTCTCCATATTGTTTCTTACAATTGTGCATGAATCTGCAGTTAACACAGTTAAAAAGCAAGTGAGCCTCACTTCACTTTCCAATCTCTAAATCTCCTTTCATAGAGACTGTTTAAAAAGAATGTTAGGAACCCAGTCAGAAATGACCCCTTGAGAACACGAACATGATTGCATACATTGACGCCTTAACATGAACACATTAACACCGCTGTTGGTCACATCAAATATCAGGAAGAACCACCTCTTTCACCAGATTTATCTATGCCCAAATCATGTCTCTATTTCTTGGACCAAAAGTAAATTAAACAAATGTTTATTTTTTTCCATATAAATAAGACTTTTGGAAAACTGTGGTTTTAACTCTGGATTCAAAAAAATTCATGGTTTGCTCATTATTGCATTTAGGCTCAGCATCAAAAGTGGCTCAGATATTTTCCCCCGGTGCATCCAGAAAGTACGACGGATGAACTTCCCTCACTGGTTGGAAAGAATAGCAGGAAATATGCTCTATACTACTTCTAAAAAGATGCTATTTCTATGTACTTTGATTTTGCCCGTGGAGTTAGTCGATGGGGAGAACCCTGTCTTTTGCCTCCTGGTTTCTTTGAAGTGTCCTTCAAGCCTGAACTGAGGTGTCCCTTTTTGCACAGAGCCTGTCCAGACCACTGGACGCCAAGGTCACCACTTCTCTGGGTGCTGCACAACACCTGACTCTTTCCTTCGAGTTCTCATACTTACCTGGTGAGGCGTCTGCCTGGTTCTAGCTCCTCGATGAGCAGACTGAGCTGTTGGGCATCACGTAGCTAGTTTGTGCTGAGCTGCCACTCAGCGTGGGGATTTCTGCTATTATGATGTCAGCTAGATTTGCCCCATTAGAGGTGCTTTGGCCAGGCCGTTCTTGATTATACCCTTCCAGAGCTTCTGTGTGCCAAGATTCTGCTTTTTCCGAGAGAGGACCGAGGCCCCTGTGGCCCTGTGTTGTTGGGCCGGGCGGGCGGGACGCAGACCTTCTTCCCCACTGTTTCTGAAAACAACTTGGAGCACAATTAGCCCCGTCAAGCCTTTCCCGGCTCTGCCATATATGGTCAGCAGCTTTCCAGGGCCGTTCAACAATCCCCAGGGTCTAGCTGCAGGGGCCGCGATTAACAGAGGTGTTTACATGTCTGAAAATGTACCAGGCTATAAATAGAAGCTATTTTCCCAGCATCCTGTGATACTGGGTTTGTTCTTTTCTTTTTCATTTTCTTCCCCATTTGTCAGCTTTAATAAAGAAGAAAGGAGCAAAGGAGGGGAAAAATAACCTCCCACCAAACAGTTTCAGATTGACGGAGAGAGCATTCACTTCCCTCCTCAGAAAATCCGTGGCAGAGCTCCTGGCCCATAAAACAGGGAACTGCCAATGAAACCCAAGCTCTTCTGAGGAACAAAGTGAGAAAAGAGTCTAGTCGGGCCAGGAGGCAGGTCCCCTGCATCCCCGAGGTGTGCTTCAGAGAGTTCTCAGCTGTTTCTGGTAGATTCTGGAACTAGCACTCGACATACCTTCTCGGATCCCTCGGTCAGCTTTATTCCTTGGAGTCTAAGGGTCCTAACTGTAGATGCTGTCTTTGCGCAGACTGGGATCCAGGAACTGAAACTATTGTGGGGTTTTGCTCCAACCCTTCGCATCTGTTTTCCCGGGTAGGGCACTGAGGCCTCTGGCTGGGAACGGAATTCGTTCTTGATGGGGGGAGCGATGCACCGGGGACCCCAAGAGGCACGAGTCCTTGCTGACACGGGCAGAGCACTCCCTTTACAGATAACGGATAACTGCTTCTTTACATTGCCTATATCCATGGGCAGGTGTTGGGGTAAGAGCTTGTCATGCATTATGTCCTTTTTCCTGACAACAAGCCAAGGAAGGAAAAACTAGTATTTTATCTAGTTTGAATGTGAAGAAATCAAGGCAAAAGGGCCTGAGTGACTTACCTAAGGCAACATGCTAGTGAATGACATGGCTAGGTTTCGAATGTAGATAGTTTGCGGGCCTTGCTTACCTGCCATACAGTGTTGCATTGCATTTCCAGTCCCGAGGGGGGGTGGTGGTGGTGACCTTCTCCAAAGGGACACTGGAAAAAGCCAGGAATAAGAAAGCCCATGGTGAGAAGTCTGGAGAATGTGCAGAGGCCGGGTCCTCAGCGGTTCCCAACACGTGGAGCAAAATGAGCATCATTACTTAGAACGGTACAAAGGGCTGAGAATCCAGAATGGAGAAGTCAGGACTGATTACAGGGTCATTTGCGGACATACCTACACAGGCTTCTGTTCACAGAATCCTTCCCTCTACCCCACTCACCAATGGGAGGGCTGCAGAAGGGTGAGGGAAACACGAGTAAATACAAGAGAAACGATACGGATTTGGTTCCCAAAGTGACCCATGTTGGTTAGGCCTAGGGACCTTGGTGGCTCATGGTCTTGGGGCCCTTGGCTCTTCCAGGTGAGCCTTGAGTTGCTCCACACAAGGCAAGAGAGGCAGGGGCTTCCGTTTCCTGGGCACCAAGCCCGGGTGAGGGGCTATCTCCCTGGTATTCCCGAGACCCTCATTCTTCTGGCTCCTTCAATCTCTCCAACTGCTTCTAGCCAAATCTATGCCCGATGCTTCCTCAGAGGGTCTGCCTTTCTTAGGCTGCTGGGGGAAGGGAGCGGCATGCAGATGGCAAGCATCCTGGCATCTTCTACCACTGCTCCCTCCTTCCATCCCCGTGTTGGGACCAGCACTGCTCGGATCCCAGCTCTCCTCAAGTTGCACACCCTTCCGAATCCCACGCCTGAGTGAAGGGTGAGGGTCTTTTGGATGAGTCCCAACTGACCCTAAAGCACAGTCATTATTGACACCCTTAGACCAGGGAGGCCCTAGGGGAGGGAAAAACACCTTAAATTTATACCCGTAACAGAGAAAAACAAACATAAATTAGTAAATTAGTTTCTCCCTCAATTTCCTTGCCACAAATGTTTACATCAACTCAGAATCTATCAGGTCAAGATACAGCCTTAAAGCACCACTTGGTCCCAGTTACAAATGTTTCTGCATGTGCTTCTACTCCCTCTCGTTTCTTCTTGTGCTGGGCACATGGTGGTCTTCCAGCCCACAGTCCTGCTTCCTGGAATCATCTTTCATTCTGTGGCTGGGGGAGTTTTTAACTCATGCAGATATCATCCCCTTCCTTCAACGTGAAGTATTTCAATGTGTCCTCCTTGTCCATAGGGTGAGATCCAGACTTCTTTGCCTGCTGTTTGGACCCTGCCTCTCTGGCACCTCAAGGCCCCCACTGCCCTGATCTGTGTCTGACACTCTAGTTACCTGTAGCCCCCAACCGCAATTTACCAAACCCTTTGTGTCTTTCCCCTGACACTCAGCGAATGAATGCTTGCTTGCCCCCCATGGCCGCCACGCATCCGCTCTTCCAGAAAGTTCCTTTACTTCCCCAGAGGGATTCTGTTGCGGCACTTTTGTGGCCATGCCGGGATTTGGTCTAATTCTCATGACATTTATTATGCAGCATTGCAATAATGTTTGTACATCTCAGCTTCTAGTTACTGAGAACTCCTGAGGGCAGAAGCCATTTGTTCATTCATATTTATTTTCCTGGTGCCTGGCACAAGTCTGGAAACATCTCGCTTCTCAATGAATTGTGTGTTGAGTGAACCGTGGGTCCCTGAACGGGAGGGCTGGAGGTAGGGGGACCATTCTGCCCAGAGCTGGACAAACAGAAAGAAGGAGAGGGAAGAGACCATCCTCTTTGTTCCAAGACCCCTTTTTAAAAGAAAGTTGCCCCTTAATGTCTTTAATGAATACAGTCACCTGGGAAGAACAATTTTTTTCACCTCAGATTGTGTCATAGTGGGAGATTGAAGTGGCAGTCAGAAAAGAAAACTGTCTTGGGCAAGCAGAAGATATGAGTTGGTAAGCACTGAGCATGAGCCTTGGCGTCATTATTCCCCCCATTCCTGTTCCATAAAGACGGTGATTACTTCTCACCATCATCATCACCATTAATGGGGTTAATGGTCTGAGTTGCTTCATCACCACAATAGGTGCCACATTCATTAAATTCTCTGAAGACAGGAATGAAAATGTGATGCAAGGTAAATCTGTAAATGAAGTGCTCAGAGGAAAGGCTCTCGTTTATGGTGTGCAAAGCCTTTCAGACAAATGCAAACAAAGAGAGCGACGTGTGTCATCTGGAGAGAAACTGAGAGGTGAGTGTGCTAATTTGACTGGAACGAAAGCTTGGGGTTACATCTTGTGGGTAGTATAGTATTTAAAACATCAAGCTTGGGCTTAAATTCTACCCTGATTCAATGGCTACTGAAGGGCACATACCCACAGTGCTCATTGCAGAGAGTTGGTACCAACCAGTAGGCCACCCTGCATCAGGGACATTTTGGGGACAGAGCACAGTGATGGTGCCTACACAGGCTTCTGTTCACAGAATCCTTCGCCTCAATCAGGAAGCGAGGGGGATACGATGAGAAGGGCGCCAGGCGTGGAGCCCATGAGCTTCTCTGCAGCGACAGCTCTCTTCTACTCCGGCAGTGGTTCTGCAGACAAAGCCCACCACCTCCTCCAGACTCTGCTTTCTGATCTGTCCTGAGCTGCAGGCTTAGCAGTCCCCGTGAACCTTCCCAGCCCAGAAGTCCATATTTTTGTGATTCCGGAGGTAGGTGTTGAGGACAACGTTGAAGGAAGAACCAATGGCGATTTGGAGATACTGAGCCTGATTGAATGAGGGGATGGAGATTGTCTCTGACAGAAGCAGGGAGTTTTGCAAGGGACCAATATGTAATTATTCTAAAGCAGTGCAGTTTTAGGAAATGCAGTTTTGTGGAAACACACAGTTCTGGAATGAGAGACACTAGACTGGCTTCACTTTCAAAGGCTTCTTGGAGGTGGATCCTTAACTGAATTTGGAAGGAAGGGAGGATTGGTTGGAGAGCCGGTCAAGAAATGAAGCAAACCAGACAGCCTAGGTCTCTGCATTAAAAGCTCACTTACTTGTATTTTTACTTGCTATTTTGTTGCCAGGGGTCTGTTTCCAGTGATGAGGGTGCAGTGCTATAGAAATGAAACTAAAGAAAATAGTGAGGAAGGTGGTTGCTCCCGGGGTGGGGGCAAGGGGGGTGCATTGCAGGAATTCATACTCGAGATGGCAAGAGCCTGGCTGAGAAGGGGGAGAGAGAGAGAAGCAGATCCAAGAAGCCCAGATTGTTGCCTCTGGGTCAGAGCTGCTGGCTCGCACGTGGTCACTCAGTGTGTGGTTGACGCTGGGCTCAGAGTAGGTGTTCAGTCCAAGCTGATGACGTTGAGAAGTCATAGAACTTTTGGCCCCTTCCATCGTACACCAGTGTAAAGGCTGATGTTGAGAAAGTGCTTAGCGGCTGGTGTGATGAGTGCCATATAGATAATGAAGTGGCACCAGCCAGGGAACCACTGCACGTGGCGCTCACTGTAATGGCAATCCCCCCAGTGTTCCCCGGTCTCGCTGGGCCCCATACATGATTGATGGAATACCTGAGCACTTGGGTTTCTTTTGTTTGGGATGTTTGCCCAAATCACCTTACTTAGGCACTGTTGAAAAAAGTAAGAGAAATAATGTAATTTGACTCTCTGAGTTGAGTTATGCAACAGGCATTTTGTCTCCATCTATCTAATAGAAAGGATCCTTTATACTTTCCTTAACATTTGCTGATGAACTTCTTTGACAATACTAGACTGAAGTTCTGGGGAATGATCTCACCTTCTAATCTGCAAGGGTCCAAAAGAACTTTTGCTGACATTGGCTAATTACAGCACCCTGCACACTGAGAAGGCAAAGGGGAAACCACAGAGCTCTCAATTTCTCTGGAAGAGGAACGGCCCCAGTCGTGCTAGATGATGCAAACATTTCAGGAGAGGAGTGTGGGAGGAGCCGAGGTATTTGGAACCTCAGGAATGAGATACTGAAAACGTGTGGTGACTCTGCTTTTTCTCTAAACCCTCAGGGAAATGCCCCCACTTCCCTGAAAAAGGATCATAAATATTGCATGGATACCTTGGCCCAGAGACACCCTGAGTGCTTCCCTCTGTAGCAAGCGTCCTGCATTTCCAGCTGAGATGGCTGGATTCACTTGGGACGAGTTACCGACCTCAGCTGCTCACCACCCTGTTTTAGCCTGGTGTGCTCTTACCCAAGGTAGAAAATTTCCAGCAGCCACATGCATCTACTGAATGCTTGGCAATGGTCTTCATGTTTTCTCCTGATAATTCTTAACAATAGAAAGCCCCAGATTCATCCTATCTTAAAAAATAATAGAAGAGGGAATACAAGTGATAAATTCACATAAGAAGAAATACAGGTTCAAGAAGACACTTGGAACCAAAACATGCTTGAATTCTTCAGTATACAAAGAAATTGAAATGAATGCAACAAGGAAGCGAATCTATTCCTATGGAATTGTGTTGGGGAAGATGATATACAATGCTGGCGGTGGCTAATGGGCACTATCATACACAGCTGGTCAGTTAATATGATAAAAACTTTCTGGGAAGCAAATTGATGATAAGAATCTAAAGTCTATAAAATTGAACACCCTGAGGTCTTGCTATTCCATTTGGAAGATTTCATATTTAGCAACTCTAAACAAATAGTATTATGGATAATACCATGGATAGTATTATGTTCTGTTTTGAATAATAGAAAAGTCAAATAAAGCAGTGGCTCTCTTCACATAGAAGCTTATTTTTGTCATTTAACATGAAATCTGGAAGCAAGGAGCCAGCACTAGACTGGTGGCCTCATAATGCCATTGAAATCCAGTTTTCTTCCCGTTTCCCATCACTCCCTCCTAACTGGGTCCCATTTCATGGTCCCAATATGGCTGCCCATCTCCACTCATTGCATCTGCTTTCCAGGCAAAAAAATAGGAGCAGACAAGGCAAAAGCACAAAACCATGCAAATGGTGGGAGCCACATGTGATCCCCATCAAAGGGCTGCCCCAGAAGTACCACTTAGCATCTTTTGTTCACACTGTATGGACCAGACTTTGTCATATGGAAGATGAAATAATTAGCCAAGGATATTCTTACATTGAACAAAATCAAAATCATATTAGCAAGGAGGAAGAGAAAATAGATGTCTGGTAGGCAAGTTAGTATCTTTGACAATAATTACTAAAGATTGCACATGTATTTTACATGTACAGTATATACATTTATTACACGTACATGTACATAACATTTATGAGCTAAGTAGATTAGATGATATGTAGATGATAGATGGATAGATAGATAGATAGAAAGAAGTGGGAAGCAACCAAAAGACTCCAAAATTAAGAGTGTGGCTCAGAGAAGTGGTAATAACCCATCCAATGGAGCACCATGCAATCAATAAGCATCAGGGCGGAGAGGGATATTCCAAACTTGGCAAAACTTTACAAAGTATTGCTAAGGGAAAACTAGACCTTTCACAGTGTGTATGGAAAGACACCACTAGGGATGGAAAATCTGATATGTGCATGTGAGCCCGGAGAAATAACCAGAAAGATGTACCAGTGTTAATGGTGATTCTAATGGTGGGGCATGGAATATTATGAGTATTAGATGATTATAAAAATATCTTCATGTTTTTATGAGTTTTCCAAGCTTTAGGCATTGAACAGATACTACTTTTGTCATCTAAAAATAAAAAAGCTATGAAAAAAAAAAGGACTGAGTTTAACTTTTCCTGATGGAGTCCCAAGGAAATGAGTCGTTTCATGGAATTGGGCCAAAGTAACAGAAAGCTGGTCTCTGGATTTGGACAGTTTATATTCAAGAAATTCGGGACTTATTTGTGGAAAGCAATCACATGGCCTCCTTCCAGATGTTCTCAATCCCCCACATTTGCTTTCAGAACAGGTAAACAGATGAAAATAAATGTGCTCGGGTTTGTTTCTCATTTTGTTTTACTTTCGTATCTCATTGAAGGCTTAATTTGATTAATTTTAAAAACCCTTGGTTAAAATAAAAAGAAACGTAGAATGTTACTATGCATTAATATTAAATTATATGGCTCTTCGTGAAATGAAGTTTTCTTTTTTTAACTTTTCATTTGAGATCTTTTCTTTGCAACTGTAATTGAAGCTTCAAAAAAGTTGCCTTTCCTGGGGGGGCCGGGGGGTTGGTGGTGGGCATCCTCTTTACTAAAATGAGTGAGCTTACGGGCACCTGGGTGGCTCAGTCATTAAGCGTCTGCCTTCGGCTCAGGTCATGATCCCAGGGTCCTGGGATCGAGCCCCGCATCGGGCTCCCCGCTTGGCGGGAAGCCGGCTTCTTCCTCTCCCACTCCCCCTGCTTGTGTTCCCTCTCTCACTGTGTCTCTGTCAAATAAATAAATAAAATCTTTAAAAATAAATAAATAAAATGAGTGAGCTTTTTCTCCCTGTGCAGAGAACACAGCACAGAGTGCTGTATGGGGATCTATATTTATGTGATGTACACATCTATATTTATATGATGCACCTCCTAATAAGGGCACCCTATAGCTCCATGACCAGCTGGAGCCCTTCTGTTTGAATCGTTTAAGGTGCTACTAACGTCATGTTGAAAGGGACCACCTCACACGGGGTCTAACAGGTGCTGCTGAGTCCTTGTGCATTCACCGTTGAATGTAGCCCTCCCAGTGAGCAAATAGCCCTGAGACCAAAACAAGAGGTCCCTTCTCTGTCCTGACTGCCTGGGCCGCTTACCCAGAACATAGAACAGCAGAGTGAAAACTCATGCCAGGACCCAAGTTCCTGGCCCTATGTTTTCAATGGGAAACCGTCATCTGTTTCATAGGTTAGGAAGCAAAGTAAAAAAGGTGAAACTTTTCTAGTAAAATGCCTGTGAACCATGTTGGGCTGATTTTCACGTTCACTTCATTTTCAATTACAACATCTATCTCTCCGTCTCATTCCCCATCGTACTCGCGGGACACGAAAGGGAACGTGACCACATGACATATAGGAAGACGAAAGGTTTGGTAGAGGCCCAAGATGACACAACCTTTGTATCTCAGCTGCCTTTTATTAGCTGAGAGAGGTGTGAAACAGAGGCAGGGAAATCTTATTTTAGGGGAGGCAGGGTATAGAACACTGGCATTGGAGCTCAAGTTTCATTCATCCAGTGGATAGTTGTGAGCACTTCCAGGACTCGGGGATACAAGGCAGATAAAGCTCTCCTCCCCCAGCTTGTGGAGCTAAGATGTGGCAGGGAGAAGCAGATATGGAATAAGGTGACTCCACCTTCCAGCTGGGGCGGCGGGGCAGGGAAAGTGCTGGGGGAGACCGACGAGTGCAGCAAGTTTGTGCCGGCTCTGGCAGGATTGGGCAGGGCCAGCGTCTGGCAGATGCGACTTTTAGGCAGAGAAGTTTACAACAGGATGTGGCCAGGCATGGAAAGATCTGGGGAGGAGCACCCCAGGCTGAGGGGAGAGCAAGGCAAAGGGTCTGTGGGGAGCAGGAGACCAACACGCTGGAAGGACTGAGAAATGATGAGATAATTTTGGTGGTCCTTTTGGCAGCAAGAGCAGATGAGATTCAGAGAAAATAATAAAAGGGCCCCTAAAATGTTGGCATAGGGAAAAGGATATGGAGACGGAAGATGGTGAATATTCTTATCACAGTCCTGCTTAGGGAAGATCCCAGTCCAGTGTGTCCTTGGTAGTGTCCGGAATAAAAGTGCATTGAAATATTCTACACAATAGCTATTGTAACAATAAGTATAATTTATAAGCTAGTTATTAAAATAGTTTACACAGAACTTTTGTACATATTATCTTACTAAATTAATTCAAATCCTCCATCATTCATTCATCTAGTAATCCCGAAAATATTATTTTACTTTGGATCAGATTTGCTGGGATCATGGAATGAGCTCCCATTTCAGTCAGTTGCATGACCCCACACTAGAACTGCTTCTCCCCAGGCCACTGTTTCACAGATGTGTGCTTATCTCAACTGGTTCAGCCTCTCAGCATTTACTACTGTTACTTGGAGTCTTCACGGCCTTGCCTGCTGACAGTGGATGATCTTTGGTTGTGAATAAGAGCTGCCTTTTAATTTTTCTCAAGCCTTCTAGATTTATCTCATAAGTTTGTTGTGAAGATAAATGACATCACCGGTGGGGCCACCTCTGCTTTATTTTTATCCTCTTTAATCTTCCATGGGATTATAGCACCGAGTGAATTAAAACAGTGTACAATTTCCAAAAAGTTTCATATTGTCATTTGGAGAATGGAGACTGTTATAGTCCTGATTGTAAACAACGCAGATTCAGCTTGTTATTCACATAATCTCTTGAGCAGTGAGCATTGCTAAATGCAGGCTTCAGATGGGCCCCATGGTGCTGTCCTTTGCGGGCCACACAGAGATGCCTTTGCTCTATCAGAAATCAAGAAATGCAGTACTCCTTCAGGCGCTATTCGTGCTTATGTGATTGTCATCTTCATTCAGCTCTCCTACACATCAAAGTAGAAAAGAAGCAATCCTGTTACTTGAATACAATAATGAAAATGAGGATTAGGTTTTATTTTAATCCTTTTAGAAAGGAGGGTGCAAGTACTCTAACTCAGGGCTGAACCCTACAGAGAGTGATTTATGGGATAGAGAAACCTCAAGAAGACACTTGGAAAAAAATGAGACAAGTTCTGACCAGGGGAAGGAGAATTGTGATGAGATTGGTTTTCTTCCCCTTTAAAATTCCCTGCTTTACACAGATGGAATGCTTTATGTTGTAAATAAAGCTACATTTAATCCCTTAAAAATGTGTCCCTGAGCCATTATTATGGGGTCATATTTGTCACGGATTCTACGGAGATGTGTTCATTTTGCACCAAAAATATGAAACAGAGGATTTCGTGGGCTTCAAATATTGGAATTCATTATCTGCATTAGGAAAAAAGAGGGCTGAGCCAAAGGTTCCAGGTCATGACTTAAAAACTCTGGAAGAAGAAAAGAGGACATATGATACCTTGTTCTTGACTTGTCCCATCTCTTCAACCACAGAAAGGGTTTATAAGATTTCTTGCACTGCCACCATTTAGCGGCTCATCTTGTGGCCCTATTGTTCTCTTTCACCTACTCTTCCTTACTTCCTATGGGCTATGGGAGACAGGAGGCTTGGGACAGACCAGCTACAGAGTGAGTGCTGCTGGTGGCGGGGGCGGGGAGGGGGGTTAATTCATGCACAGTGACAGTCAGAGCCTCTGGATGTGCTTCTTGGACACGCCTAGACACACATTGTCTATTGGTGGAGCTATGTGCCGAGAGGGCAAGAGATGATGGTTCAGCTTGTGGTTTCCTGGAGAAGTCCAATCCCAGCCCATTTCTTTTTTCTTTTTTTTTTTTTAAGGATGACAGTGTTTTAACCCTATTGGCTGTTAGCCCTAGAAGACTCATCTTCTTCACCATCTCGATAAACCTGTTGTTCACATTAAAACTCAGTGCTCCCATGACATTTTTATATGTTTTGATTCTTCTTATGACTTTCTTGGTGCTAACTACCTCTTTATTGTCAACGTCGGGGGAATGTCATGGCCAATTCATGTTCCTGAGTGTCCCGTCTTAACTGTTTGAAGATTGACCAAAACCACCTTTATCAGAGGCAAATACATACCCTCCAAATCACTTCTATCCCATATGGGTTTTAAACTGGCATTGTAACTTTAAATCGTTTTATTCCTATTACCAAGTTTTGTGACAATACCGGAGTCTCATTTTTACATCTACTAAACATTACCAGACATCTCATGAAGATTACCCTCCAAATTATAGCCCTAATAGGAAAAGATTTTCCAGCCACAATTTGTTTCATTACCTCCTTCAGTGTATTGATATATTACTACTTAGGAAAAAAAATCTGCTCCTTCAAATGGCTTGTTTCCTGAACATAAGGAGTAAAATTGGGACAGTCTGTCCTCACAATGTTTTTTGGACCAAAGCAATTCAAGATGAAGACAAGCTTTTGAAGAGAATAAACCGCTTCAGTCAACTGCATTACCATTGATTGAAGCAAGGGTACCAGTGAGGAGAAAGAGTACAACAGTTTAAACCTTGGAACCGTTTGCACACAGATCAGCCTTGAGGGTGTGAAACAGCCTCCATTGTGAGTGGGGAGGAAGGAAGTACCTATTTCATTTTACTTAGAAGCTTGGACCAGACTCTCCTCTTCGATGGTCCTATCTGGGCTCCCATGAATTGGTTTCACAATGCCTCCTGCCTCCCACCTGCTGCTTTGTTAAGCAATTTGGTTGTTGCTGTCATTGCAAATGTTCTTGAGTGATTTTAAAGGCACAGGCCTTCCCTTTGTTTGGGAGCTGAGCACACTTTCTTTCACTTACCGTCAGGCTACTCGGAGGCTCCTAAAAACGCTTCGGTGAGGATTGTGGTGTGTGCATGCAGCAACACCTTTTAAACAATGCCTTATAAACAGGTGCGCCCCATATTAGGGGTGTAGCTTGAGTCCCCATCCTCGTGGCTTGACGTCTCTGACCTCAGAGCAGAAGCTGAAGGAGCATGTTGTTGCTCTTCTTTTGATGGATGAACACAATAAATCAAGGTAGTTTCAGCATTCTTAAGGGACCACAGTAAAAGGGTTAGGAAAAAATTGAAATAAATGAGTGCTTTTCAAAGCAGGAGATTAATAGCTCTGGAAATCCCAGAAATCATGTCAGGAAAAGTTTTCCAAATCTCTCCCTGGCCCTCCCCTAATTGGCACACCCTCCAGCGGAGCGGTGCTGGCCCTTTGCTGACGGCTTCTACCTTTAACTCCCACAGCTGAAGTGGGTAGAAGCACCTTCCAGCACATGGAGATGAACAGAACTGAAGTCCTGTAAGCATTATGGAATTTACTTCTTGAAGGACTTCCCACTGTTTCCTAAGTGGTGAGGACCAGTGACTATCACCATTTCCATCAACTAGGAGTAGGACATGGTGGTTTCAGATTCCATGATGTAGATCTCCAAGGGCTGAAAACCTCTTTCCCATATTCCTGCTTCCTAAGAAAGTTTGCCCTGTGGACCTCTCTTAATTATATAACTTTTACACCTTAACCTCAGTTATGTCCTCATATTATAAAAATTGCCAAATTTATCTTTAAAATGTCCCAAGTTCATAAGACAATGTAGCTTCCAGGTTTTAAATTCAAAAAAGAACCTATCCACTTTCTCTTTAGTAATTCATAAGCTGATTTTCACAGCTCCGACTTTGTACTGACTGATAAAGTGATACCGCCTTTGAATTTATATCATCCACATTCGAAATGTCTTTATTCTTTTCTTTCTTCATTAGGGTGATATGTCCATAGAATAATGACGTATTCACACAGTCACCAGAATGTTAGGAGAAGTCAAGATCTCTAATTGGAACCAAGGTGTATTCTCTTGATCTTAGGACAATCATAGGCACCTAGAACTTGCGCTGGTGGCAGGAGCAGAAGTTAAGTGAAGGGCAAAGGCATCCGAATTAAGAAGTAGCTTTATCTACACTTCATCTCAAGCCTGATCACTCTGAGTAACATTCCAATTCCAGAAGTCCACAGAGGCCACTCTGGGACCGGGCTGACATATAAATAATAAAGTGGAGATAAAACACAGTAACTTAACAATGGAAATGACTGGCAAGTAGCTTTTTGATCTATGGCTCTTAAGGGGAGGCTGAAACACAGATTCTCATGAGACCAGGGAGAAATTCCCAATTAGACAATGTTGATGGATGGGTTATATTTAGTAGCATATACACCTTCATGGGATTTCTAGAGCTGTATTTCCTTATCCGAGGCCCGGGACTAGCTACTTCTTCCTTTGTCAGCGATTATACGTGATTAAACCCAGCACTGGATTTTCTACTAACAAAGATTTCTATCAGTTGTTTATGAAGTTGAACATAAACGACCCTGAGTGATAATGGGGTTTTATCATGGATCATTAACTGAGTGTGCCAAAGACCCTGATACAATACCTCCTCTAAGGATGTAGGAATGAAATGTATTTTAAAAATTCAAAATATTACCTGTGTTTCAGACATAAGGAAAAGCTACAAATCAGTTTGAAATTCCATGAGCAATGAGCCCTGGAATAGGAATATGCTTTGAAAACAGACTGCTTAGAACAAAATGTTACAGTATAATGTAACCCCGGTAATTTTTCATTGAAACTTTCCACCCACTACTTCTGAAAGGAAAAAGTGCTCTTGCGTCCTGTGCCACCCATTATGCATTTACTCTTCCCTGAATTGTATTAGCTGCCGAGCAGGATGTTCTGGGACTGCTCACCAGGCCGTCGTCATTCCGTTTTTACTCTATGAAGTGGCATTCCTTGTTAGTTATGAAGTGGAAAATGCAGGTATTGTAATTCACTATACTTGCTCATAGGAAATATAGCGAACAAGAAATTAAACTATTTTTTTTCATGTATCTGAAAAGGCATTTATTGATTAGCTAAAATCATTCAATTCTCAATTCCTCTACCACATCTAATTGGGATGATTTCTTAACTAATTATTAGTATAATCGAATAATTTAAATTAATGTGATACAAGTTGATGTCATCTGTTTTGAATTGTTGGACTTTTATTAGAAGTTTAGGGTATGTCATTGAAAAGATTCTTAGCAACCAGGCCATATTCACCTTATTTGGTCTCCTGTTCGGAAAGACCCACATTCCTGTGTCTCTGACTTCTTATAATGCTTGTTGAATAAATGAGAAGATACTGGGAACCATATAAGATGTGACCTCCTAAGAGTAAACCAGGGAGTGCACCATGAACTCTCTAGACACTCTCTGTGGCAGTAGCTCTCTAGGACAATAAACTTGTCACTTTGTGTCTCATGAAGTTGAATAACTCCTGTGGATGATGTGAGGCCCATCTCCCTAGCCCTACTACTCATTCTCATCTGACTAATAGAAGGGATAAAAGAACAACAGAAAAGTAGCTGTGAATTTGCTGCATTTTTTATGGGGGTCAAAATTCATGATAGACTATTTGGGGGCATCTGGGTGGCTCAGTTGGTTAAGTGTCAGACTCTTGGTTTTGGCTCAGGTCATGATCTTGGGGTCCTGGGATTGAGCCCTGCATTGGGCTCCATGCTCAGTGGGGAGTCTGCTTGAGATTCTCACCCTCTTCCTCTGTTCCCCTGTCCCACCTCTCTCAAATAAAAAAAAAGAATATTTGGATGATTTAAATATTTGGATTACTATCATTAATTTACTCCTTTTCTCTGAGGACTACAGGCAGGTCATACTGGCAATATCCATAAACAGAACCATCCTATGGAATGCAATCCTGAGACATAGCAGATTGGCTCTTACTACCCATACATCCGGTTATTTAAAAAAAAATTTTTTTTATTAACACATAATGTATTATTTGTTCCAGGGGTACAGGTCTGTGATTCATCAGTCACACATAATTCATAGCGCTCCCCATAGCACATACCCTCCCCAATGTCCATCACCCAGCCACCCCCTCCCTCCCACCCCCCCTCCACTCCAGCAACCCTCAGTTTGTTTCCTGAGGTTAAGAGTCTCTTATGGTTTGTCTCCCTCTCTGGTTTCGTCTTGTTTCATTTCTCCCTCCCTTCCCCTATGATCCTCTGTCTTGTTTCTCAAATTCCTCATATCAGTGAGATCATATGATACTTGTCTTTCTCTGATTGACTTATTTTGCTCAGCATAATACCCTCTAGTTCCATCCACATCATTGCAAATGGCAAGATTTCATTTTTTTTGTACATCCAGTTATTTTTAAAGTGAAACACGGCAGAATTATCTTCACATCAAGGCTCTGCCTCTTAGTGACTGTGACGGAACAAGCTACTTTGCTTATCTGAACCTTAGTTAATTCATCTGTATGACAGACACAACATCTACTTTGTAAGGTAAGGTAAAACCCCGGAGTACCTGGAATGTAGTAGGTGCTCAATAAATTGGACTTGATATGATACAGGTCAAAGCAAAAGGACCAAATACCCATGAACATGTTTCCTCCCCCCATTTTTTTTTTAAAGATTTATTTATTTGAGAGAGAGAGAGAGAAAGTGGGTGCAGGGAAGGGGTAGAGGGAGAGAATCCATAAGCAGACTCCCCGCGGAGAGTGGAGCCTGACATGGGACTTGATCTCCTGACCCATGAGCTCATGATCTGAGCTGAAACCAAGAGTTGGACACTCAACCGACTGAGCCACCCAGGCATCCCTCCTCCAAAAATTTTGTTATCTATTTTCCACACTTCTTTGCTTATTTCTAGATTTGCTGATGTACTGCATTTCTCATCACTATTAAATTCAAGAGTAAATTTTAGAAAAAGTACAAATAAAATGAATAGTTCTTATGAAAGTCATCATAACCATGGACGCAATCAAAGGCCCTATTCCTACTGCATCCCTTATTTCTTCTCCCAAAACCTTTATCTAAACCTTGGGAAACCAGTCAGTGAGCAAGCCAATTAAGTCTACAATTTTCAAATAGTTCTCGTTTTATAAATTTAACACGGTGGCAATCTTGTGGACACCATTCGCTTTATTATTCAACCTCATTGTGACAAATGCAGTTCATCTGTAACCAGAGCCTTTATGGGTTTAATAATGATTATTTTGTCCTTGTGCGTTAAATTTTAAAATTCAGGAAGCATACTAGTTATTCACAACTTAAAAGTAAAATGATTGCTTGAGTAAGAAGACGTTTAAGACTGCTTGGAGCACACAGGCACTAAGCGCCCTTCAGAGTAGATACCGTGGAGCTCTTCTATTTCGACCTGAGGTTCCTCAGTCTCCAGGTCTCATGGACTCACTGGTCTAAGTGAGACCTGGTGGGTGGGAGTCTTCAGTGAGTTGAGGAGAGGCTGGTTGGGGGTATCTATTCCATCTTGTGAGGATGGGGTTGGGTCGTGGGTGGAAGGAGGTAGAATCCAGAGGCAGGACGCTGAGGGCTCGGTGGTCGATGCGCAGCCATGCTTTAGAGAGGGCTTGAGGCTGTTGTCCTCTGACCATGTCAGAGACACAAAGATATTGATTTGCTCAAAAACGAGGAAAGCCATGTCCTCCCCTTGGCTAGACCAGACGTAATGCTTCATAGCCTTTGTGGCAGGGAGACCGCCTCATCCAGGTGCTGCCGGCAGGGAGCTCTTGAGTCATTCCGTGTGCCGTGGAGCACATCCAGGGTGATTACAGTAGAACCCATTATGGCCGGATTGGCAGGGCTATTCTCATTTGAGGATCTATTAATTATTCCGCTGTACGACCTCATTTACCTCAGACACTTCAACTCTCTTTTAACTAAAGCTTGGTAAAATTTTCCTGGTAGTAAAAACTTGCTTGTGTTTTAAAGCAACTTCGGGCTGTGCAAAGTGGAGCGGGGAAAATGTAGAGCGTGGCAGAGAGGGCCCCTGCTTAAACCCACGATTTCTTCCTGGCACTTAACTGACGGCGGCTGAAAATATTGTCTACTGTGCATGCTAGGTGACAGTCTGTTTTGTACTCATCCCTGGGTTTTAAGAGGTTTTCTCCGCGTGAGTGTGTAAGATTTATCAGTGTTAGCAAGTTACCCAGTGTGCCAGCTTCTAATACCCGAATCCAAATCTCAAAGGATGTTCCTATGTTCTAGTTAAGATACTCTGTTTATTATATCCATAGATCAACTCATAGGTCAAGTCAACCCATTAATGTTGTGGCATGAAGCTGAATGGTTGGCTGACTTATTAGGGTAGTGCAGATAACCATGCCAATGATTAAGCCAAAAATTCTGCTTTGAGGCATGACTGGTTTGTAATCAGGGGGGAGTTGTCCAGATCCTTGGACCAGGCCCGGGTCCTGCGTCCCCCCGTGTGTTCTGTCTACAGAGTGTTCCTCCCTCTAGGTGCCTTCCCCCCGCCCCATCTGCCGAAGCCTCCCTGCAGCCTGGCTCTGTCCAGGCACAGAACAGAGAGGTCTAGGGAGCAAGCACTCCCTCTCCGGTGCTGACCCCAGAGCTGCCTGTCCTGGACGCCGCCCCCTCCTCTTGCTAGCCCCAGCCCTGCTCGGATTCCTAGTGTGGCTCTGAGACTCAGCCAAGGGATGTGCCGTGTGTCCACCGGTGACTGCATGTCACATGCAGCGTAACCACGATTGTATTTTGTTCCCGGCACAATCCCAAGTACCCACTTTCCTTGGAACCATCCTCTTTTCAAACGTAATCCACCCAGTAGCCAGGTGAAGGGGCAATTACTATCCTTGATATTCAGAGGAAGCTCAGAGGGGTAATAGCGGGGGAGCTGGGACGTTAGCCCGGTGTGAGGGGCAGCCTCTTTTGTCCCTGGTTCTGGCGGCTGGCTCTGGGACGGGCCGTTTCCTGTTTCTCCATCACCATACGCATTCCTAGGAATGGGCTCCCACTTTCCTTTAGCACAAACAGTGACAAGCAGCCCTGTTTTCCACACCTGCTTGGGTCTCCAATGTCACCTCCTCTTGGTCTGGGGGTGGAGAGTGGGGCCCCCGGACTTCTGGTTTCACCACTTATTGCTTGCGACTTGGGGATGTCACTTAACTGCTCTGTGCCTTGCTTTCCCCGTGTGCGGACTGGGGCTCCTGGGACATATGTGCCTCAGGGTCTGTCTGGAAGACGCCCTGAGCTGATGTAAAGCCCGTGGAGACGCGCCCGGCCGGTGGGCAGCCCTCCGTCTGTGTCGGCCAGCATTACGGTGCCTCCCAACGTCTGTGCTGGCCTTCCTCTTAGGAAACCCCACGTATGCTTGTGTGGTGGCAGCTGTGGGAGTGACGTGCCCGCAGGACGCCCCTGGGGACTGTGCCTCTCTAAGCACCTGGAGATGGACTGGGTCCTGGCGCTCCTCACGCCTGACACCAGCAGACGAGCTGGGCCTGCCTCGACTCCGTGGGCAGCCTCCCTCTCCCGGAAGCTGGCTGATGGCACAGGACGAGAGAGTGCGGTGAGGGAAGAGGGTCTAAACCACACTGGCATGCAGCATGAGCTGGTCCCATCCCTACAGGGCACGAGCCACAGCTGCTGGGACCTGCAAACACTCCCGGGGATCCACCCCTAAGGCTGAGAGGCATGGCTGCCGCAGGCGAAAGACACTATTGGCCCCAGAGAGAGTGAGAAGCCATAGATTTTTGGCATATATGTGGAGAGGGAGGGAGAGGGAGACAGAGAGAGAGAGAGAGATTTTGAGGCCCTGGCTCACGCGCTTGTGTGGCTGGGAGTGTAAGGTCTGCAGGCTGAGCTGCCCACCTGCAGAGCCAAGGAGGGGCCACTGTCACAGTTCAGACGGGAAGGCTATCCGTGGCCAGAAGTCCCTCTTCCTTCCTCATGAAAGCTCAGTCTTATTTTTTTTTTAAAGCATTCAACTGATTAGATGAGGCCCACCCACATTATGGAGGAGAATCTAGAAGTGTAGTGATTTACACGCTAATCTCATGTAAAAAATACATTCACATCCATCTTTGGCCAAATATCTGGGCACCGTGGCCTAGCCAAGTTGACCTGTCGAAAGGCCTTTGGAATGGACTGGAGGTCACACACTCTTTCGTTCTTCACCTGGGATTTTTGTGCCCCCACATTCCTGAGATGAGTTATTTCAGGCCACAATCACTTTGTCAGTCTTAAGTTGTCACATTAAGAAAGCATCCTCTTTGGGATGACCGTGGGGCTTTTCAAATGGACAGAGGGCATGCTCATGAAAATGGCAGATTATGTTTGTAGAACGTTCTCCAGACACGGGATGGGTTCTTCTGTGACTCTTCCTGACAGTAGAATCTCTTTCTCTCTCTCTCTCTCTCTCTCTCTCTCTCACACACACACACACACACCCCGCCTTTGTGTTCAAACAAACAAAGTTCTCTCGGTCCTGGATAGGAAATGAGTGGAATTTTTGAGTTATATCCCCGGAGCCCTACTTCTCTGCGGCAGATATATAAAGAAAGGACACTTTCTTGTTATTGATTCTCTGACGAAACGCAGAAGACCGTGTTCTGTGGGGCACTGACATTCTGCGTTTTGCTGCACATTTGCAGAGAGCACGAGCCTGCTAATAACCTAGTGAATTATTATGATAGCAGAGAACACTTTGGTGGTTATGATATGCTTCTGAGATTTTACGGATGCTGGAAGGAACACAGAGATGATGCTTTAATCCCCCAGTTTGTACATGCAGGTACGGATTGTAACTGCTTGGTAAACTGCTCTGTCGTACTTTCATAGGAATGATGTGCATGGACCAACATTATTTATTACGTCAAGTAGGTAAGAGAGTTGCACAGCGGCTGTGAGCACTGAGCGTGCAGGGAACCGGACAGCCTGGACCTCCTTGTTATCATTTTTGAGCACATAGTTCTTGCCCACGTGGGACTTGCAGCTATTTTGAAAGCATGTTGACGTGGGAGTCATAGCTTACTGCAAATGCAAACTTCGACTCTGAAATCAAATGTTGTGTCATGCCTGGGAGAAAGGAGGATGTAAGTGGGTTTAAACTTTGCAGGATGGGACCTGTGATTCGAGCGGGGGGAGTGGGGGCTTGTTCTTCTGTGAAGCCCGTTCTCCTCCCGGCTGTGCGGCCGTCCAGCACAGCACCCCTGCCCGGTGGGCACACACACCTCCCTGCGGAGGGGCCCCTTTGTCCTCCACCTCTGTCTTTGGACGCCACATGGGGCCTCATGGCTTCAGTTCATGGGCTTTGGGGCTCTTTGCTTGCAAGACCGAAACAAAGCCCTCATTCTTTAATCCTTCTGGACCACCTTCTCTACTTCTTCTCTAGGATTCACACGGCTTCTCTCCTCCAGTGGCCCCCTCTTCTTTTTAGGCAAGCACTGGGAACTTGGTGGTGCCCAGCACTGACTCTCGTCCCTGGACCTGACCGATCTACAAGGCTGCCGGCTCCTGGACCTGGCCG